>NW_006408639.1:8114791-8170362 GCF_000296735.1 Chrysochloris asiatica | reverse complement strand
GGTCTCACCCATGATGGTGGCTCCTGGAGCAGCCGAGCGTCCCGGACTAGAAAGCAATAGATTTCTTGCTTCTGCCACAAATTCCCCTAGCTGTGAGCCTTCCAACCTTCTAAATATTCCTTTATATGTGGTTCAGAGTTCTGGGACCAGCCCCTGAGCCTGCTTGGTCGGTTATTCTGTGTTGTTGTTGGTGGAGCTCCTTTACTACACTTCTACCCGATCCACCATCTTGTTTGTTCTCCCCGCTAGGTGCTTTTGAGTTGGTTCCAACTTATAGTGGCCACATGCACATGGAGTGACACACTGCTGAGTCCTCTGCCATCCTCACAATTGTTATGTTTGAGTCCATTGTTGCTGCCCCCATGCCAATCTATCTCATTGTGGGTTTTTTTCTTTTTCACCTGACCCTCCATTTTTCGAAGCATAATGTCCTTCTCCTGGAGTCCTGGTGTGGCACTATGAGTTAATGTGCCAGACTGCAAAGCCGTTTGAACTACAAGCTCGGTGGTTCAAGCTCACCAGTTGCTCCTTGGAAACTCTATACAGGGTCTCTGTGGGTCAGAACCGACTCGATGGCACTTAACAACAACAACAACAATGTCCTCCTTCAGGGACTGGTCCTTCCAGACAAGATGTCCAAGGTAAGAGAGATGAGCTCTTGCTATCCTTGATTCCAAGGAGCTTCCTACTTTTTGTTCTTATAAGACAGATTTGTATGTTCTTCTGGCAGCCCATGGTACTTTCAGTATCCTTTGCTAACATCATAATTTAAATACTGAACTATTTTCCAGTCTTCCTTTCACATGCACATGAGGTAATTGAAAATATGATGGATGGGTTCAAGTGTACCATAGCCCTCAGAGTGACATCTTTACTCTAACCCTTAAAAGAGGTCTTTTGCAGCATATTTGTCTAATGCAATATGCCTTTAATTTCTTGATTGCTGCTTCCATAAGTGTTTGTTGTAGATCAAAGCAAAATGAAATCTTTGACAATTTCAACTTTTTCTGCACTGATCATAATATTATTTATTGGTCCAGTTGTGAGGATTTTTCTTTTCTTTACATTGAGGCGCATTCCATACTGAAGGCTGTAATCTTTGATATTCATCGGCATTTCAAGTTCTCTTTCATTCCAGCAAGCAAGGTTGTGCATTTGCATATTGTTATTGTTGTTGTTGTTATTATGTGCAGTGGAGTCGGTTCCAACTCATAGTGACCTTGCATAGGGTTTTCGAGGCTGTAAATTTTTACAGGAGCAGAAAGCCTCATCTTTCTCCTATGGAGCAGCTGGTAGTTTCGAACTGTGGACCGTGACATTAGCGCCCGATTCATAACCACTACGCTACCAAATTGAATCTTACTCTAATCCTTATGCTTTGTTCTTCATGTAGTCCATCTTCTCAGATTATTTGTTCAGCATACAGATTGAATACATAAAGTGGAAGAATACAGCTTGGACTCACATTTTTCCTGATTTTAAACCATTTGGCATTCCTTTCTTCTATTTTAACAGTTGCCTCTTAGCGTACAGATTTTGTATGAGCACAATTTAGTGTTCTGGAATTCCCATTCTTTGCAATGTTATCCATAGTTTGCTATGATCCACATAGTCAAATGCATTTTCAAAGTTGATAAAGCACAAGTAAATATCTTTCTGATGATCTCTGCTTTCAGCCAAGATTGATGATATTCCTCATTTCAAATCCTGAATTTCTGGCATTTCCCTGTCTATCTATGTACAGCTGCCACCATTAAAAATAGCTTCAGCAGAATTTTATTGCATGTGACAATAACGTTCAATATTCTGTTGAATATATTGGATATTTTGTTTAAAAATATTGTTCATTGATTTCCACATTCTGTTGAATCACCTTTCTTTGGAATAGGAACAAATATGGACCTCTTCCAATCAGTTGGCCAGGGACTTGCATAGAGAAGTGAGTGTCTTCAGTGCTGCATCAGTTTTTGAAACATTCTGATTTTTATTTCTTCAGTTCCTGGGGCCTTGTTTTCTTCCAATGCTCCCAATGCACCTTGGACTTCTTCCTTCAGGATCATTGACTCTTGATCATATGTTACCTCTTAAAATGGTTGAACATTGACTATTTCTTTCGGTACAGTGGTGCCTCTGTGTATTCCTTCTATTTTCTTTTGATGCTGTGTCATTCTGTGGCAGTTCCAACTCATAGCAACTAAAGGAGCAGCTGGTGAGCTTGATCTGCCAACCTTGCAGGTCCAGTGCTTATCCTACAGTGTCACACTGGGATCCCAATATTGCAGCCTGAGATTGAGTTTTTTTCTTCAGAACTTTCAGCTTGTGGAATGCTGAGCATATTCTTCCCTTTTGGTTTTTAATTTCAGGTTTTTGCACATTTCATTATAATACTTGACTTTGTCTTTTTGAGCTGCTCTTTGAAATTCTCTGCTCAGCTCTTTTATTTCATCATTTCTTCCAGTTGCTTTAGTTTCTCTATGTTTAAGAACACTTTGCAGAGTCTCTCTGACATCCATTTTGGTCTTTTCTTTCTTGTCTTTTAAATGACCTTTTGCTTGATTTGTGTATGATGTTCTTATATCATCCCACAACTCTCTGGTCTTTTGTGATTAGTGTCTAATGCATAAAATCTGTTCTTGAGGTGGTCTCTAAACTCAGGTGGGATGTACTCCAGGTTATATTTTGGTTCTCATGTACTTGTTTAATTTTCTTCATCTTCAACTTGCAAATGAGCAATTGATGGTCCGTTCCACAGTCTGCTTCTGACTTTGTTTTGGCTGGTGATATAGAGCTTCTTCATCAATATTTCTTCCCACAGATGCCGTCAGTTTGGTTCCTGGTGAGGTCCATGTGTATAGTTGCCTTTTATGTTGTTTGAAGAAGGTCTTTGCAGTAAATACATTACTGGCCTTGCAAAAGTCTATCATGTGATCTCCAGTATCATTTGTATCACCTAGGCCATATTTTCCAACAATCAATCTTTCCTCTGTGTTTGCAACTTTTGCACCCCAATCACCAATATATATATAAATGCACCTTGGTTGCATTTTTTTTTTTTTACCTATTTTAGACTGAAGAAATTGGTAGAAGGTTTCAGTTTCATCATCATTGGCTTTAGTGATTGGTGTGTAAATTTGAATAAGTGTGGTATTAACTGGTCTCCCTAGGCATATGGATATTACCCTATCCTAATACAGCATTGTACCTACAGATAGATGGAGAAGAGCTCGTTTTGACTGTGAATGTGATGCCGTTCATTTTTAGTTTGCTGTTCTTGGCATACTAAACTATAGGATTGTTTGATTCAAAATGACCAGTTCCTCTGTGTTTCAGATTAATAATGCCTAGGATATCGATCTTTATGGGTTCCATTTCATTTTTGACAACTTCCATTTTTCCTAGATTTGTACTTTGTGCATTCCATATTTGAGTTACTAATGGATGTTTGCAGCTGTTTCTTCTCATTTTGAGCTGTGTCCTCTCAGCAAATGAAGGTCCTGAAGGCTTGCTCCTTCCTCATCATTAAAGGTCAACTATACTGTGGCAAGTATACTAAGGAGCTCTGGTAGCATAGTGGTTACGAATTGGGCTGTGAACTGCAATGTCAGCAGTTTGAAATTACCAGCCGCTCCGTGGGAGAAAGATGAGGCTTTCTGCTCCTGTAAAGATTCACAGCCTCGGAAACCCTGTACAGGGTCGCTATGTGTCGGAACTGACTCCACGGCACTTAACAACAACAAATATAAGCAAGATAAGGAGCTCTGGTAGTGTAGTGGTTACGAATCGGGCTGCGAACCACAAGGTCAGCAGTTTGAAATTACCAGCCGCTCCGTGGGAGAAAGATGAGGCTTTCTGCTCCTGTAAAGATTCACAGCCTCGGAAACCCTGTATAGGGTCGCTATGGGTCGGAACCGACTCGACGGCACTTAACAACAACAACATACTTTGGCACCAGACTGCAAAGCCGTTCAAAAAGCAAGGTTGGCAGTTCAAGTTCACCATCTGCTCCTTGGAAACCCTATGAAGGGTTGCTATGGGTCGGAACTGAATCAATGGCACTTCACAAACAAAACAAAAATACCTGGAGGAGGCAGCTGTATTTTGAGTGCTTTCTAATTCCACTGCAAGTAACAACAAAAACCGCAGATGTCAGTAATGTTTTCCTCGTTAAAGCTAGAGAAGAGAACCATAGGATCCGTAGTTTATCTGTGGATGTTCAGACTTTAGTGTTACAGAGCACAATTCTCATCTTAGCATGACCAATTGCTTCGGACTTGAAAACCTTAGTCTGTGTCCCAGTGTCAACCAACCAACTGCCATTGAATTGATTCTGACTCACGGCAACACTTTATAGGGTTTCTGCGGCTGGGCATCTTCACAGATGTAGGAAGTCTCGTCTTTCTTCCATGAAGCAGCTGGTGGGTTTGAACGGCTAACCTTGTAATTAGTAGTTCAGTGACCAGCGACTATCCAATGTGCCAGTAATAGTCCCTGATAAATGTACCAGGTGGAGATTATTTACCATGGAATATTTGGTATCCTTAGATAGATAGATCCTAGGCTGTTACTCTTACTACCTGTTGTTGTTGTTAAATGGTGTACTACCTAGAAATATACAAATACCTAGTAGGATTAGTACTTAACCTCAAGGTTGGTTTGAGTCGCAAGGTTGGTGGTTCAAACTCACCAGCCCCTCCTTGGAAACCCTGTACAGGATTGCTGTGAGTTGGAACTGACTTGATAGTACTTAACAGTATCACACCTACATGAGGCTATTAAAATATACTTTCTGCTCCCTATAAAGTACTCCATCTAAATGCAGGCTAGTTGCCTTTTTGGTAAATTGCAAGTGTGAGTTTCTCAGGAAAATACTTTTCGGGAGTAGCTTGGACTTTCGGAACATTATATATAAGCTTCATCAGTTTGTGAATAAGTCTCTTGAGACCCTTGATTGATGTACCGTCAGCCCTTGGCTTATTATATACAGTAGTGGTAGTCCCCAGTTTACAAATGATAGCCGTTCCTAGGGGGTCTTTAAGAGTCTGTGAGTAAGTCGAAACACATGCACACAGTTCTTATTTAGACTGACTTTAGTCCAATAAAGAACCTTGGTGACAATGTGGTTAAAGCGTTTGACTGCTAACCGAAAGATTCGAATTTCAACCCCATCCGCTGCTTCTGTGGAAGAAAGAAACAACAGTCTGCTTCCATAGATTTCCAGCCTTGGAAACCCCATGGGGCAGTTCTTCCACATCCTATGGGGTTACTACGAGTTGGAATTGACTCTTTGGCAGTGGTTTTTTTCTTATGTTACTGCAAAGAGATGCTTGAACATTTTTCAATGATTTATAAGTTACACATGAAGCAAGCGAAGGTGATTGTGATGAAGAATTTGTTGTGATTAGAGGTTGGTTCAAAGTGAGGGCAATTTTATATAGTATTAATGGACAAGTAGGTGTTGTCTTAAGGAGCTCTGATACGTAGTAGTTATGAATTGGGCTGTGAACTGTAAGGTCAGCAGTTCAAAACTACCAGCTGTTCCCCGGGAGAAAGGTGAGGTTTTCTGTTCCCGTAAAGATTTGTAGCCTCGGAAACCCTGTACAGGGTCGCTATGAGTCGGAACCGACTTCACAGCACATAACAACAACAGGAGTTGTCGTAACTCAGAGTTTCTTAACCTAGGGAATGTCTGTAGTTGGCTATGCTGTAGACGTAAGATTCTTGACTGCTGATATTTAGATGGGATTTATAGCTTGTACTCTAACACCACAGTCTGGAACCAGGTAATTAGAGACAGTTTTTTTGACAGGTTAAATAATGCAGATGGTGACAAAATGCTGTATGTTTCAAATTGTCCTGTTTAATATGTATCTTAATGACTTTATATTATTCCTGGATGATCCAAAGGCATGCTTCCCTGTCCTAGAGAAGAGACAGATTAGCATATGCCTAAATGCTGTTGGCACAATTGTTTTCTCAAATTTAGATTAGCTTCCACCATGGCCCTATGACCTGTTGCTGTAAATCAGTTACTTCACCATCCAAGTCATGAGTTTTGGCAGAGGTTCGCCAACATTTTATTAGGTAAGATATAAAAATTCTGTCCATAAGAGTCAACTCATTTTACTTTTTACAGGTTATGTTTTATCATTAGCTCCTCTTGAAGGGATTACGAGCAAATAGCAGTACTTGAAAGTTGATATAGTAGGTTACTTTATTGAGCTATAAGTCCTGGTGTGGCACTGTAGGATAAGCCCTGGAGTGTTCATCACAAGATCAGTAATTCAAATCCACCAGCAGCTACTTGGAAATATTAGGGTCGCTATGAGTCGGAATCGACTGGATGGAACTTAACAAAAACTTACTGAGATAATGAATATCTGTTTAGAAAACATGTTTAGGTTCAAATCGCTGTAGGTGTATTTTTTAACATAAAAATCTGATAAGAATGATAACAAGAGAAAAAATTTATTGAATGTTTGCTGTGCAGGGCAATATGCCAAACAATTGTATGCTTTTTTGCCTTTATTTGAAATAGGTAGAACTCTGGGATTTCTTGTTATTACAAATTGGAGGAAACTCTGAACTGTTTTTTGAGGAAAATCTGAGACCTGTCAGCAAATGTGAGATTGGCCATCTCCGTATGGCAGTTGGCGGGGGTTTTATCTAGGCTCTTCCTGATAGTTATTCTTCTTGAATTTCATAGCAAAACGCTAACCCTGCTCTTTACTTTGATGCACAATTTTAACACATGAGTCTGCCTTTAACTCCAACACATCCACCACCATTTGCTATCAAGTTGAGCCCGTGTGTGTCAGAGTAGAACTGTGCTCTATAGAATTTCCAATGGCTGAATTTTCAGAAGTAGATTGCCAGACCTTTGTTCATAGGCACCTCTGGGTATCTCTAGCCTTTTGGTTAGCAGTTGAGCACGTTAACCCAGTGACTGTCTGTCTGTAACTAGTGACTTAGAATCCTGTGCACTGTCAGCTGCCTAGCTCTTGTCAGAATCTTGGCTGTGAGGAATAATGTTCATGAAGGGGCACCTAAAGGGCATGCAACTTCTACCCTTATGTGTGATTCTTGTGTTCTGCATTGCCCAGTAAATGGACGAATAAACTTGCCTCATGAACTACTGGTGTGGCGCTGTAGGACAGGCACTGGACTGCTAAACACAAGGTGGGCACTTCAAACCCACCAGCGGTTCCTCAGAAACCTTGTACAGGGTTGCTATGAGTTGGGAATGAATTCATGGCACTTACCAACAACAAACTAGCCTCATGCGAGACACCTGGTATGGTGTTATAGGATAAGCACTGGACTGCTAGCCACAAGGTTGCTGGTTCAAATCCACCAACCACTCCTCAGAAACCCTATACTAGGTTTCTAAGGGTCGAAACTGACTTAATGGCATATAGCAACAGGAATAGCAGCGTGGCTATTTAAATTACTTAAAAATGAATAAAGTGAAAATTTCAGTTCCTTGCTCATACTAACTACATTTTTAAATACGTTGAATGTGCCTCAGTCGCGTGTGGCTGCCATATTGGACAGCATAGATTAGAACATTGTGATTCAAAACTGAAGAAAGGGCTACTGGACAGTGCCGTGTTGCTCTGTCCGAAAGTTTCAGATCTAGACTCCACGTCTGGAAAAATAATTACTGGCATCGAGTTGTGTTTGTACTGCTGACACTGGTCTGCATATGGCCTATGTAATAATAGCTCATGCATACAGAGTGTTTTTATATATGTCAGACACTATTTTAAACAATTTATATGAATTAACTCAGTCCTTGCAAGAATTCCATGAAGTAGGAATTATTCGTAGTGGTTACGAATTGGACTGCGAACCTCAAGGTCAGTAGTTCAAAACTACAGCCGCTCTGTGGGAGAATGATGAGGCTTTCTGCTCCTGTAAAGATGTACAGCCTTGGAAACACCCTGTACAGGGTCACTATGGGTCAGAACCGACTCCACGGCACTTAACAACAACAACCACCATCTTATAGGTGGAGAAACTGAGGCTCTGGAGTGAAGTGACTTGTCCATGGTCTCCCAGATGGTACGTAGTGGAGACACGATTTGATCCTGTCCGTCTGGCTTCCCCACCACACTATGCTGCCTCTGAAATCCCTGGTTAACTGGCTGCATGCCACTGAGTCAGTTCCAACTCATAGTGGCCCAGTGCCCAACAGCACAGAACACTGCCCAGTCCTGTGGCAACCTCACGATTGTTATGTTGGAGCCCATCATTGCCACCCCTGAGCCAGTCCATCTCGTTGGGGAATCCTCTGCTTGTTTGATAACCGTCCACTTTTCCAAGTGTGATGCCTTTCTCCAAAGACAGGTCCTTTCTAACAGCATGTCCAAAGTACTTTTGTTGTTGTTTGATGCCATCGACTCAGCACCAATCCACAGTGACCCTATGCACAAAAGAACAAAGCACTGCCCAACTGCCCAGTCCTGTTGCAACCTCACAACTGTTGATACAATTAAGCCCATCGTTACTGCCCCTGTGCCAGTCCATCTCACTGGGGTCTTTCCTTTTTTCCATGACCCTCTATTTTCCCAAACATGATATCCTTCTCCAGGGACTGGTGCCTCCCAAAATATGTCCGAAGTATGAGAGACCAAGTCTGGTAATGCTGTCTTCCAGGGAGCACCCTGGCTGTACTTCTTCCAACACAGATTGGTTTGTTATTTTGGCAGTCTGTGATGCATTTAATATTCCTTTCCAACACCATAGCTCAAATGCATCAATTCTTCTATGGTCTTCTTTATTTACTGTCCAACTTTCACATGCATATGAGGTTTTTGAAAATACCATGGCTTGGGTCAAGCACACCTTAGTACTCGAACTGACATCTTTGCTCATCAACACTTTAAAGAGTCTTGTGCAGCAGATTTGCCTAATGCAATACATTGTTGAATTTCTGGACTGCTGCTTCTATGAGTGTTGATGGTTGATCTGAACAAAATGAAATCTTTGACAACTTCAATCATTTCTCCATTTATTGTGATGTTATTTCTTGGTTCGGTGGAGAGAATTTTTGTTTTCTTTCATTGAAGTGCAATCCATACTGAAGGCTGTGGTCTTTGATCTTCATCAGTAAGTATTTTAAGTCCTCTTCACTTTCAGCAAGCAAAGTTATATCATCTGCATATTGAAGGTTGTTGTTAATGAGTCTTCCTTCTATCCTGATGTTATATTTTCCTCATATAGTCCAGCTCCTTGGTTTATTTGCTCAATATACAGATAGAATGAGTATGGTGAAAGAATATAACCCTGGCACACACCTTTCCTAATTTTAAACAATTCAGTGTTCCTTTGTCCTATTCCAGCAATTGCCTCTTGGTCTCTGTACAGGTTCCTCATGAGCACATTAAGTGTTCTGGAATCTCATTATCTGCAGTGTTGTGCATAGCACACAACTGAATGTCTTTGCACAGTCAATAAAGCACAGGTAAACATCTTTCTGGTATTCTCTACTTTCAGCCCAGATCCATCTGATGTCAGCAATCTCTGTCTAGTAGCATGCCACATCGAGACCATCTACTTTTGTAGATTGTATCAAAGCCTTTTAGAAGTGGGAGGAGGATTTTTGTATGTTTGTGTACATGTAGAATATATAATATGTAGCTTATTAGTAATATATATGAACATTATACATTTCATTCCATAGAATTACATGAATATACACAAGTATTATGCATATAGGATCCAGAGGACTACTAATTATAGGCTTTCCAAGGTTGCAAATCTCCGGAAGCAGACGGTCACAACTTTTTTTTCCGCAGAAACAGCTCATGGGGTCGAACCATCAACCTTTTCATTAGCAGTTTCTTAGCTTTCCACAGCTATGCCTTGCAAAAGATCCCTGGGTTTAGCCAGTGGTGGTGATCAGTGTCTAGCCTAAATGTTGGTGGTTCAAATCCACCTAGTAGCTGAAAAGCCTGGTGACCTTCTTCCATAGAGATTACAGCCCTGAGGATCTATGGGGCCACTCTACTCACATGGATGGGATCACCGTGAGTCCGAATTGACAGGACAGGAAGGGGTTTGGTTTTGGCTTTAAGGTGCCTTAGACGTGAGTTTCTTTTACACCCTTAATTTACTGATGAAGAAATAAGCCCAGAGAAGGAAAGCGGTGTGTTTAGCTAATTAGTAACAGCTTGGATTGGAAAGCAAGAGTTTTAACCCGAAGTTTAAGATTCGTCTCGTCGTCACAATCCCAAGCTCTGCCTCTAACATTGGTCATATTCTTGCTACTGCTCGTTTCTGTCTGCGTTGTGGAAATCTCAGGCTACCCTCAGGAGACAGATATAGCACAACATGTAGTGCTTCCCCCTACCAGGGGGATTCTCCTCCCTGTCTACCTTTGCACATGCAGGAGTCCCTCTGCCTCAATGGCCATCCTTACCCACTCTCCATTTTGGGCTTGTTTTCAGATGTGCAGTGAAACCTCCCCTCCTCTGGACGCCTTCTCTAACCTCGGCTCACACCGTTAATCTCACTGAATTTTGTACTTTATTTAGAACATGCCTCTATTTTCTCAGCCATTACTGCTCTGGCCTGTAATTCATTTTCCCTCATGTTTAGTAGACATCTCAGATCTTAACAGAATTCTTGATTTCACCCTTGTTGCCAATAAACCTGGATCTCTTTCATTCCTGAGAAGGAGCATCATCAGTGACCCACCTGCTCAATCAAAACACCTAGAAGTCTCCTTGATTTCCCTCTTGTCTTCATCTTACACATTCAATTAACAGCAAGTGCTTTGGTTCTAGAGCCTAAATACATCCCAAAGCTTTCATTTCTCACCTCCTAAGTGGTCTGTCTGCTTCCACTCTTGCTTCCTTTTAATCCATTCTCAGCATAGTGGTAAGAGTTCTCCTTTCAAAATGTAAAACAGGTCGCATTCCTTCTAGCTTAAAATCCTCCGTTGGTGTTTCCTTTCAGTGAGGTAAAACCCAAACTCTGTATTGTGGCTGTAAAGGAGGTAGCCCCTGCCTCCTTGTTTTGTACCAGGTTTCCTGGTCCATTCAATTCTGGCCTGTCTAGATTTGTTTCTCAAAAACACATCAGAAATAAACCAAGGCCTGACTTGTGTAAGTATGCTGGAGACAGAGGAATATTTGCTCTCCTCCACCCAACTAGTGTGGCGCTGTAGGAGAAGCACTGGACTATGAACTGCAAGGTTAGCAGAACTGGTTTGATGGCCATTAGCTTCGTCCATAACCACTCCAAATAAACGTTGTATGTAAAAATAAATACAAATGCAACAGAGATGCAGCCTTAAGACTAGTTTCCTGGTGTGCTCATTCCAACTAGATTGTTGCAAGACCTTCAAATGGCTTGATTCTTCTCAGACCTTTCTTAAAGTGTCATCTTCTTAGAGAGGCCTTCCTTGATCCATTCTCGAACCCCCGCACTCTGTGATATTCCTTGTTTTGTTGAGTTGACAAACCTCAGATTCTCTAGACTGCCGGTTTCATGACAGTAGGCAGTTTTCCTGGTTTGTACATTGCTTGTTTCCGAGTGTACCGGGCACATAGCTGACCCTCAATATCTAGTTGCTGAATGAATGAACAACCATTTGCCTCCTACAGGAGACTGTCACCTCGACAGTGGGTAAGATTATCTATACATTTTGTTAGCTGCTATTACGTCAGTCCCCAATATGGTGGCCTTTCCTTTCCCTCCCCCAGCACTCCCCACTATGTACAACTGAAGGCAGTTCTGCTCAGTTCTTCACCAACCCCATGACTGGTTACAGATCTGACCCTTGTGACCCGTATGGTTTTCATTGGCTGATTTCTGGACCTAGTTAACCACACCTTTCTTCCTAGCCTGCCTTAGTCTAGACGTGCCACTGAAACATGTTCAGCATCATAAAACACAGAAGCTCTGATGGTCAATGGTTGGTGGTGGAAATGAAGTGCCTTGGACAGAATCAAACCCAGGTCTCCCACATGGAAGATGAGAGTTCTACCATTGATCCGCTCCTGCCCCATGTCTGTAGATTGTTATTACTATGGTTGTTGGCTCTTCTGTTCAGCAAGCTAAATGGAGCTTTACTCACTGTGTTTTCCTCAGTAATGTCAAAGCTACTCCTTATTGGTATTCACAGGACTGAAATGCCTCGAGAGGTTAGAAAGATGCAAGGCTAACTCTCGCTTCTGTACTGTTTGTAGTCATGCAAGCCTTCAGGGTAACTTGGAGCTACCTACAGACACTTTCCCATTGCCAACACATAGTTCTTATTTCCCTCGTGTTTCTATTAGCCGTGTAATATCATTTTCTCCAGTTAAATGACTAGTGTCCAACTGTTCATGTGTTAATGCTTGTGTTTAGTTCATTAAAAAAAAATCCCTGTAAGAATTTAAAAATGGTTTAAAACATTTACAGAATCCTTGCTTTCTTATTAAGAGAGACAGAGAAAAGAAATAAAAAAAAAAACCCCACTAATAATCATTCACCCCAAGGATTTTTGTTTTTGTTTTTTGATTGAGAAGAGACTTGAGAATCTTGACAGATAAAATGGCTATTTGCACTCCCAGGTAGAGTGCAATTCACTGATGTTGTTAAGCACAACAGTACTGGAGCTGTATTTTAAAATGTGTTCCAAATGAGAGGTGAAGAAAATTGATTTTGCAGATGCTTAAATGGAAGCGGTCCCTTTATGTGAGACAGAAAAAGGCAGTCTGAGATCATCTCAGTGTGGAGGAGGTGTGATTTAAAACCACAGAAAAGAGTGTAATGAGAAGATGGAGGTAGTGAAGGTGTTATCACTGATCCAAAGATCTAGAGGATTAGGAAGAGCATGGAAGATTGTATTAGCCCAGGGAAGGGTGGATTGTTTATTTTTAGTTTTCTCTCCAGTTCAATTCTTGAATATCCAGAGAGATTAAATCATGGTTTCCCTTTCTCTTTCCCTACATTGTATGTATAGTTTAACCTTTCCCTTCCTGGTATGGTGCAAGTTGAGCTACAAAAGATTGTTGGCTTCAACCCACCAGCTGCTCCTCTATACAGGGTCCCTATGATTTGGAACCAACTCAATGGCATTTAACAACAACATCCCTTGTCTCATCACAGTATGCATGTCTTCTTCTCACCTATCCCAACAGCAATCTATTAACTGAGGTAAAATCCTGAACAATGAGTCCTAAATGAGTAAAGGGAGTCCCTGGCTGGTTCAGATGATTAACATGCCCAGTTACTAATGACAGTTGGTGGTTTGAGTCCATCTAGCGAAAGTTCTGGCAATCTACTTCTAAAAACCAATCATCCAATGAAAACCCTGCGGAGAACAGTCCGAATCCAACACATGTGGTCTTGCAATGAGTTGGAGTGGACTCAGTGGTAAATTACTTTAAGTGACTAAAGCATGATCTTGTTCCGGTGACATATTTGCATATTTGTCAAGAATCCTCTGGGGATGTAATATCTGACCCCAAGATGACAATGACTACTACCTCGGATTTTAGGCATTTTATTATGATATAGATTGCTTTTTAAAATTTCCCTGGAATTGTACCCAATAGACATTTATCAACTCTGTCAAAATAGATAGATAACCTCGAGTGAGGCAGTAAGTTGTGGCTGACAGAGACAGGTAGGAGTGTGCTGGTGTTGAGTATTTGGGGACTAGGATTATCCCAAATTGGCTTTCTTCATCTTTGTCATAAGTTAAAAAAAAAAAAAATTCAGTTGCTGTCAAGTTATTTCTGACTCACAGGGACCCTGTGTGTGCTGGATGGAACTGTGCTTCACAGAATTGTAATAGCTTTGACCTTTCAGAAACAGATAGCCAGGCCTTTCTTCTGAGGTACCTCTGGGTAAATTAAAACCTCCAGCTTTTCAGTTAGTATCCAAGCATGTAACTGTTTGAATTACTTAGGGACTCCTCTCCTGGATTAGGAGATCCAAATAGAGTACCAACCCCAGCTTGTTACTGGCAGAGATGATTCTAGTTGGGTGAATATTTAGGAATTAATGTATAAACAATTGGTATACCGCATTCTCCCATTTTCTGATTTAATAGAATTGATTGACTTAACCAAATCATTACTGTGTCTAAGATCATAGATAGTCAGATTGAGCCCATGTGAACCTGTTCACTTTATAGGTCAAAATGATGAAATATTGGTGATTTTATATAGTTAAACCAATAATGTGATGCTATAGGATAATACTGGACTGCTAACCTCAAGGTCAACAGTTCAAACCCACCAGCAGTTCCATGGAAAACCCCATACAGGGCTGCTGTGAGTCAGAATTGACGTGATTACACTTAACAATAACAACAATACAAGTAAAACCCTTATAACAGACCCTGACACAATAGGGTCATATCATTGTGCAAGGCACCTCTCAAAGTGTGTTTTCACCTGGATGATCACATGTAATCCTCACCAACAGTTTTTGAGGTAATTGCTCTGATCATGCCCATTTTATAGGTGAGGAAATTGAGTCTTTGGAGAGGTTAGGCAAATGATGAAATGGCACTAAGAAAAGAGCCAGAATCTGAATCTGAGCACTTTGGCGCCCAGCCTGTGCCCTTAACCACACAATCTGATGTAGCCCTGGATCATGACTGTTGTAACCTTATTAGATGAATGTAACCTACTGAAAATCTACTACCCAGAATGCTCTGGGTGAACTTTTCTGGAGAGACCAATAATGCGTAAAAAAGACCTATCATGAAGGGACAAATCAAATCAAAGTGAGTACAGGTACACCATTGTGATATCAGAAGGAAGTACTTGATCAAAAAAACCCCAAACACACAACAAAAACAATAACATAGTTTGCAATGTGAGGTCCAGAGGGCATTCTAATGTAAACACTAAGTTCAAAATGACAAAAAATGTATTAATCACTGTTACAGATCGAGTTGAATTGTATCCCCCTACAATTAGGTAAGGTGGAAGGTCAGAGTAAAAGAGGAAGACCCCTCCAGCAAGATGGATTGGCAAAGTGGCAACATCAATGGGCTTAAGCGTGGCAACAATTGTGAGGTTGGCCCAGGACTGGGCAGTGTTTCGTTCTGTTGTACATAGGGTCGCTATTAGTTGGTATGGACTTGACGGCATATAACAACAACAACAACAACAACAACAACAACAACAATATGTATTGAATTCCTTAGACCTGTGGATGTCTGGAAATAGGATATTCTTTTGGTATGTTAATTAGGGCACACCAGAGTAGAATGGAACTTGAGTTATAAAAAGTTCAGAATAGACACAGACATACACAAATAGAGAAAGACAGATGGCATGTAAGGATTGTCTACAAGCCAAAGAATGTCAAGGAAGCAAGGAATTCCAGGGCTAAGGACAAGAAAGAAATTGGTGTGACCAAGACTCAACTTTTGGTCTTTCAGCCTGCATAACCATGAGGAAATAAATTATATACTTTAACACCATCCATGTGTTGTATTTGTGTTACAGCACACTGGGTAAGAGGTAACTAAGATAATCACTAAGTTTCGATTATTGTTACACACATACTCAGACCCAGCTCACTGTTAGACACATGTTATATTGTCAGTTGTTGTTAAATGCAGTTGAGTCAATTCCGATTCATAGCAACCTTGCATAAGGTTTTCAAGGAGTGGCTGGTGGGTTTAAAGCATCAACCTTGTGGTTAGCAGTCCAGTGTTTATACTATTGTGCCACACCAGGATTAAAAAACTATAATGCCAATGTGGAGGCATTAGTGGGACCAGGTAAAAATCATATCATAATAATATAGAGAAAATAATAGAGTATGGCTCACTATAATTTCAAAAACTTCACTGACCTCATGAATTTCTGACATTGGAACAGAAAATGTAACTTGTCCCATTTATCACAGAGGAGAAAATTTTAGTTAATGCTTAAATAGTAAATTTGCATTTTACACAGTGGTTACCCTCATAGTCAGTAAGGTACCATGTGGGCATATTAAATATTACCTCTGAACACATAATTAAAATTGATCTTAGTTACAGAGACATTTTTACTTCTAGACACAGGGGAAGTGAAATTGCCTAAGGAATAGTTGTTATTGTTAGGTGCTGTTGAGTTGATTCCTACTTAGAGTGACCCAAGAAGACCGAGTAGAACTGTGGATAGAGTTTCCTAGACTGAAATCTTTACAAGGAGCAGGTCACCAGGTTTTTTTGTCCAGCGGAGAAGCGGGTGGGCTTGAACTACTGACATTTCTATTAGTTGATGAGTGCTTTAAAACCATCATCATAAATTTAAACATTGAAACATCATCAATTTCACTTCCCACATGTTCTGGGCTATGTACTTCATTGGTGGGCAGATTTCCGAACGGTATTTTATTTGTTAAGTAGAGCAACATGTACTTGGATTTGTGAAGGTTAAAGAGCATATGATGGAACACCACTGTACTGTTTATGCCGTGGCTCCACTCGTCTAGTTCATCTCTCTCCCACTTCTGTAACAACCCACGTGAGAAAGGTCTTGTTGGAGAGAAAGGGAGAATTGAACTTACACAATTTGGAGGTGTTGGTCTTCAAGGCCTGAGAAGCTTGTGGAATCTTGGCATTTAGGACGTAGGGCATCTATTGACATACTATACAAGCTTTTAAGTGGATCCAGTTCATCTTAATGTCTTTGCACCAAGGATATAATCTTACATAAGGTTGTCATCATGAGTTGAAATTGTTTCAGTGGCAACTAGCAAAAACAAGGGTGAGCAAACAAAGAATTTGCACTATCTTAAATCTTTAACAATATCCCTTCACAAATGGTGATTTAAATAAACACACAATGATTAGGGCCAGATTAAGGCATAGTGGTGGTGGTTATGTGCTTTGGAGTTGATTCCGACTCATAGCGACCCTGCATAGGGTTTCTGAGACTGTAAATCTTTACAGGAGCAGAAAGCCTCATCTTTCTCCCATGGAGCAGCTGGTAGTTTCGTACTGCTGATCCTGAGGTTAGCAGTCTGATTCGTAACCACTACGCTATCAGAGCTCCTTAGATTAAGGCATGTTGTTGTTGTCAGGTGCCATCGAGTCGGAACCGATTCATAGCGACCCCGTGAACAGCAGAATGAAACAATGTCCGATCCTGGGCCACCCTCACTACTGCTGCCACACTTGAGTCCATCAATGATGCCACCTGGCCAATCCATCTCGTTAGAGGTCTTCCTCTTTTTCTCGGCCCTCCACCTTACCCAGCATGACATCCTTCTCCAACGATTGTTTCCTCCGGACAATATGTCCAAAGTAGGAGTGGCGAAGCTTAGCCATCCTGGCCTCCAAGGAGCACTCTGGCTGCACTTCTTCCAAAACAGATCTATTGGTTCTTTTAGCAGTCCATGGCACTTTCAGTATTCTCCTCCAGCACCACAACTCAAAGGCATCAATTCTTCTACGATCCTCCTTATTCACTGTCCAGCCTTCGCATCCATATGAGGCTATTGAAAACACAATGGCCTGGGTCAGGCGCACCTTAGTCCTCAAGCTGACATCTCTGCTCTTCAATACTTTAAAAAGTTCCTGTGCAGCAGATTTGCCCAATGCAATACGTCGTCTGATCTCTTGACTGCTGCTTCTGCGAGTGTTGATAGTTGATCCAAAAAGAATGAAGTCCTTGACAACTTCAATCTTTTCTCCATTGATAAGAATGTTTATTGGTCCAGTGGTGAGGATTTTTGTTTTCTTGACATTGAGATGTAATCCATATCGAAGGCTGTGCTTTTTGATCTTCATCAGTAAATGTTTCAAGTCCTCTTCACTTTCAGCGATCAAGGTTGTATCATCTGCATATCGCAGGTTGTTAATGAGTCTTCCTCCAATCCTGATGCCACGTTTTTCTTCATAGAACCCAGCTTCTCGTATTATTTGCTCAGCATACAGGTTGAATAAGTATGGTGAAAGAATACAACCCTGTCTCACACCTTTCCCAATTTTAAAACATTCAGTGTTCCCATGTTCTCTTTGAACAACTGCTTCTTGGTCTAGGTACAGATTTCTTAGAAGTACAATTAAGTGTTCTGGAATACTCATACTTCTCAACGTTGTCCATAGCTTGTCATGATCCACACAATCAAAAGCCTTTGCGTAGTCAATAAAGCTCAGGTAAACATCCTTCTGATATTCTCTGCTTTCAGCCAAGATCCATCGGACATCAGCAATGATATCTCTTGTTCCACGGCCTCTTCTGAATCCAGCTTGAACCTCTGGAAGTTCTCTGTCAACGTATGATTGTAGCCTTTTCTGTATTACCTTGAGCAAAACTTTACTAGCTTGAGATATCAAAGAGCTTGTCCGATGATTTCCGCATTAAGGCATGGGAGGCCCTAAACCCTGATTATCTCTGAGGCCCCCTCTTCTGTTTTCACATTTGACCTGACATGAGAGTTATATGTATATATGTTTGTTGCTAAGTGTGATCAAGTTGGTTCCAACCCATAGCAACCCTGGATAGGGTTTCCAAGGAGCAGCTGGTGAGCTTGAACCACCAATCTTCTGGTTCAAACTGACTTTGCAGTACAGAGCATTAACCCACAGTGCCACAGAAGGAGTCTGATATGTGTATATACATGTATGTATATGTGGATAAGTAAAAAAGTATTGCTGCAAAATCACAGAAGACTTCACTAATCAAAACCATCAAAATGTGAAGCCATTACTTCTTGACATAACCTTCAGAAGTGACCCCTATGACTCTCTAAATTTCACTGAGTCTTGGTATGGCGCTGTGGGTTGATGCACCAGACTGCAGAGCCGTTTGAACTGCAAGGTCGGCAGTTCAAGCTCACCAGCTTCTCATCAGAAACCTTATACAGGGGTCGCTATGAGCTGTTATCGACGTGATGGCCCTTGGCAACATCACATTCCCTTAGAAGCTCCTATTTTAATTGGATCTTTTTTTTTTTTTCTTTTTTTTGGGAAGGCAACGTAAAGAGATTAGGAAGGTGCTCTGGTAGCATAGTGGTTAAGAGTTGGGCTGCTAACCTCAAGGTCAGCAGTTTGATACTACCAGCAGCTCTGTGGGAGAAAGATGAGGCTTTCTGCTTCTGTAAAGATTTACAGCCTCAAAAACCCTGTACAGGGTCGCTATGGGTCAGAACTGACTCAATGGCACTTAACAATAAGAACACAACAAAGAGATTAAGACAAATGTATTACTGAGGGAATTTGTATGCAGCCACCCGCTATTAGCAATGACATGTTTAAACATGTTTTGTTGGAATAAGCCCATGCAAGTGTGAACAGGAAACCCAGTAGCAATACTTTTGGACTCTTCCTTGTGTTTGTGTGTGTGTCTTAGCTAGCCAAGATGTAACTTCCTTTTAAATGTGACTATAATATTAGTGATTGAATACAAAAGTGGTGGATGCTATTTTAGTCGAATGAGATGAACTAGATGATGAAATTTTTAATGAATATAGGGTACTAAAATGTTTATCCTATACCACATTTTCTTCAAAAGCAATATTTCACGCATTCCTCAACAAAGAAATCAGTGAACATGTTTCAGCAATCAATGTAAAATTGTTTTGCTCTCCCCAAACAAAATAAGAACTTTCACTAATTTTGCTTTAAATGGCACATACTTCAGTTTGTATGCTTGTTTAATAATAAATGCTGTAATTATAAATGAACAAATGAGAAGATGTCATAAAAGAAAATTTAATGACCAGAAAACAAATACCGTAGCAAATTATTGTATCTTATTTTTAGATAGGTCTTTTCATTTCTAACATGTTATAAGTAACAAAATTTCTTTATATTCTTTGTTCTTACAAATTCTTCAATGATTTCATCACAATTAAGTTGCTGAACAAGATATACTTCCATACATAATAAGGATAGTGAATTGAGTCATTTCTTTCTTCTTCTTTTTTGAAACTTTTTATTGTGAAGTGAGTAAAACTTGTCTGTCTTTCCTGAATCTGTAAAGTTAGTTTTCCTGTAAGACTGATATTATTGTATTTCTCTTGAAAGGTTTGTATTTAAATCAGTAAAATATACTTGCACAGATTTTAAGCATTCTTCATCAAATATACTCAGATTATTTAAGAAGGAAAATCTATTTGAAATAACTTAATATATTTTCACAAGAAGCTCTGATAGCACAGTGGTTATGAATTGGGCTGCTAACTAAGATCAGCAGTTCAAAACTACCAGCTGTTCCACGAGAGAAAGATGAGGCTTTCTGCTCCCATAAAGATTAACAACCTCGGAAACCCTGTACAGGGTTGCTAAGAGTCAGAATCAACTCCACGGCACACCACCACCACCAAAACACTTTCACCCTTCTTTTCACGCAAGACTCAAGGGTGGTAATGATGGTATGTTGCACTGCAGGTTAATGCGCTGGACTGCAAGATTGGTTTGAACCTCAAGGTCGATAGTTCAAACTCACCAGCTGCTCCTTGGAAACCCTTTACAGAGTTGCTGTGAATTGGAACCAATTCGACAGCACTTAATAACAACAGCAGTGATGGTGTAATATATGTGGTTATTCAAAATTGATCTCTGGCACTCAATACTTCTGAAACACTTCTGTAATTTACTGGTTTCTTTCTAATGCATATGTGATGGTGAACTGATTAATAATCAATGTTTGGTAGCATTTGTTTAAAAAATTTTTAAATCTTCTCTTAAATTTTGTAAATACCCTGTTAAAGACTGGTAGGTATCTTTGCATGTCTTTAAATTTAGTTCTGTATCTTAGAGCATTTAACTCACTTAATGAAAATGCTCCACATGGCAAACATAAACACACACTCTAGCGTTTACATTTTGTTGGTGATGTTGTCAGCTTCTATTTTGGTATCTCCTTTTGTTTCTGGTCTTCAACATTGTTTTCCAGAATCTGAATGTATGATTCCAGGATTGCATTCTTTGCTGCAGCATGTCCTTTTCAATATGCACTAGGTAGACATTTCAATATTTAACCCTTCCCTAAGAAAACAAAAATCCTTACCACTGGACTAATAAACACATTTTTATCAACAAAGAGAAGATTGAAGTTGTCAAGGACTTCATTCTTCTTGGATCAACCATCAACACTCATGGAAGCAGCAGTCAAGAAATCATTAGGCAAATCTGCTGCATAAGACCCTTTTAAAGTGTTGAAGAGCAGAGATGTCAGTTTGAGGCATAAGATGCACCTGACCCAAGCTATGGCATTCAGTAACCTCATATGCATGCGAAAGCTGGACAGTAAATAAGGAAGACTGTGGAAGAATTGATGCGTTTGTGTTATGGTGTTGGAGGAGAATATTGAAAGTGCCATGGGCTGGCAAAAGAACCAACAGATCTGTGTTGGAAGAAGTGCAGCCAGGGTGTTCCTTGGAGGCCAGGATGGCCAAACTTCATCTCTCAGACTTCGGACATATTGTCAGGAGGGACTAGTCACTGGAGAAGGATATCATGTTTGGTAAGGTGGAGAGTGAAAGAAAAAGAAGAAGACACCCAAGGAGATGGATTGGCCAAGTGGCTGCATCAGTGGGCTCGCTCAAGCGTGGCAACAATAGTGAGGTTGGCCCAGTGTCAGGCAGTGTTTTGTTCTGCTGTGCATGAGGTCACTATGAGTTGGTACCAACTTGATAGAACCTAAAAACAACAACAAATATGTTTTATGAACTGCCCATCAGTGAGTAGACGCAGCAAAAGAAGTGTAGAGGAGCTGAACGGTATGAAAAAAACAACAACAAATGACAACCACTACTGAAAAATAATCCACTGCACTACATCCTATAAGATACATGAATGAACAACAGAAGATATATAGTTGGTCTGTTTATTACATTCTAAGATTTTCTATTGCATGCCTATATATTGCCCTGACATATTGGCAACATTGTCTAGGACTGATGTCTATGCTAATGAACTTCACATAATTTTGCAAACTTCACATAAATGCTATAGTACTGGATCTGCAACTTCTTTACTAGTATGGTTTTTAGGATAGTAAGTGTGATGAATCACACAGCAGGTTCCCATATATTGAATGTAGATATCTTAAAAGAATACTTAGCTGGTCTGTATGAGAAAAATCAGACAAACTGAAATGTTGAGCTTTACCTATTTCACTGAAAATAGATGATTGCACTTTATCACAAATTAAGTTTACTAAATCTTCACACGATGGGTTACCCTATCTTGTGTTGTCCTTTTTTGAGAGTTGAGTTGCTAAAACTGAATCTAATTGCACAAAAAGTTCAAGTAAACTCACTGTGATAGTTAAGGTTTTGTGTTAACTTGACTGAGCCAAGAGTCTCATTGGCTTGACAGTGGAGATGTAGTTATCCCCCAAGATGAGATCTAATATTAGTATATTAGATAATCAACTGTATGATGAGGTCTGTAATGAGCAGTCAATCAAGTGAAAGGAAGTTTTCTCGGGGCTGTGACCTGTTTCCAATATATTAGATACCCTGGCAAAGCTTGCTTCCTCTCTGCTGAGTCTGGATCTTGCATCTGGCTCATCCTCTGACCTCCAGGCCTTTGGACTTGAGTCCAGTGGTCTGCTCTATTACCTTTCCATCCTGGGAGTTGTCAGTAGCCTTCATTTTTTCCTGCCAGAGCTGCCTGCCTCCTGCCATCTGACCTTGGTTCATCGGCCCTGCAGCTATGTGATTTAGAAGCCTGTAGTCTAACATCTAACCCAGAGACTTGGGAATGACTGCCTTTCCAACTAGTAAGCATTTTGCTTGATAAAAATCTCTCTGAATATATGTATAAACTTCACTGATTTTACTTCTTTAGAAAACCCAGCCTAAGACACTTCCCAAATTTTCATTTTGTGGGGACCTAAGTACTTCATTTCTTCTTCAAAAAGATAGGCTACATTCTGTAGTTGTTCTAATAACAGCAAATATGTGCTGCAAAAGGTCTTTCCAGTACTGACATTTTTCACTAATTTGTGTTTCCAGTTCGTGAGTTAAGCCAAAACTGTTTCTTTAGTCTAAATATGGCAACATGCAGTCTCTATGAATTGAACTTTTGTCATATTTATCAGTCATATTTGAATTGTACTAATTGCTAAACCCATCCATAGTGAGTTGAAAAGTAAATGATTGAGGATAGGATAGTTTGCAAACAAAACAATATAGAGAATTGAGTGATGGAGAATTCAGTTGCCACTCCCTCTTACAATTTTCACCATTTACTTTGTACCCTAAAAATGTATTCTGAATATAGCACCTGGTTTGTTTACAATCTAGAAAATTTCAAAGTAGCATTTCAGATGGTCCACTGTGATGGTGACAGCTACTTGGCCCTCTTTTGATCCAATAATTGAAGTTAATTAGAATAAAAATTATTTCACAAAGCAGGATATTTCAGATTCTCAGATAGTTTCACTTTCTACACCTTTATTAGTATTATTGTTTTTACTACAACAAGGGATGGTGGAGAATTAGGGACCAATTCTGTTATACGAGAGTGATTATCTGCACTGCGGTTATATTAAAATGCCCATCCATGACTGATGACAACATTGATCGTGCATGTGAAATGATTCTGTCGAATAGACAAGTGACAGTAGATTATATGTCAAATCACTTGCAGATCATCCATGGCTATGCCTATGAAATAATCCACAAATAGATGTGGGTTTTGGAACGTTTATATGAGATAGGTACTGAAACAAATCATGGAAGAATATAAACAGAAATGTTTGGGTCTCTGCAAACAAAATTTGGACACATACTTGAAGGATGGTAAAAGCTTCTTTTAAAAAATCATCATTGGGAATTAACAACCTGTGATATTCAGATGACACAATTTTGCTTGCTGAAAGCAGTGAGGACTTGAAGCACTTACTGATTAAGATCAAAGACTACAGACTTCAATCAGATTATACTTCAACATAAAGAAAACAAAAATCCTCACAATTGGCCCAATAAGCAACACCATTGGACTAATATGTAGCAACATGATAAAAGAAGAAGACTGACGTTGTCAAGGATTTCACTCTACTTGGATCCTCAATCAACGTTCATGGAAGCAGTAGTCAGGAAATCAAGCAATGTATTGCATGGGATAAGTCTGCTGCAAAAGATCTCTTTAAAGTGTTAAAACAAACAAACAAAGATGCCATGTTGAAGAATAAGGCGCACCTGATCCAAGCCAAAGTGTTTTCAGTTGCCACATAGAATGCAAAAGAGGGACAACAGATAAGGAAGATCACGGAATTGACATCTTTAAATTACGATGTTGCAAAGAATATTAAATAGACCATGGACTGTCAGAAAAAAGAACAAACCTGTCTTGGAAGAAGTACAACCAGAATGCTCCTGAGATGTGAGGATGGCATGGACTTTGGACATGTCATTAGAAGGGACCAGTCCCTGGAGAAGGACAAAATGCTTGGTAAAGTATTACTTGTTGTTGTTTGCTATTGTAGAGTTGGTTCTGAATCAGGCGACCCTGTGTGGCATTTCCGAGGAGCAGTTGGTGGATTTGAGCTACCAACCTTGTGGTTAGTAGTCCAGTGTTTATCCTAAGGCACCATACCATGATTTCTAGTAAAGTAGAGGTCAGCAAAAAAGAGAAAGACCCTCAGAAAGACAGATTGACACACTGGCTTCAACAATGGACTCAAACATAAGAATGATTGTAAGAAAAGCACAGGACTCAGAAGTGTCTTGTTTTGATGTGCAAGAATGGCTGAGTCAGAACTGACTCAACAGCACCTAAAAACAATAACCCCTCAATAAACCTCATCAGCATAATGATTATAACAATTCTTGGTGTCTAATAGGACAAATTGCCTCTTTCTGTCTTTTCTTAAAATGTCCTGATCTTCTTGGACCTTGATTCATTTGTGTATATTTTAGAATCATCTTATCAAGTTCCATGAAAAAAACCTGCTGGGGTTTCATTGAAATGGCATTGAATCTATAGATTCCTTTGTGAAGAACTGACATCTTTACAGTATTTGGTCCTTCTATCCATGGACATTGTTGATCTCTCTTTCATTTATGTCCTCTTTAGTATGACGTCCTTAACAACAGTGCTCTCTGTTTCCCATGACTGTCTTGGCAGGGCCTGAACACTGCTTCCAGAAGTATTTCCTAATCCTGCCTGGAAAGGTCTTACTGTTAGGGCCAGGAGTGGAAAACTCTGGCTTTAAAAAACAAACTGTCTCTAGGAAGCAAAGTGGACATATCAGTCTGTTTTGCTGCTCCTCCTGTCAGCAACGGTTACAGAAACTTGATTTAAAAGACTCCCACACATGCACAGAACATTCCAGGCTGTGAAGGAGCTAGCTAAACTGGGAGGTTAGCAAGTCCCAGCAATTTAATCCTGCCAGAGAAGACAGTGGAATTTCTGAAGCACTGGAGGTGAGAGCTTTACCCTCCTGGGGAAAAGCTTGGAGACAAGTGGCGCTACAAATAATTGACTGTGATATTCTGGAGACAAGATGCAGAACAATTTCTACTTCCTCCTGGAAATAGAGAAGGACCAACTGAGCTGAGTCTTGAAGGATGCCCAATTGATTTCGTGCAAGTAGACCCTCCATGAAGACAGGGCCATCTGCTGAAAAAACAAGTCTGAGAAGTGCTATCACTTTAGCTACCTGTAAACCCAAGGAAGTTAAGGCTGTGATGATCTCATTCTGGAGTAGAGCCTTCTAAGGTTTAAGGGTAAGAGTGACTTATGATTTTCTGAAAACCATGGAAACAGCCAATGGAAGAAGAGTTGAGAGCAACTTCACCACTCCACCCAAAACATTGCTTTTCCTGGTTTTCTTTTCACCTTGGTAGGGGTGGAAAAAAGTTCCCCCAGTTTGACCTTTGTCTTCAGCTTCTGGAAAATAGCTCTTGGAATTTTTTAATCAATCCAAGTGTCTATGTTTTACAATATAATAAATGTCATTGTATAAGGGGGCTTCAAAAATCTTAACGGAACTCAAAGATAATGGACTTTTTCCATGAACTTTTGGAAGCCACTTATAAAGTATATGTAGCAATTGTTGGGAAAAAAATCATTATTGGTGGCAAGACATGGATTCATCATTCTGAGCCTGAGAGTAAATGGCAGAGTATGGAATGGAAACATCTTCAATCGCCAACAAAGAGAAAGTACAAGGTCAGCCATCACCTGGGAAATTAATGCTTGCAGTGTTCTGGAATACTCAAGGGCCAATACCGGAACACTATTAGGAAAACAGTTCAGCGATCAACAGTGCTCATTGCAGTGAGATGCTCATTGAAAAACTGAAGACTAAACTTTTTATTGAATGCCAAGGACTGCTATCCAAGGGCATTGTGATCTTGCATGACAATGCATCTCCACACACCTCTGCCCACACTGTTGACACTGCAAAATCTTTGTTTTGAGGTGTTGAAGCATCCTCCCTATAGTCCTGATCTTGCTACATGGGACTTTCACCTGTTTGTTCCCTGGAAAGCAGCCCTTTGAAGAAGAAGATTCACCTCTGATGAAGAAATAAAGATAGTTGTCCATTTGTGGCTTGCAGCTTAGCCTAAAATATTTTTAAAAATATTGGAATACAAAAACTTGTTGACAGATGGACAAAGCATATTGAAAAGCAAGCAGATTTTTAACATGTTGAAAGATGTTGTCTGTGTTTTTTCTAAAAGTTGATTAAGATAAATTCTACAGCCAGAGTGTGGATAATTTTTGACTCACCCTCGTATTTGTATTGCTGTTAGTAATTTCAGTGCTGGCAGGACTAGTACAACAGTTTACAGCCATTAAGCTCAAATGGCAAGTGGAAGAAGTGTTTCAGATTCAGTAGATTTTAAAAAGAAATTAGTTTTGGAATTGCCTTTAGGGAATACAAACTCTTCTTTTTATCTTTTGTGAGCTCCGCTTAGCTGTTGCTCTTTCACTTTACTTGGAAATAAAATTGTGTCATTAGAAAGGTTAGGTTCTACTGGAACACATTTTAATAACTGGAGAAAATGAAATGTAAAATTTAAAATTCAAAACATTGAACAATTAAAATTTATAAAATGAAGTTTATATTTGAATTTGGCTATTAGCATAAATTTTTGTATTTGAAAATTAGGAAGTAACAAAAAAAAATTATTTGGAACATGTGATTTTATTCTTCAGGTCTGAGGCAGTCAAAAGAAATAGTATTTACAAGGCAGTTGGAAATAATTTCATTCGTTTGCCATAGGGTGATTGTTGGTCGGCCCTTCCCAGATCTCCAGGAGTGCTTATCTGTCTTGAAATAATAATGTGTGCACTCACTTCCAGTCCTTTCTTTTCAGAGCTCATTGGACTCCTGCTGGTGCCTGCTGGGGCTGAGAGTGATCACAAAAAGCTTGCTAGAAACACTAGGGTATGTGCAATGGAAGATGTGTTTTGGTTCACTTTGTAAATCATCAAGTACATTTTCATTTGCTTTCTTATTAATCTTTTAATATAAAGTTGTACACTAACTTGCTGCTATAGCATTTATTATAATTGATCTGTTAATCTAGAGTCATTAGAATCATTATTGCAGTTATTAAAGGTTGTATCCTTTGTTATTATTGTTCTCAGTTCCAACTATTAACTTTCAACTGTCCTCATCATTATTAATTTTGGAATGACCTTCAGTATGTGCTATTCCAGTTCAGAGAATAGAAACATTATTGTCTTCCAGGCATAACACTTAGAACACTGTTGTTAAGTGCTGTTGAGTCAGTTCTGACCCATAGCTACCCTGTACAGGGTTTCCAAGGAGCAGCTGGTGAGCTTGAACTGCCGACCTTGTAGTTCAAATGGCTTTGCAATAGTGCGGACTAACCCACCAGTGCCACACCACTGAGTATTTGTCTGTTGAGGACAGAAGAGACTGAATTCTTGGTAGTTATTTGCCTGGAGTAGGGTAATGTACCATTAATTAAGCAACTCACCAGCATTTTTAGTGGTTGTTAGATTCAAAGGAAAGTGTAAAGTAAAATAAGCCCATTATCATCTCCTGCAACTGCAACTCATTATTCACCCATTATTGGTTATTCTGAGTATATGTGCCTACATTCTGAACAAACAAAAATCTTTCTTTATAGTAAGATGACATTCTGTATCATCTCTTTGAAGCCTCAGATGTGGATTGTTCAATAAGCAGGGACCATACCTTCTGAAGTCTGCATATCTTATGATTTCTCCGTGGAAATTCACAGACATAAAATGAACAGGATACTTAAGAATTATAGCTCCTTACTTACCAGGGAGTCCTGGTGTGGCGCTGTGGGCTAATGCGTTAGACTACAAAGTCGTTTGAACCTCAAGGGCAGTGGTTCAAGCTCACCAGCCACTCCTTGGAAACCCTATACAGGGTCACTATGGGGCGGAACTGACTCAATGGCACTAAACAACAACAACTAGCCATAAGACAGAATTATATGTAAAAATTCTAGCTGCTTAGTAGCAATAAGACTAAATCATAGATATATCCTCCTCATAACAGAGATTCACTAACAAGATCTCTTTGTTTATGACATATGATGATCATGCCTTATTTTAAATCAGAGAAAAGTTAACTGAGTGTCTTCAACTTTTCTTTTTTATCTTTTGTTGGGTGATAACTGAAAGGTTATTGGTTCAAACCCACAAGAGAGAAGAGGCAGTCTGCTTCCATATAGATTTGCAGACTTTTTATCGTCCATTTCTTGAAAACTAATAGCATGTTTTTTAAAGCACAGGGGAAAAAATGTCAAGGATATTCTAAAACTTTAGAAAATTGGTTTTGTAAATAGCTAGAGAGGTGGATTTGTTAACTAAGTACACTCAAGTTGGTTCTGATGCATAGTGACTCTGTATAGGGTTTCTGATGAGCAACTGGTGAGTTTGAACCACCAACCTCATGGTCTAGTGCTTATCCTACAGTACCACACCAGAGGTGGATTGGATTTAATTAATTGTGATCTGAATCCGAGATGATAAGAATCTTAAAGTGACCTTCAAG
Source organism: Chrysochloris asiatica (assembly GCF_000296735.1). Taxonomy (NCBI): domain Eukaryota; kingdom Metazoa; phylum Chordata; class Mammalia; order Afrosoricida; family Chrysochloridae; genus Chrysochloris; species Chrysochloris asiatica. Next base: position 8,141,446 of record NW_006408639.1, on the reverse strand, counting down.
ATCAATTGGTTCAGTCCCTCACTGAATATAAGAACCCGCTTTCTTGTCTTTTGTCTTGAATGTCTCTTTTGATAAAGTATTCACTACTAATAAGATGGTACATTACCTGCAACCAACTCCACTGTCTTAATTAGTGAGAATCCAATTTCCTTTTAACCTCCTCCCATTGGTCTTGGACATCCAGAACCATACAGGCAGGCTTAAAGAGAATAGGAAAATCAGTTTGAGACTGATTTCTCAGTGTAGAAAGATTTTTCCATGAGTCTTTTTTAACACCATGGGTTCTGTAGGTACAGACCCTGCCAAAAAAGCGAGGCTGTAATGATATTCCTTCTAATTAGTGAACTCTCAAACTAAATTAGGTCTGAATCAGCAGTCTGCAATAAATACATTAAGATTATTATCTGGTGAGTGCTATCAATTTTACTTACGTTTCAGAGTTGTTAGCCTCCTATTTGTTTATATTATCAATTCAGTAGCAGTAATTATGTAATAAGAAAATGATACTGTCACTTTAAATAAATTACTGAGCAGCTAAAACATCAGAACTATAATTAAAGGCATCACTCACAGCTTCCAATTTTAATACATAAAGGAGAAGGACATGATTAGATTTTAATGAACTTGCTTTTGTTTAAACTACATTGCTTTATTTTAAGTCTATATGTAGTGATTTCAGAACAGCAGAATGTGTTACTTGTTGTTGTTAAGTGCTGTTGAGTTGGTTCCGACCCATAGGACTCTGTAGAGGAGTGGCTAGTGAGCTTGAACCACCAACCTTGCAGCTCAAACGACTTTGCAGTCCAATGTGTTAACTCACAGCACCACACAATTTCATACAGTGGAGTGTAGTAAATGTATGTGTCCTTGTCTCTGACTTCCAACTTTTTGTTTCTAATCTCTTCTTCATATGCAAACACAATTCCTTCTACTACCTGAAATGGAAGTTTTATAAGGCAATTTAGACAGACATAATGCCAGGCCAATTACACTCTTATAACGCCCTTAGATGGATTCATCGCTATGAACTTGAGAATAAACGGCAGAGTATGGAATGGAAACATTGTCAACTGCAGACAATGAGAAGTTCACAGGTCATTCATCAATGGGAAATTGATGCTTACCATTTTCTGGGATTCTCAAAGGCCAGTATTGGAACACAATCAGGAATCAAGGTTCAACACTCAACAGTGTTTCGTTTCTTTCAAAAAAAGCTATTATTGTGAAATGAGTGATAGTTTACATAGGAGAACATCGGTTCTGTACTCAACCTATCATATTTTGTTTCAATGCAATGATTACAATCCCTTCCATGCATCATTGACTAACAGTATTTGCTTCTATTACCTCTTCTTTATTTTTGATGTACCCAAAAACATGCAGGAATATATAATCATTTAAACAACCAAAGGGCACATTCTGCAAGCCTGTCTCCTGCCCACCAGCACACAGACTTTCTCTTTCCATGAGTCTAGAGTCCTCAGCTGCTCTCTCTCTCCTTGTCATCATCATTTCCTCCATCTCTAGTGTTGTTGCTTCTCTGGTTTGGATCCCATGTTCCACTCATGCTCTAATCTCAATGTTCCTAGGATCCTCTGTTTCTGGAATATAAGATTAACACTCCTCCTGTTTTGTTACACAACTTCTACCTTTACAGTTGTGACAATCACAGTTAGTCATAACAATTACTCACTATTGAATCAGAAGAATCCTTTTCCTATTTCCTTTCACCAGACCCATCTAGACAAGATGAAAACTATTCTCAAGCTCTGAAACTAAACTGCCTCTTGAAAATTGGTAAGTCAGCCACATTGTGCCTTTATAGCCCTCACCCCTGATTTTAAGTAGTTACTTTCTAAGTTGCCCATCCTTATCAACCCTGTGTACAGAGGAGTAGGTTTGATCCTTGATGTAAACACTCCTTCCATCGTGGTTGGTATTTTCAGCTACTACATCCATAAGTATAAGGAGCTCTGGTAGCGTAATGGTTATGAATTGGGCTACTAATCTCAAGGTCAGCAGTTCGAAACTACCAGGGTTTCTTGGGAGAAAGATGGGGCTTTCTGCTCCTATAAAGATTTACAGCCTCGGAAATCCTGTACAGGGTCACTATGGACCAGAATTGACTCAACAGCATTTAACAACAACAACATTCATAAGTCAAGTTCATCAAACTGTAGCATTGTAACAATTTACACTTGCTTCCCTTATCAAATTTCTTTATCTTTCTCTATTTGAGTTCTGATCATTAAGCCATCAAAGCTTGGTCAAATGGGTACTATTTGCAAGTTTGGACGTTCTTGCAAGTGTCCCCTGACTTCATACCAGCTGGACGGTTTACTCTCAGCTCTGGCCCACCATGCCTAGGTCAGTGTCCATGAGCTCAGGAGTTCCCAAGTCTCCCCAAACTTTGGACCAGCCAACCCTTCCTCTTTCTCTCATACCAAGGTTGACAGGAATCTATGAACATGGTCGAACTCAGCTCATGTCTTCATTACTGACTTTTTCTCACTTCCACTCACAAGTAGACCAATGCAGTAGCCAGTGAGCTTACAGGTTTGCTTGTGTGTTTCCTTTGAGTTTCAGTTGTGGAATGGGGTTTGTCCTGGAAGGACTTCATTTCTTGCCTTGATGGCTCCCTGGCGAACAGCTTGCTTATTCTTATAATACCCAAACAGATTGCAGCCAATTTTTGTGTTTTTTTTTTTTTTTTCCTGCTGGTCATTCTTCCAAGACATATCTTGTGTTCCTGTAGCTGCTCTGGGCTGGTCTGCATGTCCTTTCAAGTTTGAATGTCCCACCTCAGAAGCTTCTGGATGGGGCTCAGGATTCCATTGGGAAAGTTCTAGAACCCCTTTGAGGTATTCCAATGAGTTATAGGCTGAAGATGGGCTTACAAGCTTTTTTTTTAAATCAACAGTGCTTCTTACAGTGAGATGCTCACTGAAGAGCTGAAGCCTAGACTTGGATAGAGGATTGCTATCCAAGGACGTTGTGATCTTGCATGACAGTGTACATCTAACTCCTCTGCGCACACTGTTGACACTGCAAAAACTTCATTTTAAGGTGTTAAAGCATCCTCCCTATAGTCCTGGTCCCTTTACTTGTTCGGCCCCCTGAAAGCAGCCCTTGGAGGAAGAAGATTCACCTCTGGTAAAGTGAAGACAGTGGTGCATTCATAGCTCACAGCTCAGCCTAAAACATTTTTTAATAAGGAACTATGAAAACTTGTTGACAGATGGACAAAGTGTATTGAATAGCAAGGGAATTATGTAGAGAAAAGATGTATTTGTCTTTTCTAAAAGTTGATTAAAATAAATTCTACAGCCAGAATCCAGGTAATTTTCAACTCATCTTTGTATATCTGATGTGCAAAACATCTTCTTATTGACCTACTTTTGTACCTGAAACTTACACTATAAAAAATCATTTCTTGCAATAAGCTATTATTTCTCAAAGTGCTGTTTATTGTACATCTGCATTGCTTTATAAAACATGCACACTCCTATGCCTCACCCCTGGCTTAGAGAATTAGAATCTCTGAGCTGGGCCTGTATGATCTGCATTTTAACAAGCTCTCCCAGTGACATTTAGGCATACTGAAGTTGAGAATGCCTTCATTAGGGTCCTGAAAACCTCTGTTATAATATTAATGTTTTTGATAGTGTGAAATGAGTCAGCCACATCAGCTACTAACATTTTACCATGGGATATTAATAATGTAATAGCAAAGGTTGCAGAGAATAGGAGATCGACTAGAGAAAATAAAGTAAATGAACAATAGAAAAAAGTGGGGGAAGGGAGGTGAACAGAGAGGTAGGCAGTGCACGGCTGAGATTTATGAAAGTGAGGACATTAGGATGTGTAGAGGCCCAGGTTAGGGTGGGAATCCAATCTGCAATGTTAAAGAGTTTCAAAGAGAAACCCCTTCTATTTGGGGAGTTGATATCCAAGTCAAGAAAAGAATGTAAAAGTGAGAGCAAGTATGAGAGAATGGAAAATGTGAGTGTGAACGTTTGAGGCGTTACAGTGAGGTACACAGCAGAATAACCTGTTGAATTTATTCTAGCTCCTTGGAAAGCATTTGTCTTAAGTCCCACATTTCACCCACTGAACATACCTTTCTCTTTTTTTCATGGCAGAACCACATAACCAATTTCCTACACTTTATTAATGGGCATTACTTGGAAATTAGATTTACAATGCACAGATAACAGATTTACAGTACTCTATAAACACCAATAAAATAACCTAAAGGCCTTTAACTCTCTAAGATTAGGCATAATATTTTATTTCCAAAAGAAAAGTGGCTATTTATTTTGAGACTCTGAATTAATGTAGACACAACACTTGCCCTCATTCCCCGCACAGCTCCATATCATTATTTACACTGTGTATTAAATTAACTGAAACACATAGACGGCAATGGCTTTAGCTTGGTTTGGCTTGGGTAGAGCTTTGAAGAGGTAAACTCTTGTAAGTAAATCTCAAGGCCAGCTTTTAACATTTATTTGTAGGGCCCAAGGCAAGAATACAAATGGAGACTCACTCAGTTTATGTCTACATATTTATAACATTTAATTTTGGGGATACTGATAATCAGGCTAAAGAACTGTTAAATAAGTTGTATCCCTAAACATTAGCAAATACTTACTATAATGATGTGGAAGGCCAGAGTTGAAACTCTTCAGAGTTCTGGGACAGAATGTGGTAGCAGCTGAGTCTTACTGGCCCCAAGTCTGTTCAGCCTGAGAGCCTCACACACACACAAATGTAGACACTTCAGTCTGCATGGTGAAGTTCACTTTACACTTTCCCAAAGAGCAGCCTTGTTGGAAGCTGACTTAAGGTCATTTATGTAGAGAGTTCTAGGGTCCTGTGTGCCTGAAGTAGTTTCAGCCCTTTAGCTCTGTGTCTAGCATGTCTAAATGATAAGTCCTAGGACAGGGAGGGAGCCCTTTTGCCTGGGTATAAGGGAGGTACTAGGGATTTCACAATATCATGAAGTTACTGAATTAGAAGGGAATTTGGAGATCATTTTACAAATGAAGCAAGTAAGATACAGAGAGGTTCTGTGCATACCTTTAAGCTACACCTTCAGTTAATGGCAGAGCTAAGACTAGATCTTAGATCTCCTAGTCACCCTTTCCTGTCTGCCCCATGTCCATATACTGTATATATCTATAGCTGTCTGTCAAGATCTCTCTGTTTTTCTGTTATCATATTTGTTGTTGTTGTTATGTGTTATGTGCCGTGGAGTCGGTTCTGAGTCATAGCGACCCGGTACAGGGTTTCCGAGGCTGTAAATCTTTACAGGAGCAGAAAGCCTCCTCTTTCTCCCGTGGAACAGCTGGTAGTTTTGAACTGCTGACCTTGTGGTTCACAGCCCAGTTCATAACCACTATGCTACCAGAGCGCCTTACAGCTCCATATAGCTATCTAAAATATGTAGTGGTGGTGGTTATGTGCTGTGGAGTTGGTTCTGTCTCATGGTGACCATGTATGGGGTTTCTGAGGCTATAAATCTTTACAGGAGCAGAAAGCCTCATCTTTCTCCTGTGGAATAGCTGGCAGTTTCTAACTCCTTACACAGGTAAGCAGCTCAATTCGTAACCACTATGCTAACAGAGCTCCTTAAATATATAGTAGAACCCCTATATAGGTGCATTTTCTACTGCTTCTTCAGTTTCAGAATGTTGGTCAGATAGTCTTTTATATAACCACATTCCCTAGAGTGATTAGTGATTTAAGCTGGAAGTCTTAGTGGCCTGCAACAAACCAGGAATGAGGGAAGGGGTGGAGAGGGTGATGGGAGTCCTCCTGAGTAAAACTATCTGTTTGACAACAGAGATTAGGAATGGTTGTGGCATTGTATGCCACTTGAGTTGGTTCCAACTCATAATCACCCTGTGTAGATTTTCTGAGGTTGTAACTCTTTATGGGAGCAGAAAGCCTAATCTTTCTCCTACGGAGTGACCAATAGATTCAAACCACTGTCCTGTGGTAAACACTCCAGTTCATAATCCATTACTCTACCAGGGCTGTTTGAGCTAAGGAATACATGAGTTTAAAAGTGGCCCTTTGATTTTCTTGTTAAATGAAATATTCTTTGATGGTTAGAATGGAGTGGAGGATGAGAGTGGAATTGTTCACAGGTTAGAGGGTAGACGTGTTAACATGGGTGACAAGGCAGGCAGTACACAAGAAGAGGGAGGTTGGAAGAGGAAAGATGAAGGTAGCAGGAGACACAGGGGAAGTACAAGAGTTAATGGAAATAGAGGTCAATGCTGTTAACTGATGGTTGTTGTTGTTGTTGTTGTTAAGTGCCATTGAGTCGGTTCCGACCCATAGCGACCCTGTACAGGGTTTCCGAGGGTGTAAATCTTTACGGGAGTAGAAAGCCTCATCTTTCTCCCGCGGAGCAGCTGGTAGTTTCAAACCGCTGACCTTAAGGTTCGCAGCCCGATTCGTAACCACTACGCTACCAGAGCTGATGGTACTTGGAGGAAATTGCAGTCTTTGTAATGAATAAAAGTATATGATTGGCTGAATGTAAACCTGATGATCTGCTCTGTAAATCTTCACACAATTCACAATAGAAAGTTTTAAAAAAGTGATCCTTTTACCAGTCATAAGTCAGAACTCTTGGTGCTACACTAATCTTTGTCTTCCATTTTTCTTTGTGTAGAAAGAAATTCCTATGGCATCTGATATGGGTCACGTTACATAAAAACCAGTTTTGCCCCTGTCAGTCAGTAACTAAATATTGTTGATTTCGTTTTCCATATACTTAAAATCAAATGAAGACTTAGATTTAAGTATTTTCTACCCCTCGCCTTTGTATTGGGAGTCCAGGTGTGGCCCTGTGGATTAATGCGCTGGACTGCAAAGTCCTTTGAATTACAAGGTCAGCAGTTCAAACTTATCAGCCACTCCTCAGAAACCCTAAACAAGGTCGCTATGCCTTGGAACTGACTCAATGGCACTTAACAACAACAACAGCAAATCCCCATATGGCATTGTCATTGCCTTATTGAAGTCTGTTAACTACAGAAATCTTCTAACTGGTCTCCAGCCTTGCCGCAGTAAGTCCGTCTTGTCTTCAACATGGTTTTTCTAAATCGCACATCTGATAACATCACTCTTCCATTTTAAGATGCTTACACAAGTAGAGTCTGCATTTCTCAGCCAGGCATAAAATGATGTCATGGTGAATCTACTGTCGCATTTTTTACCATGCCCTCTGGCACTTGATGTTTATAACATATGGAAGGATTTGTTATTCTCTAAAGTCTGTGTTTTCTGCCATCTCAGAATACTCTGTGTTCTCTAGTTAGGATGTATTTTTCAGCTCACAGCATCATCTCCTCCCCACCTCACAAATAAAATCTTTAAGATTCAGTTCAAGTTGGAAGCCCTGTGTGTCACAGGCAGAGTTGGACACTGACTCTTTGTGCTCCCATGTCACAAAGATATCTGTTCTGCTATTCATAATTTGATACTCATAAGAGCAGAGATCAGAGAGAAATCATTCTTTGTATTTCAGGGCATAGGCAAGTGTTATTGATTGTATTGTAACCCTGCAATGATATGTTGAAAGGATAATGCCTGGTGCCTGTGAACATGACTGGAATAAGGTAGGTTCTAATGTGATCTGAGAGGTGTCTTATAAAAGATAAAAACAAGTTCCTTCAGGACAAACCCCTTCCAAGAAGAAAACTCAAAGAGAACACACAAGCAGGCATGTAAGCTAGCTGGTGATTCTGTTGGTCTACATGTGAGTAGAAGTGGGGGAAAGTCAGTAATGAAGACATGGGCTAAGTTTGATCATGTTCCATAGACTCCTGTTGACTTTGAGTGAGAGAGAGATGGTTGGTTCACAATTTGGGAAGACTTGGGATCTCCTGAGCCCACTGACACTGATCTAGGCATGGTGGGCTAGAGCTGAGAGTAAAGCGTCCAGCTATAAGAAGTGGGGGGAGACCCACAAGAACACTCATACTTTCTGATAGTACCCATTTGACCTAGCTTGGATGGCTTGATGACCAGAGCTCAATTAGAGGAAGATAAAGAAATGTGATAAAGGAAGGCAGTATAAATTGCTACAATTTGATGAACTTGACCTATAGTTATGGATGTAGTAGCTCAAAATACCAACCAAAAAGGAAGGAGTCTTCGCATCAAGGGTCAAGCCTATCCCCTCTGTACACAGGGGGGACAGGCAACTTAGACATTGGCTACCTAAAATTGAGGGGTGGAGGCTATAAAGGTATGAGTGGCTGGCTTAAAAATTTTCAAGAGGGACTTGAGTTTCAGAGTGTATGGGGGAAGGTAAAATCCCCTCTGAATAGTTTTCATCTCATTTAGATGGGTCTGGTGAAAAGGAAATGTGGATAGAATTCTTTTGATTCAACAGTGAGTAATTGTTATCATGACTAATTGTGATGGTCACAACTGTAAAGGTAGAAGTTTTGTAACATAAAGGGAAGAGTAGTAAGATTTTACATTCCTGAAACAGAGGACCCTAAGACCATGAAGACAGAAGAGCATGAGCAGAACATGGGATCTAACCAGAGAAGCAGTGACAGCAGAGATGGAGGCAGAGGTGACGGCATGGAGAGAGAACAGCTGAGGACTCTAGACTCATGAAAAGAGAAAGGTCATGTGCTGTCCGCCAGGAGACTGGCTTGCAGAGTGAGCCCTTTGGTTGTTTAAATGATTATATATTCCTCAGTGTTTTTGTGTACATCAAAACAAACAAAAACCAGAGGGAATAGAAGCAAATACTGTTAAATAATTTTAAAAAAATTACTCATCAATCAGTCAAAATTAAAAGTGAAATATATACCTAAGGATAAGGGCTGGGAAGGTGGGTGGAATGGAAAGAGGAAGCACAGGGAGGAAGTGGGATCACTGTTGTTTCATGGATGGGATTGTAGTCATTGAGATGAAACAAAGTATATGACTTGTTGAATGCAAGACTGATGATCTTGCCTGTACACCTTCACTAAATTCACAATAAAAAGTTAAGAAAAAGAATAAAATTTTAAAAGGACACAGATATAGACAGAGGGAAGACACCATGTGAGCATGCATCTATAAATCAAGGAATGCCAAGTATTGCTGGGAGCCACCAGAAGCTAGAATAGAGTCTTAGAAGTTTATTTCTCCAAAACGTCAGAAGGAATCAGCATGAGGATACCTTGATTTTGGCTTCATAGCTCCAGAACTGTGAGACAGAAAATTTCTATTCTTCAAAGCCTTCCATCAATTTTGTAGTACTTCTTTTTTATGGAAGACCTAGGAAATGAAGATGACAAGTAAACAATGAAAAATGTTTGTTGATTTATCTTTGACACAACTACATAATAACTATAATTGGTCTAACTTAATAATCCTATAGCTTCAATGCCAGCACTCATCTCTCAGTTTGTTATACTATGGTGGCTTGTGTGGTGGTGTAATGCTGCTACTATTTAAATACATGGTGGATAGGTTTCAGCAGAGCTTCCAGATTAAGACAGAGAAGGAAGGAGAGGCCAACCACTTCTACAAGGTTAGCCACTGAGAACTTTATGAAGATTGGTGGAATGTTGTCAAGGTACAGTGTCAGAAGATGAGTCCATAGACGCATTCGTTCATCTATGCCAAGAAATTTAGATGGCAGCTACCTGGCCAACTGATAGGAAGATAGCTTCATTTGTGCCCATTCCAAGGAAAAGTGACCCAATTGAATGTGGAAATCATCAAACAATATCATTAATATCATATACAAATGAAATTTTTCTGAAGATAGTTTAAAAATGATTACAGCAGTTCATCAACAAGGAGCTGTCAGAAATTCAAATCAGATTGGGACGAAGACATGAAACTAGGGATATCATTGCAGACATCAGATGGATTTTGGCTGAAAGCAGAGAATACAGGAAAAACGTTTACTAATGCTTTATCAACTATTCAAAGGCGTTTGATTGTGTGAATCATACAAACTATGGATAACATTGCGAAGTATGGGTATTCCAGGATAGTTAATTGTGCTCATGAGGAACCTGTATATAGACCAAAAGCAGAACAAGGGGATACTGAATGGTTTAAAATCAGGAAAGGTGTGCATCAAGATTGTGTCCTTTTACCTTACATATGTAATTTGTATGCTAAGCAAATAATCTGAGAAGCTGGATTACATGAAGGAGAATGTGACATCAGGATTGGAGGAAGATTTATTAACAACCTGGCAATATACAGATGATACAACCTTGCTGAAAGTGAAGAGAAATTGAAACACTTACTGATGAAGATCAATAATTACAGCCTTCATTATGCTCCTCAATGTAAAAAAAAAAAAAAAAAAATCCTCACAAATGGACCAATAAACAACATCATGATAAACAGAGATAAATTTGAAGTTGTCAGAGACTTCATTTTGCTTGGATCCACAATCAGTGCTCATGGAAGCAGCAGTCAAGAAACCAAAGGACACATTATATTAGGCAAATCTGCTGCAAAAGACCTCTTTAAAATATTAATGAACCAAGATGTCACTCTAAGGACTAAGGTGCAATGACCCCACACCATGGGATTTTCAACCACCTCATATGCTTGTGAATGTTATACAATGAAGAGGAGTATAGAATAATGAATGTATCTTAGTTATGGTGTGGGTAAAGGATGTTGAGTGTATCACAGACTGGCAGGAGATCAAAGAAATCTGTGTTGGAAAAAGTATAGCCAGAATGCTCCTTAGAATTGAGGATGGTAAGACTTTGCCACCCACACAGGAGACATTTTGTCTTGAAGGACTAATCTCTGGACATGCTTAGAAAAGTGGAGGCTCAGCAAAAAAGCAGAAGACCCCCAAGGAGATGGACTGACACAGTGGTAGCAAGAACGAGCTGAAGCATAGCAATTGTGAGTGAGAATGGCCAAGACCAGGCAGAGTTTTTCTCTGTTGTGCATAGGGTTGCTATGAGTCAGAACGGACTAGACAGTACCTAATAACCTAGTAATACCATAGTTCTAATAATGCAGATGGTTCTTGGATATATTGTGCCCATATAAAGATACATATATAAAAATCAAGCCTAAGTATCAAGTAAATAACACCTCAAAGTCAATTTATCATTTACTCTTAGCTTTATTTCCTGTTTAGGGTACTTACCTCTTTTACTTTTCTTTTCTTTTTTTTTTTTTTTTTCATTGATATGAGCATTTCTTTTTAAAAACTTTTCATTGTGAATAGAGTGAAGGTTTACAGAAAAGATAATCAGTTTTACTTTCAACAAATCATACACTTCGTTTCATCTCAATGATTGCAATCCCCTCCATGTAATATTAAGTATCACACAGGAACCTCCCTGTAGTTCTTAGCTTCATTCCACTCAGCTTCCCATCTCTCCTCACCTCTGTCCTTAGGAAAAGGTTTGTCCCTTTGATTTTGAACAATTGATCATTTCATCAATCGTGAACATACCTTACTAGTGTTGTTGTCACCACTGTATACCTACCTACTGCTTGGCTGAAAATTGAGCCACACTGGTGAATTCTTTTTCAGACCAGAAGGGTGCTCACGGGCCATAGTCTCAGTTTCCTCCAATCTCTTTCTGACCAAGTTAGCCTAGTCTTTTTTTTTTTTTTTTTTAATAATGTTAGGTTTTGTTTAACTAAGGGACCTATCTCTTAATCACTGTTGTATGCTGACCAACATTTTGTCACATGAATGATAAGAGGATTTATGTGTGTATTAGAGAATCCCAGAATAGATCACAGAGCATCTGCAAGTACTTCTCGATGCTGATGGTGGCAAAATCCTAGTAGGTGGCAAAATTCTGCATGGTGGGAGAAAAAAGTGGGTCACATGGAGCAAGGTGTTCACTCAGCAGTACTTGAATATACGGCATCTTCTCTGCTTAAGATCATGTGAATAATTCTTTTTGCCAAAGTGTGAATTTGATAAGATTCTGTTTTCTCATCTTTACTTATTTATTTGTTTCCTCTCAAGGACAACATGGTGAGAGGAAGCCAAGGAATGAGATACTTTGGGCTGCTTTAGTCATTCATTCATGATTTTCTTTTTTTAATGTTTTATTGTGAATTATGTGATAGTTTACATGGGAGAACATTAGCTTTACATTCATCATATCGTGTATCATTTTATTGCCATGGTTACAATCCCCTCCATGCATCATCAACTAACAAAAATCTGCCCCCTGGTCATCAGCACACAGTCCCTCTCCCTCTCTGGGTCTAGAGTCCCCAGCCGCTCCATCTCTCCACATCATCATCTCTGCCTCCATCTCTGGTGTCACTGCTTCTCTGGGTAGGGTCTCACACTCCACTCTTCTCCCTTGATGGTCCCAGGGACCTCAGCTCCTGGACTGCATAGTCGACCACTCCCCTCCTTTTGCTACAAAATGCCCATCTTTACATTTCCAACCCTCACAGTCAGTCCTGATAACAATTATTCACCTTTGTACCACAAGGGACCTATCCCCATCTCCTTTCATTAGCCCCGCCCAGACAGATTTGATACTACTCAGTGGAGATTCTACCTTCCTCCATGCCCTCTGGATCTAGGTTCCCTCTTGAAAGCTTATATGACAGTCACTTCTTGCCTTTGTATCTTCCCCTATCCCCATTTTGGGTAGCCAATGTCCAAGTTGCCCATCCCTGTCTACTCTGTGTATAGAGGGGATGGAAATGATTCTCTCTGTAAAGATTTGTTCCCTCTTTTGAGCTACTGCATCTATAGGTATAGGTAAATTGTATCTGATTACTCTTTTTTTCCTCTTCTTTCTTCTTCCACTTAAGCTCTGATCATCCAGTCAATGATGCCAGGTCGAGTGGGTATAATCTGCAAGTGTGGGTGTTCTTATGTATATGCCCTCTCTTCTTATCAGCTGGACGCTTCACTCTCCACTCTAGTTCTCTGTGGCTGTGTAACTAACTCTGGGTCCAAGAGTCCCCAGGTCTTGCAACACTGCTGGCTGACCAGGTCTCCACCAGGATTCACAAGAATCTATTGAATGTTGAAGGGCTTAGCTCACAGCTTCATTGGTGTTTTCCCTTCACTTTCCCTTATTGGTGACAAACATGGTCACCAATCAGAGTGTGTATTCCCATTGAATCTTAGTCTTGGATGGGGGTTTGCCCTGATGGGACCTGACCACTTGCCTTGATGTCTCCTAGGCAAGCAAATTGCCTATTCTTGTAGTAATCAGTCAGACTGCCTTTATTATTTTATATTTTTTCTGTAGGTCTTTCTTTCAAGAAGTATGTTCTCTTCTTCTACTCGCTCCAGGCTGGTCTGCTTGTCCTTTCAATTGGAAATTTCCCACCTCAGAAGGTTCTGTATGGGGTTCAGGATTCCACCTATGGTCTTATGTAATGCAGAGATTCCGCAGGAAATCTCTTTCATTGGGCATGTTGAAGATCCATTTTAGGTATTCCAATCAGTTATAGGCAGAAGACGGACTTATATGCTTTCTATGGTAATATTTCTGGCTATTCCTTTCTCTGCCCCTCAAGTGTCTATTTTATAATGGTAGGCAAGGGAAACCAAGATTCATAAGACAGCCAAACATCTTAACATTATTCCCCCCTTTTGCCATTCCAACCATGTCTCAATCCTTGTATCCCAGACCCCTGTTATTCCAAAGTTGTGCATACATCATTATTTACCTCTGTCTCGTTTAGCCTATGCAAACCTGCCTAACTGTTCTCCCATCCACCTTGTTCTTCCATTCCCCTCTCACTTCTTGTGTATTGCCCCCCTCCCTAGCACCCAAACTATCCTGTGTTTGTTCCCTACCCTGTGCTCCACCTTCCTCTCCCTCCCCTTGCCCCACCCCCCACATTCCATAACCAGCAAAAATCCCCCTTACCCCCTTTAGTATGGGTTCTTTTTCTTAGTATTTTACAGTAGTGGTCCTATGCAGTATTTCTCCTTTTGTGACTGACTAATTTCACTCAACGTAATGTCCTCAGGGTTGATCCATGTTATGTGATAACTTACAGCTTTCTTGTTCTTCAAGGTAGCATAATATTTCATTGTGTGTATGTACTACATTTGTTTATCTGGTCTTCCATTGATGGGCACTTACACTGTCTCCATCTTTTTGCTATTGTAAATAGTGTTGCTATGAACATTGGTGTGAATATATCTACTCATGTTATGACTCGTATTTCTTGTGGGTAAATACCAAGTAGAGAAATTGCTGGATCATAAGGTATTTCTATTTCCAACCTTCCGAGGAAACGCCATATTGCTTTCCAGAGTGGTTGGATCATTTTGCAGTCCCACCAGCAATGCAGGAGCATCCCAATCTCGCCACATCCTGTCAAGCATTTATTTTCCTCTACTTTTTTGATCTTTGCTGTTATTGTTGGTGTGAGATGACATCTCATTGTTGTTTTGATTTGCATCTCTCTAATGACTAGTGATCATGAACATTTCTTCATATGTTTGTTGGCTGCCTGGATCTCCCTCTTGGTGAAGTGTCTGTTCATGTCCTGTGCCTGTTTTTTAATTGGGTTATTTGTCTTTTTCTTGTAGAGGTGTTGTAGTTTCCTATATATTTTAGAAATGAGTCCCTTGTCTAATGTGTCATTGCAAAGAATTTTTCCCATTTTGTGGATTCCCTTTTTACTCTTCTGGTGAAGTCTTTTGATGTACATAAGTTTTTAATTTTTAGTATGTCCCAATCATCTATTTTGCCCACTTTTGTTTATGTGGTTTTCAAAATGTTTGGTAGTCTGTGTATTCCCTGAATTAATGCCCTCACATTTGTCCCTATTATTTCATTGATGGCCTTCATAATTTTGGGATTCACATTCAGGTCTTTAATCCATGCTGAGTTGGTTTTTGTATAGGGTGTGAGGTCAAGGTCTTGTTTCAATCTTTTGCATATTGCTTTCCAGTTCTGTCATCACTCTCTGTTGAAGAGACTGTCTCCTTCCTCCCCATGTGATACATTTAGGTATTTTGTCAAAAATCAGTTGGCTGTATGTGGATGGGTTAATTTCTGGATTCTTGATTCTGTTCCGTTGATCAGTGTATCTCTTTCATTGTACCAGTACCAAGCTGTTTTGAGTACTGTAGCCATGTAATAAAATTTGAAGTTGGGGAGTGAGATGTTTCCAACCTTATTCTTTCTTCTTAAGCAGTGTTTTGCTTATCTTGGATCGGTTTCCTTTCCATATAAAATTCATACTTTTTTTTTTTTTTTTAATCTCTTTGAAGAATGTTGTTGGAATATGGATTGGGATTGCATTATATGTGTAAATTGCTTTGGGCAGTATTGACATTTTCACAATGTTAAGTCTACCAGGAGCATGGTACATTCTTCCATTTTTGTAGGTCTCTTTTGATTTCTTGTAGTAATGTTTTGTAGTTTTCTTTGTATGGGTCCTTTGTTTCTCTGGTTATATTTATTCCTGATATTTCATCCTTTAGGTGGCTATTGTAAATGATATTGCTTTCCTAATGTCTTTTTCAGTGCTGTTGTTTTTGGTATAGAGGAATCCAACTGATTTTTGTATACTGATCGTATATCCTGCCACTTTGTTGAATCTTCCAATGAGGGCTAGTAGCTTTTTTACTGAGTCTTTGGGATTTTCTATATATAGAATCATATCATCTGCAAATAGGGTGAGTTTTATTTCCTCTTTGCCTATTTGTTGTTGTTGTTATGTGCCGTGGAGTCGGTTCCTACTCATAGCGACCATGTACAGGGTTTCTGAGGCTGTAAATCTTTACGGGAGCAGAAAGCCTCATCTTTCTCCTGCGTAACAGCTGGTAGTTTCGAACTGCTGACCTTGCAGTTCACAGTCCAATTCGTAACCACTATGCTACCAGAGCTCCTTATCCTTTAATTTCCCTGTCTTGCCATATAGTTCTTGCTAAGACTTCCAGCACTATATTGAATAGGAGTGGTGACAAAGGGCATCCTTATCTGGTTCCTGTTTGCAGAGGGAAGGCTTTCAGTTTCCCTCCGTTGAGAGTAATGTAGGCTGTTGGTTTTGTATATAAGCTTTTAATTACGTTGAGGAGATTCCCTTCAATTCCTACTTTGTTGAGTGTTTCATCAGGAATGGATGTTGGATTCTGTCAAATGCCTTTTATGCATCAATTGATATGATCATGTGGTTCTTTTCCTTTTTTCTTATTTATATGGTGGATTACGTTGATCATTTTTCTAAAGTTGAACCATCCTTGCATCCCTGATATGAATCCCACTTGATCATGATGTATTATCTTTTTGATGTGCTGCTGGATTCTGTTGGCTAGGATTTTGTTGAGCATGTTTGAATCTATGTTCATGAGGGACATTGGTCTATAATTTTCTTTCTTAGTGATGTCCTTCCCTGGTTTTGATATGAGGGTTATGCTTGCTTCATAAAAAGTATTAGGAAGTTTTCCATCCTCTTCTATCTTCTGGAATAATTTGAGTAGAATTGGTGACAGCTCTTCCCTGAATGTTTGGTAGAACTCATGTGAAGTCATTTGGGCCTGGACTTTTTTTGGTTGGGAGTCTTTTGATGACCTGATTGATTTCTTCTTTTGTTATGGGGCTGTTCAGATTTTCTACTTCTTTGTGTGTACGTTTAGGTAGTTTGTGTTTTTCTAAAGATGTATCCATCTCTTCTATGTTTTCAAATTTGTTGGAGTACAACTTTTCATAGTTTTCTGTTATTATCCTTTTGATTTCCTTTGGTTCTGTTGTGACATTGCCCATGTGGTTTCTAATGTATGTTATTTGTTTCTTCTCCCTCTTTTCCTTTGTTATGTTTGCCAATAGTCTGTAAATTTTGTTAATCCTTTCAAAGAACCATTTTCTTGTCCTGTTGATTCTTTTTATATTTTTTTCTGTTTTCTAACTCATTTATTTCTGCTGTAATCTTTGTTATTTCTTTTCTTTTGATGGCTGTAGGTTCCCTCTGTTGGTCTGTTTCTAATTGTTATAGATGCTGTGTTAATGTGTTAATTTGGTTCTTTCTTCTTTTTGGATGTGTGCATTTATTGCAATAAATTGTCCTCCCACCACTGCTTTCGCTGTGTCTCAAAGATTTTGGTATGCTGTGTTTTCATTCTCATTTTTTTCTAGGAACTTTGTGAGTTCACATTTAATTTCTTCTACTACCCAGTCACTTTCCAGCAGGGTGTTAGTCAGTTTCCATGTATTTGACTTGATTTTCTTGGTCTTCCTGTTGTTGGTTTCTAATTTGATAGCATTGTGTTCTGAGAAGATGCTTTATAGTATTTTGATATTTGTAAATTTGAGGAGATTTGTTTTGTGGCCTAAGACGTGGTCTATTCTGGAGAATGTTCCATGTGCACTGAAAGAGTCATTCATGGTTTTTATTTAGTCTTTATAATATTTACTTTAGCTTTCCTTCCCCATTGACACACAATATTTAAAAACAAAGCAAAAGAAAACCAAGAATGATGTCTTCTAACACAGATGAGGTCGCCATGTGTTGGAGTTGACTTGCTGAGGCCTGATTGTCTTGGTTGTTCATCTTTAGGAGGCACAGTCTTTGGGTGAATGGCATACAGCACTACATTAAAACATTCTTCAGAGTTCTTAAAAAGTGTTTTACCTTTTTTAAAACAAATTGAGAGGATCTCTTGTAGCACAATGGATAAAGTACTTGTATGCTAACTCAATGGTCAGTGGTTCAAACACTTGGAGAAAAGATTTGGCAGTTTGCTCCCATAAAGATTCCAGGTCTAGGAAGCCCTGTAACAGTTCTTCTCTGCCCTACAGGGTCACTGTGAGCTGGAACCAACTAGATGGCAGTGAGTTTTTAAAACAAATTGAGACATATTCTGTGCAAGTGTCTGACCTAATCCACTTCTGACTTTATCTATCTTACTGTCATGAAGAAAAAAATTGATACTCCCCTTTTAAATGTATGGTATCGGTTCTAAATCAAAGTTTGTTTGTTGCTTATGGATATTTAACTGTTTCAGCACCATTTATTGAGAAGGTAATTATTTTTCCATTGACTTTGTACCTTTGTCAAAAATGAATTGACCCAGACTTGTACTGGTATTGAGTTAAGGAAAGATCAATGAAACAGAATTGAAAACCCATAGCAAATGCATCCACTTAGGGTTAGCTGATCTTGGGCAAAGAACCTAGACACATTAAATAGGAAAAGATAGTCTCTTTAACAAATGGTGCTGGCAAAACTAAATATCCACTTGTATAAGAATGAAACGAGACACTTGTTCACACTATGCATAAAATGAACTTAATGTGGACTTATGTGGCTCTGTGGTCTAATGCGTCAAACTGCAAAGTCATTTGAACTGCATGGTTGGTTGTTCAAGCTCACCAGCTACTCCTTGGACACCCTATACATTATCTCTATGGGTCAGAATTGACTCAACGGCACTTAACAACAACAGCAACAGACGTGGATTTATTTTGTATATGAATGTAAAATCTGGAACTATAAAAATCATCAATGAAAAAAATACTTAGGGACAAACTTTGGGGCTCTGATACAAGGCACAAATATACTATCAAACACACGGGAAAAACACAAACAGCAGGGAACAAATTAGGCACATATGTGCATCAAAGGATTTCACCAAAAGACTATAAAGGGAACACACAGACTGGCAAAGAAAATTGACAATGGCGTATCTGACAGGAGCCTAATCTCTTAAATATCTGAAAACTTTAACACTTCAACAAGACAAAGACAAAAAATAATCCAAATACAAACTCGACAGAGGACCTGCACAGACATTTCACTAAAGAAGACATTCAAACGTATGAAGAAATGCTTATGATCATTAGCCATAGAAAGATGCAAATTGAAGCACCTCTAAGATAACATCTCACTTCAGCAATAATACTGATGTTCAAAAAACAACAAATACAATTGAGGGAGGGTGTGGAGAGACTGGAAGCCTCACCCAGTGCAGTAGGATCGTAAAATGGTGCTTCCATTGTGGAAAAGGTATAGGGCTTCCTCAAAAAGTTGAAAATAGAAATGCCATATGACCCAGGAATCTCTCTACTTGGTATATAACGTGGAGATATACACAATCCTGCAGTAACGGTAATCTACAGATAGATACATGGGTAGATGGCTAATAGGCTAAATGGGTGTGGGAAGGAGAGTGTAGTATACCCACACATTTATAAAAGTTTTACAGAGAATATTTGTACATAGGTGTTTACCTTTGCTTCAAATATATCCATGAGTGTGTTGGAGCATATGAAAAATTTTTAGATATTACCAAACACTTTGAGGGAGAGAATTGCTGGGTCTGGGAACTTAGGAAATAGTGTTGGGGCGGGGCAACATGGCCAATCAGTATAACTTAGTCCGCAAAGACAATGTTCTACACCCTACTTTTGTGAGTAGCAATTGGGATCTTAATAAGCAGCCATCACAGGTGCAACTATCGGTCTCTACCTGTCTGAGGGAAAGAACAGTGATGTAAATTGAAGATGGTTGGAAACAATTAGCCCAGTGGACCATGCAAACACTAGTCTCCATAACTGGAGACCAGAAGACCTAGATGGTGCCTGGCTACCACTACCCACTGCTCTGAAAGGGATCACATTAGATGGTCCTGCATAAAGTAGGAGAAAATGTGAAATAAAACACACACAAAATCATTAAGAAGACCAGGTTTGCTGTTCAGATAGAGACTGGTGGAACTCTGAGATGATGACCCTTGGTCATCCTTCAAGTCTGGAACAGATGCATCCTTTTGGATCAATTTTCAGTCAACCACTAAGTATGTAGGGAAGACAACAACACTAGTGAGGTACACACACCGTAGAATGGTCAACTATTTCAGATCAAAAGGGCAGCATTTACCTAGGGATAAAATTCAGAAGGGTTGGGGAAGAAGGAAAGAAGGAAAATGGAAAGACAGGGAGGCAATGGGTTTAGTGATGGTACATTGAGGGGATTATAGTCATTGATATGAAACTAATTGCATGATTCTTTATGAATATAAAATGGATGATGCATTCTATATACCTTCACTCATTTCACAGTGGAAAGTTTTCTGAAAATGAATTGGTTACAACCACATATCTGACAAGGTTTGAATCTCTCAAATGTTTAGCAAACTTCAACACTTCAATGATAAACATATAAACAATCCAATTAAAAACAAGTCAAAGGATATAAACAGACACTTCACCAAAGAAGATATTCAGGCAACCAACAAATAAGTGAAGAAATGGTCATGATCATTACTATTAGAGTGATGCAAATCAAAACTACAGTGAGGTACCATCTCCCTTGGCAATAACAGCACTGATAACAAACAGACACAGACAAATGCTGGCAAGGTTTGAGGGGAGATTGGAACTCTTATACATTGCTAGTGGGACTGTACAATGGTGCAACCACTGTGAAAAATGGTATGGCACTTCTTTAATAAGCTATAAATAGATATACCACATAATCTAACAATCCCACTCCTCAGTATGTGAGGGAGCTTCAGAAAGCTCATAGAAAAATTCCATTATCTCTCTATTCCATTTTTTTCTCATAAACTTTTCCTCCCTCATGTATCCTAAGAAAATAAGAGTCGTGGGTGAATAGACATAATCACACCTATGGTCATCCCAGCATTATTCACAATAGCAAAAAATATGGAAACAACATGTGTTCATCAGAAGATGAATGGATAAACAAAGTGTACTGCACACATAAAATGAAATACTACTCAAAATAAAGAATCATGATAAGTCTGTGAAGCATCACAACATGGATGAATCTGAAGAAAAGAATGCCAAGTGAAATAAGTCAATTACAAAAAGTCTATTACAAAAAGTCCCCAATAAGGTTACACACAGGAACTAAAATTCTTTAATGATTTCTAGCGATGAAAGGGAGAATCACTAACGAGATAGTACCCAAGAATCAATTTTGGTGTAAGACAAAGCAATGCACAATATGGGGGAAGTCATGACCAAGGCAAAGGGAGACCCTCAGGGATAATACAAGAATAAAGGGTAACAATGGTAAATGGTACAGTATACAGAAGTCTACAACAACAGTAATATCAGACTGTTTTGTGATTAGATACATAGCTAAATAGGTGAGGGAAGCCATCTGGGAGTATACTCAGTACCTATGCAGATTTGGTGGTAGATATATCTGTACAGAAATTAGAAAATGCTGTATACACACACACACACATACACACACACATGCATATGTTGTTGTTCGGTGCTTTTGAGCTGATTCCAATTCATACTGATCTTATGCACAACAAAATGAAACACTTCCTGGTCCTATACCATCCTGTCAATTGTTGTTATATTTGAGACCATTGCTACTGCCATGATGTCTGCCCATCTCATTGGGGGTCTTCCTGTTTTTTGCTGACCCTTCACTTTACCTGCCATGATGTCCTCCTCCAGGGACTGATCCCTCCTGATAAAATATCCAAAGTATGAGAGATGAAGTCTTACCATCCTGGCTTCTAAGGAGCATTCTGGCTGTCCATCTCGCAACACAGACCTGTTTGTTCTTCTGGTAGCCCATGGTGCTTTTAATATTTTTCTCAATACCATGATTCAAGTACCTTGATTCTTCCTTATTCATTGTCCAACATTCACATTCATATAAAGCGATTGAAAATATCACGGTTTGAGTCAGGTGCACCTCAGTCCTCAAACTGTTAAAGAGCAAGCATTTTTGCTCTTTAATACTTTAAATAGAGAACATAGGAGGCACAGTTAATAAAAACTATTTTGACATTGGAACTGAACCACAAGACTTAGAGGCTTATGACCGTAGTCTCAGGGGATATCTAGGTCAACTGACAAAACATAGTTTATAAAGACCATGTTTTACATTGTAGTCTGGTGAGCCTGGTGTCTGAAAAGCTTGCAAGTGGCTATCTAAGAAACAACTATTAGTCTCTTCTCTCTTGGAGCAAAGGTTTATGAAGAAAGCCTAAGACTGAAGGTAGCAATGAGTCCCTAGGACTCATGGCTCACATGAACCACAGCCTCCTATAACCTGAGACCAGAAGAACTAAATAGCCCCCAACTTTCACTTCCAATTGCTCTGACCAGGAGCACAATGGAAGTGCCATGTTAGAGTGGGTAAAACAATGTAGAACAAAAATTGTAAAACCAAACCAAACCAGACTTATTGATATGAAAGAGCCTGGAGGAACACCCGAGACGAGCGCGCTACGACAACCTTCTGACTAGCAACTGAACACACTCCTGGAGGCCTCCATTCAGCTAACTAATAGGCCTAGAAAATAATAATAACACTCATGAAGAATGTGTTTCTTAGAAAAATCAATTATTGGAGACCAAAAGGGCAACATTTCCCCAAAAACTAAGGTGAGAAGGCAGAAGGGACAGGGAAATCTGATAAATGGAAATGGAGAAATGGAGAATCCAGCAAGAAAATGCAGAGTGCTGACACACTGTGGGCAATGCAACCAATGTCTTGAAATAACTTCTGTATGAATGAGTGATTAGAAAAATAATTTTCTGTCTAAACTTTCACTGGAAGCATAATGAAATGTTTAAAAAAGAGAGATGTATGAAGGCATCTTTTGAGTTTAAATAGAGACACTTAGTTTGGCTAATTCTCTGCCCGTTGTTTTAAAGTAACTATTCCAGTAAATCAGCAATGATATCCCTTGTTCCATGTCCTCATCTGACTCCAGCTTGAACCTTTGGTAGTTCTCTCTCAATGTACATTTGCAGCTGTGTTTGGATTATCTTTAGCAACATATTACTTGTACGAGATATTAGTGATATTATCCAGTGACTTCCACATTCTCTTGGGTCATTTCTCTTTGGAATGGGTACAAATATGGATCTCTTCCAGTCAGCTGGCCAGGTCTTCCAAATTTCTTGACATAGATGAGTGGGTGCCTTTAGTGCTTCATCAGTTTGGTGAAAAATTTCAATTTGTATTCTATCAATTCCTGGAGTCTTGTTCTTTGTCAGTGCCACAGTGCACCTTGGACTTCTTCCTTCAGTGTTATTGGTTCTTGATTATATGCTACATCTTGAAATGGTTAGACATCGACCATTTCTTTTTGGTGCAGCGACTCTGTGTATTCCTTCCTAAGGTTCAAGCCAGATTCAAACTAGGATATTATAGTTGTTGTTGTTGTTGTCAGGTGCCATCGAGTCGGAACCGACTCATAGCGACCCCTTGCACAGCAGAATGAAACAATGTTTGATTCTGGGCCAACCCTGAGTCCATCAATGATGCCACCTGGCTGATCCATCTCGTTGGGGGTCTTCCTCTTCTTCTCTGACCCTCCACCCTACCCAGCATAGCCCTCAGAATCACAGCAACTCAAACCACCACAGCACGACAGACAGACGAGTGGTGGCCGTTTGGTTTTATGTCTATACTATCTCTTTAAATTTCGATGTCAAAGGATGTTATAGTATGAGGGATAAAATTCCAGATAAAATTAAATGTGGGATATTATTGCTAATATTGATTGAAAGCAGAGTATACCAGAAAGATGTTTACATGTGCTTTATTGACTAAGCACTTATTTTCGATTTTGTGGATCATGACAAGCTATGGGCAACATTGCAGAGAATGAGTATTTTTAAACACTTAATTGTGCTCATGAAGAACCTGTACATAGATCAAGCAACAGTTGTTCGAACAGAAGACGGGAACATCGAATGGTTGTTAAGATAGACTCTTCACACATGAGTTTGCAAGAATCACGGTTCTACTTGTTACAAAATGTAATATTATCTTGTAGGAAAGATGCACAGAGATCTTTTCGCCTTGCCTCAGTAGAGGAGACAACATTGATAATTTGCTAATCTATTTTTTCCTGAGAGAGAGAGAAAAAAAATCATTACTTATATAACAATATTCTTGTGAAGTGCCGCTGAGTCCGTTTTGACTCATAATGACCCTGTATTGGGTATCTGAGGAGCACTGATAGGTTTGAATCTTGAGGTTCATATTGACCTTGTGCGTATCCAACGCCATACCAAGATCCCATTACTGATGCTGTTATTGTTGTTAAGTGCTGCTGTGGAGTTGGTTCTGACTTATAGTGACCCTGCATAGGGTTTCCAAGGAGTGGTTGGTGAATTTGAACCACTGCATGAGCAGGAATGGAACCACTAAACTTCTGGGATGATAGCTAATATGGTTTTGGATACATAGCTTGTGCTCAATAGTGGAAGACATGTCTAGAGTTGAGACGGAAATTAACTTTCATTCATCTGTATTAACTGTGTTTTTAGTTGCTATTGAGTTGGGAATGACTCATGTTGACACTATGTACAATAAAACCAAACTTTGTCTGGTTCTGCATTATCCTTCCAATCGCTGCTATGTCCAAGTCCACGGCCAGTGTATTTCATGGAGTGCCTCCCTCATCCTCCTAACTTTCCACTAGAACATGCCCATTTTACAGATGAAGCCTAGAGGGAGGAAATGACTTGCTTTACCAGAAAGTTGTAAAGAAGGGACTTTACCTCAATCTGATTTGTTAGCTCATTTAAAAACCTTTCTTATTGAAGTGTTATTTACTTCATGTTTTTAACCAGTGATCTAGCCTATTTCATGTTGTAATTCATTCATTGGCCACCTTACTATATAGCAGTTTAATGATTAGTAGTGTAGTGACCAACGTAGCGTTTCAGCAGAGCTGGTGCTGGGGAGGGCAGATCATTTTGTCTGTCTTCAAAATGGTCTGGAACTTCAGGCTAACCAGGTTGATATTTTTCCTTGGGGAATTCAGCAGCATTGAACTCTTTTAAGGACAGGGTAGACCAGTTGCTGCTAAGTCAGTTTCTACCTTTGATGGTTCTGTGTGCAGCAGAGCAGAACTGTGCTCCATAATGGCTGATTTTCCAGAAGCAGATTGTTCGACCTTTCTTATGAACCACCTCTTCATGGACTCAAACCTCCAAGCCTTTTGGTTAGCAGCCAAGTGTGTAACTGTTTGCCCAACCCATGGACTAAACAGTGTAGTTGTTGTTAAGTGCTGTCAAGTCACTTCCAACTCATAGCGACCCTGTATAGGGTTTCTGTGGGTTGGAACCACTGACCTTGCAGTTAGCAGTCTAGTGCTTATCCTACAGTGTCACACCAGGATCCAAACTGGCTAGAGACATAATTTATAAATTTGGATCTGTGTTTTGAGCAGATTTATGAATTTTGTCTACCAATCCCAAAATCTGCCATATAGAGGTTATGCTTATGTTTGGTAAGGGAGGTATTCTTAATTCATGTTAAGAATGATCTAGTCTGATGGGAGAGATTTAATCTGTCATACTGCAGACTTCCTGAAAGGAGGGACTGTATCAGTTGGGTTATGGTCATTGCAGGTGACCTCTATGTTGTTGTTGTTCTTGTTAAGTGCCGTTGAATTTGTTCCGACCCATAGCGACCCTGTATAGAGTTTCCAAGGAGCAGCTGGTGAGCTTTTGACGTTGCAGTTCATAGCCACAGCACCACACCAGGACTCCTGCGACCTCTGTAATAAATATTGGTGTGAAAGGGTCTAGGCAGAAGTGGGCAAGGTGACTATGGTTATCCATTATTAGAAGACTGTACTTCATGTTGGTCTTTCAGAGAAACAAATGACAGATGCTCTGCCTCTCCCCTGTGCTAAAAATTACATATCAAGAGAACTGTGTCTTATCATTCTCAGTGAAATACCAGCCAAATCCTCAGGCTTTATTCACTGATCTTTTTGCTGTGCTTCTTGCAGAAAAAATGAGCAGAGTGTACTTTCTGATTTGCTGCAGCTTCCATCAAGCTATCCAGTGGGTCGCCAGTGGTTCTGATGCTGTTTGGCTTCTTACAGGTGATTCTCAGTACAGGCCTGGAGTGTTTCATATCAGGGCGTCTTCACAATGGGAAAAAATAACGCATCCCCATTTTTTAGTAGATAATTCATAGGAAGATATAGAATGATGGCTTTCTATTGGAAGACTTATACTAGAAATGAAAAGATAGGCTTTAATCCAATCATTTATCTTGATTACCTTTCATGAGGCAGAGTGATTAAGTTGAAAGCATTTAGGTTGGTAACTACTGTGTTTCTTCTGGGATCTTCCTTTGCCTTAATCATTTTGCACTGACCTCCCCCTTATTTTATCCTTCCTTTCCCTTTACCCAAGTTAATACATATCTGCCCTCTAGTTCTGGTGTGGCACTGTAGGATAAGCACTGAACTGCAAAGTCAGTTTGAACTGCATGGCCAGTCGTTCAAACCTACCAGTCACTCCTCAGAAACACTATACAGAGTCACTGTGATTCGGAACCAACTCGATGGCACTTACCAAGAACAACAAGAATCCTCTAGTTAGTAATTTACTGTCTCTTCTCTTACCACTCATGGTAACCTTCAAAGAATGTTACGTTCTGTGTGCCGTTTCCTCTGTGTTACTTTCTGTTCTTGACTTTTAAAAATAGTGATCTCATACAATATCTGCCCTTTTATGATTTACCTGTTCTACTCAGCATAATGTCCTTTCGTTTCATCATGTTAGGAAGTATCTCACAGATTGATCATTATTCTCTAACATTGTTTATTATATTGTGTGCATGTACCCTAGTTTGTTTATCCATTCATGAGCTGATGGACACTTTGGTTGTTTCTATCATTTGGCTACTTTGGATGTTGTTGTTGTTGTTAAGTGC
>NW_006408639.1:8110684-8113286 GCF_000296735.1 Chrysochloris asiatica | reverse complement strand
ACATGGGTCAGGAGTCTGGGATTCTAGACTCTAGATTCTTATTCAGAGTCAATGTTAAGACTCAATCTCATCTCCACTGACTAGTATCCAGTCTGTCTGGGTGGGGCTGATGAACGGAGATGCAGTTGGTCTCCTGTGGTACAATAGTGAATAATTGTTATCAGAACTGATTGTGTGGATTGGAAAAATACAGGTAGACGTTTTGTAACAGAAGGAGGGGAGTGGTCAACTTTGCAGTCTAGGATTGGAGTCCCCTGGGACGATCAAGGGAGAAGAGAGGAGAGTGGGACCCTACCCAGAGAAGTTGTGATGTCACAGATGGAGGCAGAGACGATGATGTGGAGAGGTACAGTGGCTGGGGACTTTAGACCCAGAGAGGAAGAGGGGCTGTGTGCTGAAGACCCGGGGCGGGGCAGGGTGCATGGAGAGTGGGGGGCCGGGGGAGGGGCGGTGCAGGCTTATAGGATATATACCCTTTGGTTGGTTGATGATGTATGGAGAGGATTGTAACCATGGCAATGAAACAATCTATGATAGGATGAATTTAAAGCTAATGTTCTCTCATGTAAACTCTCACTTAAGTCACAATAAAACATTAAAAAAAAACCTCAATCTCAAAAACAAACAAACAAACAAACAAACAAAAAAGCACATGGGTCAGGAGTCTGGGATTCTTGACTCTAGATTCTTAAAAGACTCTGCTTCAATATAAATCTCAAGCAAAACATGTATCTTCATCAGGCTTCAGTTTCTGCCCCACGAATTTGCTGAAAGACTGTTCTTACACAGAAATATCTGAGAAAGTGGGTCCAGGAGATGCCCCTGGAACACCAAAATGTCACCAAAGAAACCAAGAAGTTCCTGGTAAGCGGTCTTTGAAAGATATATGTTGTTGTTGTTAAGTGCCATGCAGTTGGTTCTGACTCAGAGTGACCCTGTATAGGGTTACTTATAATTTTTTGTCTTTATATACTCATTTTATATATCTTTTTAGAGATGGGATAGGGTAACAAGAACCCACTTATATTTGAAAAGGAATGTTAAAACAATGCAGGAAGAGGACAGATGTGTTTTTAGCTATGATGAAGACAACAGAGCATTTGCTTGTTCTAGTGTTAGTCTCCCTCTTCTGCTGCTGCTGCTCTTAACCACCCTGTGTAGGGTTTGTGAGGCTGTAATTCTTTATTGGAACAGAAACTCATATCTTTCTCTTGGGGAGAGGCTGGTGGCTTTGAACTGCTGACCTTATGGTTAGCAGACCAGCGCATAACCCACTGTGCTACCAGGGCTCCTTGAGTTAAACTCAGTGACACAGAAATCCTGGAAATCTACTGGGAAAAAAGTTTCCTTGGTAGGCAGATTTTCCCAGGCCATTGTTTAGTTCAATACCCAGTGGCTTTGTATCATAAGTATTTGATCCATTCTTCCCTCATCAGCTGGCTCGCTTGGGCTACTTTTTCAGAATATCAGCCATGGGTTCTAAAGTGATAAGTTGGTAACTTGTGAGCATTCGTCATTTTTCAGTTTTCCTCCACTGTATTTCAAAATCTTTGCTTACGTCTCTGTTGTCACTTTCCCAAAGTCTGCTTTGCATCTTTATGTTTATTTATATAAATATCTAGAACATAATAAGATCCCTAGATTCCTAACTAAGTAGTTCCAATCCACTTGGACTTCCATGGGTGAAAGAGGAAGCTTTCTGCTCCCAAAAGATTTACAACCTTGGAAATCCTATGCAAAGTCGATATGAGTCTGAACCAATTCAATAGCACACAGCAACACAACAGCAGAACGCAAGTTTCCTACAGGCAAAGACTGTGTTTTGGGCCTCTTGGTAATGGTCCAAGATGCATCGTGCATTTCCTGGCTCAGAACAGAAACTTCTGAAGTTGATCTCAATTGAATGGAATTTTCCTGGGTAGTCAAGCCATCAGGTCACTGGTGGTGGTGGTTGTTGTATGTCATCGATTTGGTTCCGACTCATAGCGATACTGTATAGGTTTTCCAAGGTTGTAAACCTTTACAGGAGCAGAAAGCCTCGTCTTTCTCCTGTGGAGAGACTGGTAGATTTGAACTGATGACCTTGTGTTTAACAGTCTAGCTCATAATCCACTATGCTACTTAGTGGCAAACTAATGAGGTCGTTAGTTTAAATAAAACCACTGAATTTCTATATTCTCTTCAACTTCCATCCTGCAGATACATGACTTAAGTATAGACATACAACCCTTTAGGGCTTAGTGCCCAGAAGACTCAATGGATGATAGCCTGGTGACAGGGTGGGAGTGTACAGTGCTAGGTCCTATGCTTTGTGTAACAAAAGCAAATACTGATAAATGCCTCTGTTTCTCTTCTGTAGGTGATTCTTGAAATCCTGACTGCCTCATACTGGAAAGGGACAAAAATAGAGGAATGTATAGAGATAAGCAGGGATAGCACAGAAACAGAACAAAGACAGGGGCTGTGAGGGAGGGTAGGTGAAGCTTGTTATTAGGTACCATCGAGTCGGTGCTGACTCTTAGCGACCCTATGCAGAGCAGAACAAAACACTGCCCGATCCTGGGCCAACCTCACTATTGTTGTCATGCTTGAGCCCATTGAT
>NW_006408639.1:8095172-8110199 GCF_000296735.1 Chrysochloris asiatica | reverse complement strand
TGTTGATAGTTGATCCAAGCAAAATGAAGTCCTTGACAACTTCAATCTTTTCTCCGTTGATAAGAATGTTGTTTCTTGGTCCATTGGTGAGGATTTGTGTTTTCTTTACATTGAGATGCAATCCAAACTGAAGGCTGGTGTAGCTTGAGTCAGTATAAATCCTCCAAAAGATTAGAAGGAAGAACACTGAGAAGAGAAGGTCCATTTGCCAATTACAGCTAGTCCAGAAATTAACTCTTGTCCTCACGTTCATACTTTGTCAATGAGACAAATAGTTGTGACAGAGTGACCCTGAGGGTAAATCATTATGATATAAAACTAAGAAGAGAACTATTGATTTAAAATATTTTTGAGAAAGGAACATTTCACTTCTTGCAAGAAATGGAGAGAGATTGATGACCAGCATGTATATTGCTTTGAGTTGATAAATATGCCATCATAAACTCATGAATAACATGCAGCTCACTTGGAATGTTGGCTGCCAAAGGCTAATACTATGTGGAACAGGGAGGGAAGGCAAAGACCCCTTCCCAGAAGTGGTGACTAGCTCTAAGTAATTGATGTTTGTTGTTAAATGCTGTCAAGTTGGATGATGAGCCCACATTAGTGGTGAGACAGAGACTTGAGTTGCTAGGTTGGAGACGTCTGTGATGCTAAAGCAACCAATTATTTTCTATGAATTCTTCCCATGACAAGACCAAGCACCAAGCAATTAAATTAGTATGCATAAGGACTAAAAGATAATTGATTAATCTCATAACCAGTAGGATGAAGTCTTCTGGATAAGAAGTCAGTCTAGAAATCCGTTTGTTAAGTTTGATTGAGTTGGTTGTGACTCATAGTGACCTCGTGTACAAAAGAATGAAAGACTGCTAGTCCTGTGCCATCCTCACTTAAAAGAGAGCTTTGGCAGCAGATTTACCTAATGGAATCATCGTTTGATTTCTTGACTATTACTGTCTTGAGTGGGTCCAAGTAAAAAGAAATTTTTGA
The DNA here is from genome assembly GCF_000296735.1 of Chrysochloris asiatica. NCBI lineage: Eukaryota > Metazoa > Chordata > Mammalia > Afrosoricida > Chrysochloridae > Chrysochloris > Chrysochloris asiatica. Next base: position 8,109,206 of record NW_006408639.1, on the reverse strand, counting down.
CAACTTCAGTCTTTTTTCTCTTTATCATGATGTTGCTTATTGGCCCATTTTTTAGGATTGTGTTTTCTTTACATTAAGGTCCACTTCATACTGAAGATTGTAGTCTTTGATCTTCATCAGTAGATATTTCAAGTTCTCTTCTCTTCCAGCAAGTAAAGTTGTATAATGTGCATATCGCAGGTTGTTACTGAGTCTTCCTTCAATTCTGATGTTACATTCTTCATATAATCTAGCCTCTCAGATATTTGCTCAGCAAAAGATTATGGTGAAAGGATACAATCCTGGCACACACATTTCCCAATTTTAAACCTTTCAATATCCCTTTGGGGTCCTGGTGTAGTGCTGTGAGTTAATTCGCTGGCCTGCAAAGTCAGTCTGAACTACATGGTTGGCAGTTTAAGCTTATCACCCACTCCTTGGAAACTCTATTCAGGGTTGCTATGGGTCGGAACCAACTCGATGGCACTGAACAACAGCAACAACACTATGCCTTTGGTTTGTTCTAATGACTGCTTTTTGGTCTATGTAGATGTTACTCAATACGCATTGTTTGCAATGTTATCATAGTTTGTCATGATCTATAGTGTTGAAAGCCTTTGCATAGTCAGTAAAGCACAAGTAAACATCTTTCTGGTATGTTTTGCTTTTATCCAAGATCCATCTGACGTCAGCAATAATATCCCTTGTTCCATATCCTCTTCTAAATTTGGCTTGAGTTTTGGGAAACTGCCTGTCAGTGTACTATTGCAACTATTTAAAAAATATTTCCAGCAAAATTTTAACTGCATGTGATTTCTGCATTCCAATGGGTTATCTTTATTTGAAATGGACCCAAATATGATCTCTTTCAATCAGTTGGACAGGTAGCTGTCTTCCAAATTTCTTGGCATTGATAAGTGAGCGCCTCCAGTGTGACATCAGTTTATTAAAACAGAATTCTAATTCCTGAAGCCTTATATTTTGCCATTGCCTCAGTGTAGCTTAGACTTCTTCCTACCGTTACTGATCATTTGGTAGGTCTTGAAGTTACGGAACACTGGCCATTTCTTTGTGGTATAGTGATTCTTTTTATTTCTTGCATCTCTTTTGATGTTTACTGCATCATTCATTATTTTATCTATACAATCTTTGAATATTCCAACTCGAGGCTTTAATTTTTTCTTCATTTCTTTCAACTTGAGCAGTGCTGAGTGTCAAAAAGCCTTTTTGTTTTTGAACTCCAGGTGTTTACACATTTCATTTTAACACTTTTTCTTCTTGAGCTGTCTTTTCAATTTTTCTACTTTTTTTTTTTCTTCTTCATCTTTTTTCCCCTACTTAATCATTTCTTCCATCTGCTTTAACTTTTCTAAGTTCAGTAGCAAATTTCAGTTTTTTTCTGACATCCATTTTGATCTTCTCTTTCTTGTCTTTTAAATGACCTTTTGCCTTTTTCCTGTATGATGTTCTTGATGCCATTCCACAGCTCTTTTGGTCTTTAGTCATTAGTGTCTAATGCATCAAATCTGTTCTTGAGATGCTCTCTAAATTCAAGTAGAAAATACTCAAGGTCTTTTTTTGGTTCTCAGGGACTTGTTTTAATTTTCTTCAGCTTTAACCTGAACTTGCATGTGAGTAATTGATGGTGTGTTCTACAGTCAACCAATGGCGTTTTTTTTGCCGATGATACTGAGCTCTCTATTGTCTCATCCCACAAATGTAGTCCATTTGATGCCTGTGTATTCCATCTGGTGAGGTTCATGTGTATAGTCACCATTTATGTTTTAAATTAAAGATATTTACAATGAATAAATCATAGGTTTTGCAATATTCTGTCATGCAATTTCCAGTGTCATTCCTATCACCAAGACCATATTTAAACAACTGATCCTTCCTTTTTGTTCCCAGCTTTTGCGTTCTAATCACCAGCAATTGGCAGTGCATGTTGATTGCATTTTTGATTAATTTCAGGCTGAAGAAGTTGGTAGAATTCTTCAGTCAGTACTGGCCAAAATTTGTGCCTAAATTTGGATAATAGAGGTATTAACTGATCTTCCTTGTAGGCACATTCGAACACAGCATTGTACGTCAAGATTAATGATAGAATGCAGTTTTTGATGATTAAGGCAACATTCCTTTTCATTTTGTTGTTCCTGGCATAATAAACCATCCAGACACTAAAGGATGCTACAGGTACTGAAGGTAAAATACGTTTATGACTTTTCTGTGAACCAACTTTGGGGGAAAAAATGTTTTAGTGATCACATCCATTTGCACATGAAGACACTTGAAATTTACAGTCAGCCGCATATATCATTCAAGTTAACACTTAGTCTATGGGGAACTAGGAAAACATCTTTTATTAATTTATTCTAATGTGGCAATGTAGGTTACTGTGCTGGACTTGCATTGTCGGTTTGAACTTCAAGGCCTGCAGTTCAACTCACCAGCCGCTCCTTGGAAACCCTATACAGGGTCATGGTGAGTCAGAACCAACTCGATGGCACGTAGCAACAACAAAAATATAGAGAACAAAAGAAAACTGTCTGCCCTCATAGAGTCTTCATTCTAGTAGATGTCTAACATTAAATCAGCTACTGACGAATACTAGGAAGAAACAGACAGAATGTGCATGACTGCTGGTAGGAGATGGTTTCTAAAAGCTGTGCAGCCTTCTGAAAGTCTCTTCCTGTCTTTGTGAGTCTAAAGCTCTTTATTAGTCCAATAGGTTAGCATAAAATTATGGCACCTTCTTTCTTCCGTTTTAAGTGTCTTACTTTTGACATGTAGAAATCAGGTTACCTAAATGGTGATGAGAAGGTATGGGCGCTTGGCTCAAGTCAAGCTACTCACCTTCTGATGTATGAATTTTCTTTCTTAGTTGCAGATGATCAATACAATTCTGGACTTTGGGTTCGGTGTCAGACCAGGAGCAATTTCTGTGCATAGGGGCATGAGAAAATGGGATTAGTTTGATGTTCCTGTAAAGACTGTGTGAAGGGAAAGGATGGGGAAAGCGTCTGTTATGGACAAATGGACTTTGGTCCCCTGTTCAATGTGGCGTTAGGGCAATGTGTTAGTTTTCTAGGACTGCCTTCACACAAGTAAAAAAAAGAAATTAGGTAGTTTAAAACAGCAGAAATTTATTTTCTTGAAGTTTTTTCCTGGAAACTAGAAGTCTGAAATCAAGATATAGGCAAAGCTATGATCCCTTTGAAGCCTCTAGTGGAGACCATGTTTCATGATTTTCTTCTCATTTTGTTTTTTCTGTCAGTCTTTGGAGTTTCTTGGCTTGTAAATACATCACTTCAACCTCTGCCTCTGTCTTCACGTGGTCTTCTCATGTTTTGATTAGGGCTCACCCTAATTCATTATTTTAACTTGATTATACCGTCAAAGACCTTATTTCCAAATAAGGTCACTATAATTATGCGTCTAGTCATTAGGGATTAAGATCTCAACATTTTTTTTTTTTTTGGATACAATACAGACAATGTTCACACTGAATGGTTTAAAATTAAAAATGGGGTACACCAAGGTTGTATTCTTTCACCATACTTATTCAACACCTGTATGCTGAGCAAATAATCAGAGAAGCTGGGTTATATGAAGAAAAACGTGGCATCAGGATTGGAGGAAGACTCATTAACAACTTGCAATATGCAGATGATACAATCTTGCTTGCTGAAAGTGGAGAAGGCTTAAAACATTTACTGATGAAGATCAAAGAGCACAGTCTTCAGTATGGATTACATCTCAATGTCAAGAAAACAAAAATCCTCACCACTGGACCAATAAACAGCATTCTTATCAATGGAGAAAAGATTGAAGTTGTCAAGGACTTCATTCTTCTTGGATCAACTATCAACATTCATGGAAGCAGCAGTCAGGAGATCAGATGATGTATTGCATTAGGCAAATCTGCTGCACAGGAACTTTTTAAAGTGTTGAAGAGCAAAGATGTCAGCTTGAGGACTAAGGTGCACCTGACCCAAGCTATGGTATTTTCAATAACCTCATATGCATGCGAAAGCTGGACAGTGAATAAGGAAGACTGTAGAAGAATTGATACCTTTGAGTTAGGGTGTTGGAGGAGAATATTGAAAGTGCCATGGCTGCCAAAAGAACCAATAGATCTGTTTTGGAAGAAGTGCAGCCAGAATGCTCCTTGGAGGCCAAGATGACCAAACTTCGTCTCTCATACATCAGACATATTGTCAGGAGGGACCAGTGGCTGGAGAAGGCTATCATGTTTGGTAAGGTGGAGGATCAGAGAAAAAGAGGAAGACCCCCAGTGAGATGGATTGGCCAAGTGGCAGTATCAGTGGACTCAAGCATGGCAACAGTAGTGAGGTTGGCCCAGGATCAGGCAGTGTTTTGTTGTGCTGTGCATAATGTTTCTATGGGTCGGTACTGACTTGATGGCACCTAACAACAGCAACAAGGGATATTAAGCAGATACAACCCACAACAACCAATTGTATTCATGAGGGTTTCTCTCTATAAATAACAGATGCTAACTCTGGCTTATTTGTTGTTGTTGTGGTTGTTGTGTGCTGTAGAGTCAGGTCTGACCTATAGAGACCCGGTATAGGGTTTCCAAGAAGTGGTTGGTGAGTTTGTACTGTTCAAACCAACTTTGCAATCCAGTGCATTGGCCCACTTGTGTTGGGAAGCATACAGATTTGCTATGTGGGTTTGTGGTCAAGTTGAAGGTTAAGCCCCAAATCATGCCACAGAACTAGTCTGAAGAGAAATTCTCAGCTACCACTGCCAGTAAGTCTTGGAAGTCACAGTCAGCAATGCTATTATTACTTTCCTTTAAAAAAATTTTTTTTATTTGATAAGTTCTTTTAAGTTTTTATTGTGAATTGGGTGATAGTTTACATGGGAAAACATCAGCTTTACATTCATCCTATAATATTTTGTTTTATTGAAATGATTGTTATCACCTCCCATCATTCAACAGCATTTGCTTCTATTCCCTCCTTTTGTTTGTTTGTTTTTGTTTTGGGATGTACACCGAAGCACTGAGGAATATACAACCATTTAAACAACCAAACGGTGCACCCTGCAAGCCCACCCCAAGGCTGTCAGCACACAGCTCCCCCCCACCCCGCTCACTGATCCCAGGTTCCCCAGCCACTCCATCACTCCACGTCATCGTCTCTGCCCCTATCTCTGGTGTCACTGTTTCTCTGGATAGGGTCCCACACTCTGCTTTTCTCCCTTGATGGTCCCAGGATCCTCCACTCCTGAACTGCAAGATCAACCACTCCCCTCCTTTTGTTACAAAAAGTCTACCTTTACTTTTGCAACACTCACAATCAGTCCTGATAGCAATTATTCACTATTGAACCACAAGGGTCTTATCCCTATCTCCTTTCACCAGCCCCATCCAGACAGGCTGGGAACCACTCAGGTTGGGAAAGTAGATATTCTACTTTCCCTTGTGCCTTCTGAAACTAGGCTCCCTCTTGAAAGCTTGTAAGCCATTCCCTTCGTACCTTTGTTGCCCTTGCTCCCCGCCCCCCCTCCCCCTTCTTGGGTCGCCAATGTCTAAGTTGCACATCCCTGTCAACCCTGTGTACCGAGGAGGTGGAAATGATACTTGCTGTAAAGACTTGTTCCCTCTTTTGAGCTACTACATGCTTAAGTGTAGGTCAAGTTCATCAAATTGTAGCAGATTACTCTTTTTTTCCTCTTCTTTCTTCCTCTAGTTGAGTTCTGATCATCCAGCTATTGAAGCCAGGTCAAATGGATGTTATCTACAAGTATGGGTGTTCTTGTGCATCTCCCCCCCTCCCCCACTTCATATCAGTTGGATGCTTTACTCTCTGCTCTAGTCCTCTGTGGCCATGTCCCTGTCCCGGGGTCCAGGAGTCCCCACGTCTCCCCATACTGTTGGCCAACCAGGTTTCAATCCAGGTGGACAGGAGTCTGTTGAACGTGGTCTGACTTAGCTCACAACTTCATTGCTGTTTTTCCTCTCCTTCCCCTTATTGGTAGACCAACACACACTAGTGCTACTATTTCTTCACTGTACATTTGGTGTTTCTGTAATGTGATGCTGTCAGGAGAGGAACAGTTCCTCATCGTCCCCCTTTTGCTTTGAAAGCTCCTGAGGCAGTGTTTGGCATGGGTACCCTAGTCACGTGCCTGTGGCAAGGGAGTCAGGAAATACAAGTATCTGGCGTTTTCTGTTTTTAATTAAGACTCATAAAGTCGAGATTCCCCAAACAGAAAGGGATTCTGAAGCTTGTAAGTCCAAATGAACAGCAAGCATCTGACATGGAGTTACCAGTACAGGTCTGTCATCTTCTGCCCATGACTCCTTGTACAGTGCCTGACACGGCATAAACATTAGCCTTCTGAGGTGAGGGAGAAAGTCAGTCCCTCTGTGAGTGTGCTTGATGTCTGGAGTTTTAGAAAGAAAGTTTAACTCTTAACAAAATGTTAGATCCCTAATTTTTTTTTTTTTCTAGACAAATCCTGTGAACCCTTTTGAATGAATGTCACCTGGATTCTTTTTGAAGATTGCCTACACAACAGTAAAAAGGGCACCTTTTCCTTCATCCTTGCTGAGGGCCAGAGGTTTTCTTTCTCAGACCTGAGTTCACAAGGCATTCCTTTCCAGCTGATCACAAGTCAGTTCTTGAAAAGGGTCTTTTGGCACTTATATAGAAAAGCGGAGTCCTGGTATGGCACTACAGGACAATGGACTGGAGTGTAAGGCACCTTTGAACCTCAGTGTCGGTGGTTCAAACCCACCAGCTGCTCCTCTGAAACCCTATACAGGGCTGCTATGAATTGAAAGCGACTCTACATTTAACAACAACAACAGTGTATAAAGGAAGCTATAATTTTGATGCGTTCAGCAACTGTGGTAAGGTGATTGTCCAATTACTGACTGGTAAACATCTTCTTCTTCCCTTTCTGCAATTCAGTTCTTAGAAAGCCTCCTTTTTAAAAATTGATTTTTTAGTTGGTGGTGTTGTGGTTAAGTCCTGTAGTGTTGGTTCTGACTCATAGTTGCCCTGTATAGGGTTTCTGAAAAGTGACTGGTGGGCTTGAACTGCCAACCTTGTGATTAGCTGTCCACTGCTTATCCTATAGCACCACACCAGAATTACAAAAAGAAGTGCACAAAGCAGAAGGCACGTAGTAGGCAATCAGTAAATGTGTTTGGAATGGAGAATAAGGTAGTGTGCAGGGCTGGGAAGAACCCAGATTTTGGGGCAGATAGACAAAGAGGTGGAATTCTGTCAACTTGACCTTACTGCTGGAGTTTGGATACCTCACTTGATGGCACTGAATCTCATTTTATTCATCTGTAAAATGGAGATAATTACCCCCACTTTACAGGTTTGTGGTAAGGATCAGATAATGTATGCAAAGTAATTGGCACAGTAGATGCTCAATGAACAGTACCTTTTTATTCTTTGTATTTCAGGGATCTTACAGTATATGTTAAATGAATTGCTGGAAAATAGAATGGATATCATGAAAAATTCCACTGGTGGGTGGAGAATTTAGCAAGTTTCTGCTGGGGTAGGGTCCCCAGGGATTAGAGCAGTATCATGTGACAGTTTCACATAATACACAATATTATGTGATATTTTGGCGTCCTCATGTGGTATTATGGTTAATGCACTGGACTACAAGGTCTGTTTAACTCAGGGTTGGCAGTTCAAGCAGTTCGAGCTCATCAGTTGCTCCTTGGAAACTGTATACATGGTGGCTATGAGTTGGAACCAGCTTGGCAGCACTTAATATAAACAATTTGATGGTTTAGGAAGAAGAACAGAAACACTTAAATTTTAGCCCAGAATCCACCTTGCTTATTCTCATCTTCATGCCTTTCCACTGCTGCTAGTTCTATCCAGATTATCCTTGCCTCACTTGTTTACCTGGATACCCTCAATCAGTCTTCAACGTCTAGCTCAGCAGTCACCTCCCCTTATGAAAATACCCTTCTTCACACTCCCTCACTGTAGTTTGGGCACCATGACAGTCTCTCTTGACTTTTGCCACCACGGCAAATGTTATCACAGGGCTCAACTAGACTTCTGTCACTATCTCCCCCCCCCCACACACATACCTGGTCATTTGCATGTTGAATGAATGACTGCATGATTGGTTGTCTCACCTGTTTATGTCTGAACAATCAGTTATGCGATCCTGGGCAAGTGCTCTAAATTAAATTGCAATTTCTAAATTAAACTGCAATTCACTCAGTGGTACAATAAGTGTAGTACTCCATCTCCCTCCCTGCCAACAGAACTGTGATGAGTGTGGATGTAACCTAGCTGGACGCTGAGGACTTACTTGTATGTTCAGAAGATTTGACAAAAGACTAAGCTTTTGCTTAGCTATGTTGTAGAATTAGCTTTTTGGGTATTAGGTGAAGATTGAAAACAGATAGGATTCTGAGACTTTCTGGGGAAGGGGCAAACTAGTGAAACAGAAAATTGCCAGGAAAGAAAGTAGGGATTTAGTGGCAAGTCTAGATATTCTTTTTGTCCTGTTTACCCATGAAACCTTGTAATAGTTAACATTATTCAACAGTGCTTTTGGAGTTGATTTTCTTCATTTGTTTTTGAGGGGATACTAGGGGGCACGGGGTACGTATAGAATCAATTATTGTTACTAACCTCAAGGTAACCAGGACCCGTATGAAGCAATGACTTAGCAAGGTCTAGACAGTGTGATTTAGACAAAGCACACTTAGGAGATAGATTATAGAATGGATACATGCACTTCCATTGTAAAAACTGAACTACCTCTTCTCAAGCATCTAGCAAATGAGTACATGTCCTCTAAAAAGAATCCTTTCCTTCCTTTTCCATATCCCAGACAAAAGTAAACATTAAGACCAAGTTTATTTTAAGCATTCAAACTTTCCCAGTTCTGTGTTCTTTGTACAACTGCAGCTTGATTCAATTTTGTGCTTTTTATGATCTACAGTTTTATTCACCTTTATGATTCATACACAGCCTGGTCTCAGGAATGATAGCAGTTATTTAGATATTAATGTGAACTGAAATAATGAATGTTTGCTTTTTAATCCTATTTATCCTTGAATTGAACTAGAGAGCAAAAGGTATTATATTCCATTAATGGGATTTCAGAAGCTCCTAGCAAGTAGGGAAGAATTTTGAGGGTGACAGATGATAGAATTAGCTTGCTCTCATGCTTCATGGGAAGGTCAGTTCTGCCTGGAGTTGTCCAATTCTAATCCAGGTACATTTTTTCCTAGGGCATAAAGAACTGGATATCACTGGAGTTTTCTTTTCCCATTAAAATAAAGTTGAGATAATTATAGAGCAATTTCTAGTCTATAGACATTTGTGCAGCAGTGGAATGCACTGTAGTCATTTGTATTTAAACCTATAAATCAGTAAACCAAATCTCCAGAGGCCAAATTTGAAATAGCCAAGACATCCAAATGAAATCCACTGTTATAAATATAGGCCTATTGGAATTATTAGTTTTTCATGGGCAGAACAGATAAATGGTCCAGACATGTCATCAACTGAATCAAGAATAACTTTATTGGCCTCCATTTATCATTTCTCTGCTTCGCTTCTGGGCACAAGGCAGGACTGCAAACCCACAGGGGAGGGAGCAACCCCATATGTGAGCAGCTCCCACTCTTTCTCATCCAATATTGCAACATCAGTGAATTTGGGGCATGCTAGTAGAATGTGGTAGTCAATTTCAGTGTTGTCGAGAGGGAAAGTGTTGCTTCTTACTTGGGGATTGTTAGTCTTGGTGTGGTGCTGTACGATAAGCACTGGACTGCTAACTGCATGGTCAATGGCTCAAACTCACTAACCACTCCTCAGAAACCCTATACAGGGTCACTATGAGTCAGAAATGACTCAATGGCACATAATGACAACAACTACAGCAGTGCATACCAAGCTTTGGGAAGACAGAATTTTTTAGCTCAGATTCTAACATTTCAGTCAAGGTATGGGTTGCCTCCAGAAGTCATTAATTTCCTATTATATAGTTATTTCATCATGAACTGGGTGGAGGTATAGCAGAAAGGCTTTGAGCATTGAATAAGGTTGGCCTAGGTACATAGGCACTCCTGACTCCATCATAAGCTGGTTCTCACAAGTCAAATACCTAATTTTATTTTAGTTTTCATTGTTATTATCTTATCAGTAACTTTGTAAATCCAATCTTACTTTATCTTTGGGGTTTGGAAACATTACATCTAAACTTACAGATATATTTTAATACCTGCACAAATAAAAATAGACAAAGCCTAAAAATTTACACTGCCAATGAAGAAGAGTTGGATGCAGTTGGTAGTTTTATCAGCTGTGGTAGTAACTCCCCTTGTGGGAGGTTCTGGATAATCTAGCTTATCCCTGGGACTGGAGATGGTGTTTCTAACCAGAAAATCAGAATTTTATGTATGACTCTTTCCTTGTTTTATGCATATATTTCATGGTAACATCTGTTTCCTGAATCTGCCTATTGACTTTAACAAAAGGATCAGCATTTGGGTCTAAGTATTTAAGTAACCAAAGTCCCTAATTTAATATAGAAAAAAATTCCAGGCAATCCTTTCACTGTAAAAATTTTTGACAAGTTCTCTCTTTTGTCTTTCCCATTTTTATTTCTTCTTCAGCATATATTTCCTCTTCAAAATTCATTAAGTTCTCAATCAATTTCCCTTCTTTGTTATATGTGAATTGTTCCACATGAGCAATGTTGTTGTTAAGTGATATCAAGTTGGCGATATGAAGTTTTAAATTCAGTGTGCTTGCCATATGGATGATTTTCTCTTTCATTATATTATACTGATAAAATGCTTAGAGCATATTCAGATGACTCAGTAAGTTGTAATGGATGATCGGGGTGTACACAGTTTTTTGTTGTTATTGAGTGCCATCGGGTTGGTTCCAACTCACAGCGATCCTGTATAGGATTTCTGAGGAGCAGCTGGTGGGTTTGTGCCACCAATCTTGTGGTTCACAGTTCAGAGTCTACTACTTATTTGCCACTTTGTCATACTGTGGTGGCTTGTGAGTTGCTGTGATTCTGAAAGCTATGCCAATGGTATTTTAAATATTAGCAGGGTCACTCATGGTGAACAGGTTTCAGCTGAGCTTCCAGACTAAGACAGACTAGGAATAAGGAGTGACAAACTACTTCTGAATATTTAGCCACTGAAAACCTTATGAAGAGCAGTGAAACACTGTTTGATAGAACCAGAATATTGAATATTGAAACATTATGAACAGCACCAAGATATTGTCAGATATAGTGCCAAAAGATGAGCCCCTTCGGTTGGAAGGTATTCAAAATATGACTGGGGAAGACCTGCTTCCTCATAATAGAGTTGACCATGATAATGCAAATGAGACCATCATTTACTGATGGGGCACAACTCAAAATGAGGAGACAGTTGTAAACATCCATTAATAATTGGAACATGGAATGTATGAAGGAGGAATCTAGGCAAATAGGAAGTTGTCAAAAATGGAATGCATATAGATTGATATCTTAGGAATTAGTGAGCTGAAATGGACTAGTATTGGCCACTTTGAATCTAACAATCATGTGGATTATTATGCTAGGAATGACAAAGAGGAATGGAATAGTATTCATCATCAAATAGAACATTTCAAGATCTATCTTTAAGTATAATGGTGTCTGTGAGAGAATAATATCCATAGGCCTATAAGGAAGACCAGTTAATGCCACGGTTATTCAAATTTATATACAAACCACTAAAGCCAGTGAGGATGAAATTGAAGAATTCTATCAACCTCTTCAGTCTGAACTAGATCAAACATGCAATCAAGATGTGCTGATACTTACTGGCAATTGGAATTCAAAGGTTGGAAACACAGAGGATGTAGTTGGAACATATGGACTTGGTGATAGAAACAATGATGGCAGTCACATGATTGAATTTTGCAAGACGAATGACTTATTCATTGCAAATACCTTCCTTCAAAAACATAAAAGACAACTACGCATATTGAACTCACCAGATAGAATACACAGAAATATAATTTACTACATCTATGGGAAGAGATGATGGGAAAGCTCAATATCTTCAGTCAAAACAAGGCCAGGGACAGACTGTGGAGCAGATTATTATTGCTAATATGCAAGTTCAAACTGAAGATGAAGAAAATTAAAACAACCCCATGAGCGCCAAAGTATAATCTTGACGATATCCCACCTGCATTTAGAGATCACATCAAGAACAGATTCTATGAATTAGACACAGATGATCAAAGACTAGAAGAGTTATGGAATGACATTAAGAACATCATACAGGAAGGAAGCAAAAGGTCATTAAGAAGACAAAAAAGAACGAAAAGTCCAAAATGGATATCAAGAGAGACTCTGAAAGTTGCTTTCCTGTATAGAGATGCTAAAGTAAATGGAAGATATAAGGAGGTAAAACAGCTGAATGGGAAATTTCAAATGGCAGCTTGAGAAGTTGAAGTCAAGTGTTATAATGAAATTTGCAGATGTCTGGAGTTAGAAAATCAAAAGGAAAGAACACACTCAGCATTGCTCAAGTTGAAAGAACAGAAGAAAAAATTCAAGCCTCTACTTGAAATATTGAAGGATTCTGTGAACAAAATATTCAATGATGCAGAAAACATCAAAAGAAGATGGAAGTAATACAGAAATCCATTGTACCAAAAAGAAATAGTTAATATTCAACTATTTCAAGAGATGGAATATGATAAAGAGCCAGTCATTGGGAAAAAACAAGGCTCTGCAATTTGATGGAATACAAGCTGAAATCATTCAAAAAACTCATGTAGCACTGGAGGTGCTCCGTCATCTACGCCAAGAAATTTGGAAGAGTTACATAGCCAACTGATGGGAAGAGATCCATATTTGTGCCCATTCCAGAGAGGTGACCCAGTGGAATGTGGAAATCATCAGACAATATCATTAATATCATATGCAAGTAAAATTTTGCTAAGGAAATTAAAAAATGTCTGCAACAGTACATTGTCAGGGCACTGTCAGAGGTTCAAGCCAGATTCAGATGAGGACATGGAATGAGGGATATCATTACTGATATCAGATGCATCTTGGCTCAAAGTAGAGAATACCAGAAAGATACTTACCTGTGCTTCATTGACTATGCAAAGCATTTTGACTGTGTGGATCACAACAAGCTATAGATAACGTTATGAAGAATGGGCATTCCAGAATACCTAATTGTGCTTATAAAGAACCTATTACATACACCAAGAGACAGTCATTTGAAGAGAACAAGGGGACACTGAATTGTGAAAATAAGGAAAGGTGTGTGCAAGGGTTATATATTCTTTAACCATATTTATTCAATCTATGTGCTGCACAGTAATCCAAGAAGCAGGATTATATGAAGAAAAACATGATATCAAGATTGGAAGAAGACTTATTAACAATCCATGATATACTTGATGATTTAGCTTTGCTTGCTGAAAAGGAAGAGAACTTAAAATACTTACTGATAAAGATCAAAGCCTTCAGTATGGTTTGCAGCTCAAAATATAATTCCTCACAACTGGACCAATAAATAACATCATGATAAATGGAGAAAAGATTGAAGTTGTCAAAGACTTCATTTTGCTTGGCCCCACAATCAATGCTTATGAAAGTAACTCTCAGTAAATCAAACGGCTTGTTGTATTAGGCAAATCTTTTGTGCAAGACCTGTTTGAAGTGCTCAAGCACAAAGATATCAGTTTGATAACTAAGGTGCCCTTGACCCACGTCATGACATTTTCAGTGGCCTCATTTGCATGTGAACATTAGACAATGAATAAGGAAGAGCTCATTGATGAATTCTTGAATAATTGATGCATTTGTGTTAAGCTGTTGTGGAAGAATATTAAACGTACCATGGACTGTCAGAAGAACAACAAATCTGTGATAGAGGAAGTACATCAGAATGCTCCTTAGAAGCCAGCTCCTTCACCTCTCATATTTCAAAAATATTGTGAGGTGGGGCCACTCCCTGGAGAAGACATCATGCTTGTAAAGTGGAGGGTCAGCGAAAAAAGGAAGACC
>NW_006408639.1:8092784-8094274 GCF_000296735.1 Chrysochloris asiatica | reverse complement strand
TCTAGTTTTTTATTGCATTAGCTTGATACATTTTTACCCATCCTTTGGTTTTGAATCTATTCTTGTCTTTGTGTGTCAGGTGTGTCTCTTTTAGACAGCATATTGTAGGACAAGAATGTCTTCTTGTCCATTCTACTACTATCTGCATCTTGACTAATGTATTTCATTTATTTACATTCAGTGTGATTATCTATAGGGATGAATTGATTGCAGTAACTTTGCTGTATGCGTTTTTGTGTTGCTGTTTTCTTCTTTGTTCCACATAATTTTTTGTACTGAGTTCATTTTGTTTGCATGACATTTTCTGTTCCATTTTCATTACTATTGTTGCAGCATGTACTAAATCTTCATAGTTTTCCTTTTTCTTCATTTGATGTGAATGTGTGTATTAATTTCCTGTAAGGTCACCCTACAATGTATTAATTTCTTCCCCAGCTTAAAACAGTCTGTTTTTATGCTGAGTGAAATTAGTCAATCACAAAAGGACATATATAGCATGAGACCATTATTGTAAAAGCTTAAGAAAAGATTCCTTACTAATAGAAAAAGGCTTTGATGGTTACCAGGGATGGGAGGGAGGGGAGAGTTATTCACAGGATAGGGGTAGACACATGATAGCTCAGGTGATGGGGAGGGCGATATGTGAGGAAGTAGAGGGCAATACACAAAAAGGGAGAGGGTGGCAGATGAACAGTGAAGACAAGGAAGATTTGGGAAGGTATGCTTGGGCTAAATGGGATAGAGGTAAATAGGGATTATACACAGATTAGAAACAACAGTGTTCTTTGATACATGAATTGAGACATACTCTGAATGGGTAAAGGAAAGGGAAAATATTTAGGGGCTTGACAGTCTTGTGGATATTGGTTTCCCTTGCCTACTACTGTAAAATAGATATATAATGTCATAGAAATGAATATCAGGAATTATGATTACAGAAAGCCTGTCTTCAGTCTATAACTGATTGAATTAGCTAAAAGGGGAATTAGAATTTGTCCAGGGAAATAGACTTCTTGTTAAGCCTTTGTGGAGTATGGGGCCTTAGGTGGAATCCTGAGCCCCACTCAGAACCTTCCGAGGTGGAACATTCCCACTTAAAAGGTATGCAAACCAACCCAGAATGGCTAGAAGAACAAAAGATACTTTGTGAAAGAAAGATTGGCAGAAAAACAACAACAACAACCAAAAAAACCAGACCATATGTTAGAATATCAAGAAAGCTGATTGCCTTGGAGCCATGAAGGCAAGAAAAGTCAGCTCAACAGGGAAAACCTCCTTCTAAGACTGAAGCTCAAAGGGAACCCATGAGCAGTCTAGTATGCTCTATGGTGACCACCCTGGTCTACTTCTGGGTGGAAGTGGGGGAAATGCGGCAATGAAGACCTGGGCTGAGTTTGACCCTGTCCCATTGACACCCTTTGACCTTGAAATGATGAAGAGAAGAGGAAGGGGCTGGTTGGTCTGAAGATTAGCAAGATGTGCGGACTCCC
>NW_006408639.1:8054564-8091849 GCF_000296735.1 Chrysochloris asiatica | reverse complement strand
TTGGTTGAGAATAAGACTGATGATCTTGTTTGTTTACGTTTACCCAATTCACAATAAAAAGTGAAAGGAAAAAAAAAAAGGAAATGAAACACTGATATGATTCCCCTCACATGAAATGCCAGAACAAGCATGTACATAGAGACAGAAAGTAGATTTGTGGGTGCTTTGGGCTAAGGATATTTAGGAAGGTTGTAAAATGATAACTGAAGGTAGAAAGTTGTTTTGAATTGATGAAAATGTTTGAAAATGGATTGTGGTGATAATGGCTCAACTCTGTGAATATTCTAAAAGCCATTGACCTGTACACATTAAATTCACCTCAATAAAGTTGTTACAAAAACAAAACCCAAACCAAAAAAACCAGTCTGCTTTATCTTGAAATTGACTTGACTTCCTTGCCATTTGGAAGTTCTGTAAGTCCACTTTTCCTTTTTTTTGGCTTTGCAGTTGTTTCATTATAAATTGATATCTCTGGTTACCTATTTTCAGATTTGTATGTTTGTTTTACTTTGTATACTTCCTTATGTGGATTGAATTCTGGGTTATGTTGCTGTATGTATCATTCTCAAGTTGTTGTCTGCTACTCTTGGTTTTTAGTCCAAAGAACTCCATTTAGTACTTTTTGTAAAGTTGTCCTGATTATTACAAATTCCTCTAATTTCTGTTCTAATTTTGCCATCATATTTGTAGGACAGTTTTTCTGGATGTATGAATCTTACTTGATAATTTTTTCTTTCACAGTTTTGCATATGTCTTTCCATTGCCTTCTTGCCTGCGTGGTTTATGCTGTGAAATCAGAGCTTAATTTTATGGGTTCTCCTTTGTAGGTAACTTTGTTTTTCCCAAGCGGCACTCAGGATTCTTTCTTTGTCTTTGATTTTGGAGAATTTGACTATGATATGTCTTGTTGATTTCCTTTTGGGACCTATCCTGTTTGAAGTTCTTTCAGTTTTTTTTTATCTTATGTTGCAAGGGAATTTTTCTTCCAACAGCTCTTGGATTGCCTTTTCTGTGCTTTTCTTTACCTCTTCTTATTCTCCAATTCTAATCACCTGTAAACTATTTCTCTTCATGTTGTCCCACATGAATTTATGCTTTCTTTATATTTTTTCATTCTTTTTTTCTGATTGTTCTTCAAGCTTATTCGTATTGGGAAATTTATTATAAACCTCACTAATTGGGCTCCCATTGACTCAAATCTACTTGTCTTTCCTTTCAATGTAGTGTCCATTTCTGAAATCTTAACATTATCACCTACATTTTTATTTGCAGATTTTGTATTTTCTTCAATTCTTTATCTATTTGGTTTAATTGTCCCTGTAGTGTTTTCCTGAATTACTCCTTGTTTTCTTCAACCTTTGGGTCAATCATTTGGAGGTACCTATCATTCTGCTGAATTATTTTTCAAATGGTTTTCCTCATAAATATTTTCTATTTCTGCTTCTTGGGCACTTGCTTGAGCCACTCTGTTTATTCATGTGAACAGAAATTATTTGTTGCTTTTGAGACATTGTGGTGTTGTATTTGTATCAAATTGTTTGTATGTTGGTGTATTCTTAGGCTTCCTGGTGGGTGTGATGAGGGGATGAGCTTGTGCACTGTTCTCAGTTAGCTGTTCATGCAGTTCTGTTTAGGGTGAATTTGGTTGATGTTCATTGTTGTCATTGATCTGGTGTATAGCAGCTGATATTGGTTCTTGCCTAATGAGTGGGGTTGTAGAAGGTATGGTTCTGACAGGGCTGTATGGACATGGTTGCTGCCTCTTGTGAGTGAAGCAAGAAGAGAGATACAAAAAGAGAAGGGAAACAAACAAATAAACTAACAACAGTGAAAAAAGAAAATAGTAAAAAACAAAGACAAAAAATGGCAGGTAATATGTAGAAAAAGAATACAAAAATTGAACAGAGAAAAGAAGGAAACAAAAATGTAAAATAGAAAACAAAAAGAAAGTCAAAGAGCTAAACAATATTAGAGAGAGGAATGAATGAAAGGGAAGGAGACCAGAAATTAGTAAAGAAAAACAAAGATAAAAAAATTAAAAGAGAGAAAGAAGGAAACAACAGTATTTGGGAAAGAGAAGCAGAAGAAAAAGAAAAACACATGAAAGCAGAGATAGAAAGGATAGAGAGCAAGGAAGAGGAAAAAGAAGAAAGAATAAACAAACAAAAACAATGAAAAGTAAAAACCAGAGCAGGTGCCAGACCCAGAAAGGAGAGAATTTTGGAGTCTTATGCTAGACAATGACCTCACATTGTGCATGGACAGGGATGAGACTGCAGCACTCCCAACTCTGGATGGAGTTCCTGTAGGGCTAGATAGTGTCAGTTCTGGGCACCCAATCTGTAAGTAGTTTGTGCCTGTCGAGTAAGTTCTGACTCTTAGGGATCCTGTATAGGGGTCCTGTCTAGGGGATCAGGGTATTTCTGTTGCAGAGGAAAGCAGAAGGTGAGAGGTCCTGCTAGTCCAGGGCTGGACAGAACCAGTTCTCCAGGTCTAGAGCAGGCCATGCCTGATTCCAGGTGCTGGGATTGGTCCTGCTATTCCACTCCCTTTGATGTAGTTCCAACTGTCCAGAAAGTAGCAGCTTTCCTGGGAGCTTATACAAGTTAAGGCCTCCCTGGTCACCAGGGAAATGCAGAGTACAAGAAAAAATGTTGCACTTTTCTCTCTGCCAACCTCTTGCCTTAAAAGTTGCTCACAAAAGTTGAAGATGGCCTCACTACACTTAACTGACCAGCATAGATCATCTGTCTTCTTTCTTCCCCTCGCCCCACAATGAGTCTGTTCAGTTGCTTCTCCTAGTGAGAGTTCATCCTGGGCTAGTCAGGGTTGGCTCTGCAGATTTGGACCAGGGCCCGTATGAATGAGGTTAATGTAGATAGCTCCTCTCTACTTCACTGCTCACCTCTGTGGGATTTCAAACACTGGAAGAGTGGGGTCTTCCCTGGAGGTGTACATGGCAAGTGACTGGCCATAATTCTGGTCACCAAGGGAGTGTGGAGAACAAGGAAAAAAAAATCATACTTTTATCTCTGTGAGCCACCAGTATGTTTCTGCAATGCTAATAGGTTTTCTTGCCATTGAAGTTGCTCACAAAATCTTAAGATGGCACAGGACACCAGTTTTGTCTCCTTTTTTTTTTTTTTTTTGATGCTTATGTTCATCTTTCTCTCAGTAAATATTCAGTCCATTTTTCTATCACTTGATCTGAATCTCAAGGCTCCCGGACTGTAATCTGCATGTTTTCCATATCTTTGTTTTAGAGAGTCCATACAGCATAGCTCACTATCTTGCTGTCTCCTCTGTTTTAGTCATCTTTGCTTCTTTAAAACAATTTTTTTGTAGATAAGTCAGCATGTATATTCATGTGTATAGAATAGCTTCCTGTGAGAGAGGTTTTCTAGATGATTCTGAAGAAATAGCTAATATACCTCAGTATTCTGACTGAGAAGATTACTAGTGCTTGTTGTTTTAGTCATTAAACTGTAACAAAGACCTTCTATAAAAGCAACCTAGGAAACACTACTTTTAGCTGGATCAAAACTGTCAATGAAAATCAAACCCCGCCTCTTGGGTGAGAAATTGTGTAAGTGAAGAAATTTATCACATCCTTGTCTTAACAGCAGACTTTTCTGCCTGATTAGCTAGGGTGAAATTTAATTCTGCATTGGAAGACTTGAGATTAGATTAAAAGAAGAGTGGGTAGGAGCTTTACCTACGTGTGGAAATGTTGTTCAGAGCAGTGGGAAGGAACTATACCTCCATGTGGAAATGTTGATATTAAACCTTATGTTTGAAGCTAGTTTAAAAAATGCTTGCTTTTCTTTTTTTTCTCTTAATGTGCCAAAGGAGGCTTACATTTCATCCAACCTCAATTTCCTTGAATAGAGCTGAGTGAGATTTCCTAGCAAAACACAGAGCTGCTTATCCTGAAGTGGAAAAAAAAAAAAGTGTCATTAGCTGATTCCTGCTGAGACATCATTTTTAAAGGGTCTAATAGTTTACTGGCTAGCTCAAGGTCAGGGAAGGGATTGCTTATTTTAGGACTACTTCCATTTCTGATTTGGGTCTTTATTTGATGCGATCATTCTGCTGGTTTAGGAACTCAGGCGAAGGGATTTATGATGGTGGGTCTTTTCATCTACATCCTGTATCATGACTGTTATGGGAGAAGGGTCTGGTTCCTTATAGCAAATCAGCCAGTTACTATACGTGCACATAGTTTATTTCCCAAATGATTTTTAAGTAGACATGGCACATAGCTTTTGTCATTTTCAGAAAGACAAGTTAAAGACTGCAAATTCTGTCAGCCACTTTGTAGGTGAGGTACTTATTATCCCACATTTGTTACCACGCAGCTACTAGTAAGCTAAGAAACTTCACTTCTCTAAGCCTCAGATTTATCATCTATAAAATGAAGGGGATAGACAGATGATTTATGTGGGTTTTGAATTTCTGATCTCCCATGAGTCTTGGTGCTGTCTCTGACTATCAATTGGTCTCTTTCCCCTTTTATTATGGGGACAGTGTTGATGACATGGAGAAGGTTGGAAAATGGCACAGACCTCTCTGGTCAGCTCTCTTCCCCTTCCTCTCTCCAGTGGAGGCTTCATCACTTTCCATCTGTGATGGAACTCATAGTGTGTTAGGGCTGCTATAGCAAACGACCGCAAATTAGGTGGCTTATATCTCTGTTGTAAGGAGCTCTGGTAGCGTAGTGGTTACGAATCGGGCTGTGAACCTAAAGGTCAGCGGTTCGAAACTACCAGCCGCTCCGCGGGAGAAAGATAAGGCTTTCTACTCCCGTAAGGATTTACACCCTCGGAAACCCTGTACAGGGTCGCTATGGGTCGGAACCGACTCGACGGCACTTAACAACAACAACAATATCTCTGTTGTAGAGGGTAGGAGCGTGGAATCTAGGAGTTAGTAGTGTTGATTCCTTCAGAGGACTCAGGAAAAATCTGTTCCATGCTGGTTACTAGGTTCTGGTGAAGGTTGACAATCTTAGGCATCCCTTGATGTGTAGAGGCACTTCTCTAGTCTTCACGTGGCTCTCTTCCCTCTGTGTCTCTTTTCCTTTTGCATCAGGACACCAATCATATTGGATCAGGACCCACTGGACTCTATCATGACCACATGTTTACTGATTATATCTTCAAAGACTCTTCTTCCAAACAAGGGTCACGTTCCCAGTTGCTCGGAGCCAGGACTACCTTTGTTGTGGACACACTTCAATCCATAACCTCATGTTTTCTTAGACTGTAGATCCCCGTAGCTCTCTTTTTCCTTGATGTACTCCTTACTCTTTCACAGTGTCAGATTACCCAATAAGCAGGGTGTACTTGTGCTTACTTACTAATCTGTACTGAGCAGTTTCCTGTGTTTCTGAATCACATTAAAGAGGTGCTGAAAAAATCCATGTGAAATTGCACACTAGCCCACATTTACCTTGCATACTGTATAAACCTGCCCCTGCTCTCGAAAGCTTCCCTCTTTTCATTCTCACACCATGTTTATTTATTTTTACACATTTCCACGTTTTCCCTCTCACCTCCCTTCCTTGTTTCCCCTTCTCCTTTACCATTCCTTTTCCACAGTTTTATGTCAAATGTCTCCCTGGCTATACTTGAGATTCTGTCTTCTTGGCCGTGCTGAAGTTCTCGCGTAAAATGCCTTGGCTGGCTGTTTTGGGGCAGAATGCTAAGTGTTCTAAGGGCCCATGAGGGTCAAGTACCTGTCTACTGGAATAAATGGAGCTTCACAAAGAGACCATGTCAACACAACAGGAAGACCCAGTGGATTTTCCCTCGTTGTTTAGTCCGTAGTGCAATCAATCATCATGTGCCTTCCTGAAAATGAACTCAGGCAATTGAAATCAGGGAGGTTCTTGGTCACTGCACCTGGAGCAGTAGAAAGGAGAAGAAGGAGGAGTGAATGCAGTAGGTCAGCCTTTAGAAAAATTATGCTAAAATACCTTTCCTCTCCTGATTCATGCTTGTCCTCTGCACCATTGTCTTGTGTACAGAACAACTAGAAACCATTCATCATGGCATCAAAAGCCCCAAAACTCCTGGTTTGGGATTTGAACATGCAATACACATACTATTATTCACTATTCCACTGGCTGTAACTGCTCTTGTTACAGCCATGAAGAACACTTAATAAGAATGCTTCTGGAAAAAAAATGGGCCATGAACTTCATATCTGTCATGAGTCTGTCCTTCATTATGCACAGAGACAAATATAATCCAAAAGTAATATATGTCTGAATTGAGCAGGGATTGTAATTCTTATACCTAAAAGGTGGTCATGTGTAAAGGAAGTAGATTCGTTCTGTCCTGAACCAGAGTGATGGGATATAAATCACAGGATGACCGACTTTGACAGAGTGTAGGGACAAAATTTCAAATAAGCACATTTTCCCCCACAAATTAATGTGGACTCTGAGCTCCCAGCTCTAGAGAAACTGGAAGGAAGGTAGTTTGCAAAGGATTTATGCCTTCATTCAGATAATATTTACTGTGTACTTTCATCATTTCTTAGTGCTGGTGTAATACAAATAACACAAGTGGTGGCTTTAATGACTATAACTTTGTTTCCCCATAGTTTAGGAGGTTAGGAGTTGAATTCAGAGTGTCACCTCTGGGGGAAAGATTTCTCTGTCTGCTCTGGGGTAAATTCTTGTCTCCTTCAACTTCTCTTCTTGTCCTGAGGTCCTTGATCTATGTGTGGCATCAGTCCTTCTCCATTTGTGCTTCCCTTTCTGTGCCTACTCTCCTAATTTTATATCACCAAGGTGATTGGTTTAAGACACACCCTACACTGATAGGTTTTCATTAATGTAACAAAGAAAACTGTATCCCCAAATGAGATTACATTCACAGGTACAGGGTTTAGGATTTACAATGTGTGTTTTTTGGGCATGCAATTCAATCCATAACATGTATCTATTCAATATTAAATATTCTCCTAGGTGCTGGGACCTTGCAATGGATCAAGGTGTCTGGAGAACTCAGCTATCACCTGTGAGAATGCAGTGTTGTTGTTAAGTGCTGTCAAGTCAGTTCCGACTCATAGTGACCCTGTATAGGACTTCCAAGGGTCAACTGGTGGGTTTGAACCACTAACCTTTTGGTTCGCAGTCCTGTGCTAATCATACAGTGCCACACCAGGAGTCTGATGGTTCTTAAGATCCCCTTGTATCTAGAGGATAATTCTGTGATTTGTTCAGGCTTTACAAATAGAGGTTTTAATAAGTTGAACAGAAATGAAGACATCACAAGTGAGCTGTCTGTTTTTCAAGAAGTAATATAAAATAAGACTTACACAATGGCCAGAGGAATTAGCCTCTTTAGACTATACATGCTGTAGGGTCATCATTCTGAAGATCACTTACAAGACTCAGAAAAAGACTGTTCATTTGTACTTTGGAATTGGTTGGATTGTAACTAACTGGGCATTTAACTATATCATTAGTTTTTCTAATACTGAAAGACTCATCTTGCAATGGTTTTGTATTTCTAATGAAAAGGTCTGCAGAGGAAAGTCAAAAGAAGAGGAAGTTTATTTCTGGTTGCTTTTTTCCACTTTTGTATGACTTTTCCTACTTCAGGAGTCCCTTGAAATTGAATTCCGGGGTTTCCCCAGAGATGCATTGGGAGACAGGGCTGGCAGTATACTTGTGGAAAATCACCCACTGGAATTCCTTCATAGTGCAGTTCTTCTCTGAGACACATGGGGTTGCCGTGAGTTACAGTCAACTCCAGGGCAACTGGTACTGGTTCCCATCTCAAAACCTTGCCTTTTTGCTGGAGTTTCCACGCTTCACTTGTCCCTTATCCCTCTCGACCCTTCTTAAAGTCTTTCATGCTTTCAAGTTACACATTTCTATTGCCTGTTTTCTTCCTGTTTGATAAATAAATGTTATTTGATTCACTCCTGCTTCTCAAACTGGTTATTTATGTTGTTAGGTTCCATTGAGTTGATTCCAACTCCTAGTGAACTATGGGTAGAATTATGCTATATGATTTTTGTTTCCTTTTGCTGTAATCTAGTGTAGCAGTTTACAATCTGTGTGCTAACCTCAAGGTCAGCAGTTCAAATCTCCCAGTTGCTCCATGGAAGAAAGATAATGCTTTCTGCTCCTGTAAAGATGTACAGCCTCAGAAACACTATACAGGGTCACTGTGAGTCGGAACTGACTCCATGGCACATGACCAACCAACCAACCAACCAAGTTTTATGGACAAGTCTTTCTCTTGTGGAGCCACTGGGTGGGTTGAAGCCATCCGTCTTTCTTTTAGCAACGCAGGCCTTGTTTAACCATTCCACAGCCAGGCTGTGGTCACATTAAGAAGACGACACAGTCTACTGATGGGTTTTTTGAAACTGTATTGTGTGTACCAGGGATATTGGTAGCATGTCTATTAACATTCAGTAGGCCTAGGGTGAGGCCTGGATTTCTGTATTCTGGGTAAATTCCCAGATGCTTTTAGTGCTGCTCTGAGGACCACAATTTGAATATCAAGATTTTGATGGTTTAGGATTTAGGGACTTTCTTGATTAATTTTATTTTATGACTTTGGGAAAGTTACAGTCTTCCTGGTTATCTTTTATATAGGAGTGAGAGAGCAACCAGTCCCTGTTTCTCTGCATACTCTCTAAGATTCCACTGCTCTCTATATACAGAACCACCACTCAGCTGTCAGTTTGTCCTACTGTGCTGGCTTCTGTGTTGCTGTGATGCTGGAAGGTATGCTACCAGTATTTGAAATGCCAGCAGGGCCATCTGCTGGAAAGGTTTCAGCTGTGCTTCCAGACTAAGAGAGACTAGGAGGAAGGAGAGGCAGATGACTTCTGAATGTTTTGTCACTGAAAAACCTATGAATAGAAGCAGAACACTGTTAGCTATAGTGCCAGAAAATAAGACCTTAGGTTGTAAGACACTGAAAATATGTCTCCTCATAGTGGAGTTCCCCATAATGGCATGGAGGGAGTATAGCTTTCAGGACCGTCACTGGCTGATGGGGCACAACTCCAAGTAAGGGGAAACAGCTGCACGCATCCATTAATAATTGGAACATGGACTGTAGGTACTATTAATATAGGAAAATTGAAAGTTGTCAAAAATAAAGTGGAACACATAAAGATTGATATTCTAGGCATTAGTGGTTGTATTGGTGGTGTGCTGTGGAGTCGATTCCAACTCACAGCCACCCTTCATAGGGTTTCTGAGGCTGTAAATCTTTGCGGGAGCAGAAAGCCTCATCTTTCTGCCGTGGAACGGCTGTAGTTTCAAACTGCTGACCTTGAGGCTGGCAGCTGACTCAGCTACTACACTACCAGAGCTCCTTATTCTGGGCATTAGTGATCTGAAATGCACTGGATTTGGTCATTTTGAATCAGACAATCCCATGGTTTACTATACCGGGAATGACAAATTGAAAAGGAATGACGTTGAATTCATTGTCAAAACCAACATTTCAAGATGTATCTTGCGGTTCAATGCTGTCTGTGATATGATAATATCCATACACAACTGTAAGGAAGACCAGTTAATACCACCATTATTCGAATTTACACACCAACCACTAAAGCCAGTGATAATGAAACTGAAGAATTCTACCAACTTCTTCAGTCTGAAATTGCAATCAAAAAGCACTGATAATTACTGATGACTGGAATGCAAATGTTGGAAACAAAGAGGAAGGCTCAGTAGTTAGAATATACATCCTTGGTAATAGAAATGATGGTGGAGATAGTATGACGGAATTTTGCAAAACCAATGACTTCTTCATCGCAAATACCTTTTTTAAACAATAAAAGGGGTGACTATAAACATGGACCTTACCAGACGGAATACACAGAAATCAAATTGACTACATCTATGGAAAGAGATGGTGGGAAAGCTCCATATCATCATCCAAAACAAGACAAGGGGCAGACAATGAAACAGACCATCAATTTCTCATATGCAAATTCCAGTTGAAGCTGAAAAAATTTAAACAAATCTATAACAGCCAAAATATATCCTGAACATGTACCACCTGAATTTAGAAATGATTTCTAGAATTTAGAAAAGAGCAGATTTGATGCATTAGACATGAATGACCAAAAACCAGAATAAGTATGGGATGACATCAAGAACATCATAAAGGAAAAAAGCAAAAGGTCATTAAGAAGTCAAGAAAGAAAGAAAACTCCAAAATGGATGTAGAAGATATTCTGAAACTTATTCATGAGTGTAGAGAAACTAAAGTGAATGGAAGAAAAGAGGAAGTTAAAGAGCTGAACAGAAAATTTTCAAAAGGGCAACTCAAGAAGGTGAAATCAAGGATTATAGTAAAACGTGAAAAGACCTGGAGTTAGAAAACTAAAAGGGAAGAAAGAACACATTCAGCATTTCTCAAGCTGAGGGAACTAAAGAAGAAATTTAACTTGAAAAGCTTAAGGATTGTACAGGCAAAATATTGAATGAAGTGGAAAGCATCGAAAGAAGATGGAAGGAATACAAAGATTTATATGACATCATTTAAAGAAGTAGTATACGATCAACAGCCAGTGGTACTGCAGGAAGAAATCCAAGGTGCACTGAAGGCATTGGCAAAGAACAAGGCTCTAGGACTTGATGGCATGCAAATTGTAATCTTTCAGCAAATTGATGCAGCACTGGAGACATTCATCTATGCCAAGAGATTTGGAAGACAGCTACCTGGACAACTTATTGGAAGAGATTCATAATTGTGTCCATTCCAAAGAGAGGTGACTCAATGGAATGCTGAAACTATTGAACAATATCATTAATACAACATGCAAGTCAAATTTTGCTGAAGATAATTTTAAAAAGGTAGCAACAGAACATGGACAGGGAATTGTCTGAAATTCAAGGTAGATTCACAAATGGAGGTGCCATTGTTAGGTGTCATCAAGTTGGTATCAACTCATAGCTACCCTATGTACAACAGAATGAAATATTGCCTGGTCCTGTGCCAACCTTGCAATCAGTGCTACATTTGAGTCCATTACTGCTGCCACTGTGCCAATTCATCTCGTTGGGGGTCTTCCTCTTTTTCTCTGATCCTCCACTTTACCAAACATGATATGCTCCTCCAGGACTGGTCCCTCCTGATAATATGTCCAAAGTATGAGAGACAAAGTCTAATCATCCTGGCTTCCAAGGAACATTGTGGCTGTACATCTTCCAACACAGATTGGTTTATTCTTTTGGTGATATATGGTACTTTTAATATTCTCCTACAGCACCATAACTCAACTGCAACATTTCTTCTATGGTCTTCCTTATTCACTATCCTAGTTTCACATGCATATGAGGTTGTTGAAAATATGATGGCTCAAAGCGTATGTTAGTCCTAAAACTGACATCTTTGCTCTTCAACACTTTAAAGAGGTCTAGTGCAGCAGATTTGCTCAATCCAATATGTTGTTTGATTTATTGACCACTGCTTCCATGAGTGATGATTGTTTATCCAAATAAAATGAAGTTTTCAAAAACTTCAATCTTTTTCTATTTATATGGATGTTGTTTATTTGTCTAGTGGTGAAGAGTTCTGTTTTCTTTACACTGAGCTGCAATACATTCTAAAGGCTGTGGTCTTTAAGCTTCATCAGTAAATATTTTTTAAGTCCTCTTCACTTTCAGCAAGCAAGGTTGTATCATCTGCATATCGCAAATATGGTTGTTAATGAGTCTTCCTCCAATCCTGATGTTACATTTGTCTTCATATAATCCAGCTTTTCAGATTATTTGCTTGGCATACACAATGAATAAGTTTGGTGAAAGAGTACAACCCTGGTGCACACCTTTCCTAATTTTGAACCATTTGGTCTGTTCGAACAACCTTTGGTCTGTTCGAACAACTGCTTCTTGGTCTATGTACAGGTTCCTGATGAGCAGAATTAATGTTCCAGAATACTATTCTCTGCAGTGTTGTCCATAGCTTGTCATAATCCACACAATCAAAAGCCTTTGTGTAGTCAATAAAGCATAGGTAAACATCTTTTTGGTGTTCTTTGCTTTCAGCCAAGATCCATCAAACATCAGCAAGATATCTCTTGTCTAAATCCTTTTCTGAATCTGCCTTGAACCTTTGAGAGTTCTCTGTCAGCATGTAGTTTCAGCCATTTTTGTATCATCTTTAGCAAAATTTTACATGCAAAAGAGACCCTGTGATGTCATGGTTGATGTTAGATGGATTGTCTGTCATACCTAGGATGTATTATCAGGAGAGACCTCTCCCTGGAAAAGGACTTCATGCTTGCTAATGGGAAATGTTAGCAACAGAGAGGACCCCAATGGCTACTAACAAAGTCATACATGGAAAGTCACTGCCAGCTTCATGTAGAGTCCATGCAAAGGCTCTTTGGCCATGTTTAATGGCAAATTAATAGGGATTGTAAGGTACTAAAAGTTAACCGGTTTTGAGTTATATTGGACTATCAAGAGTGATGTGCTATGCAGATACAACTGCTCCTGTTTTTGTTTGAAATCATACCACCTGACCTTCTCATTATGTTGCATAGGAAAAACAAAAACAAACAAAAAGATACATTTGACAGTCTTACAATTAGGGTCACCTATGGAAAGTTATGGCCATGGGATCCAACTTATCCATGGTACATACTGGGGGCATTTTGAACTGCCTTTTTTTTTTTTTCTGGTCTTTTCTTGAATCTGGCTCTTAGTAGCTCTCTAAATTTAGTGGGCTTTTTCTGCTTTAATGAATTTCTGACTGTGTAAATATAGATGTTGTTTGGTCAGCACTTTTCTCAGCAGTGTTTTCCAGGGATAATTTGCTTGCAATAAACTCCTGAGGCAAACACACGTCCCCTCTACCAGCCGTGCACACACAGCTATCTATGCTTGGGTCATAAACAGTCTTTTTGCAGAAAGATACTTACCTCCACAGTGTCTCAAACTTTGTCAGAGCTGTCTTTGTCCTGGAGGAGACTGTTGGTCACATTTCTGTTAGTTGATTTGCTGAGATCTACTTGGGAAGCATTATCTCTTATTTGGGATCATGGACCTTTTATTGCTGGAAGAGTGCTTTAAGACGATCTGGTATAGTGGTTCTTAACATGGAGATCAGGGGTGACTTTTATTTTGTTTTGTTTGCATGCTGGCATAGTTTGCAAATTCTCTCAAAATATATACAACTTTTGGAGGGTTTGGAGACTGTAGAGAGAGGTCTGTAACCTTCATCTTGGATTATTAGGGAGTTTGGAATTTGTACTTTATACAATTTTACCCTTGAGTCCAGTAGAGCTTCCATCATTTTCTAGGCTCTGCTTTTTTAAATATGTCAAATAATTATTTGGGTTTCCCTGTATTTTATTGCCTTTAAACAAATAACCAGGAGCACTAGTGGCATTGAGGGTTAAATATTGGGCTGCTAATTGAAAGGTTTGCAGTTCCAACTCACCAGTAGCTCTGCATGAGAAAGAAGGAACTGTCTACTTCAGTGAAGCTTCACAGCCTCAGAGACTTATGGAGCAGTTCTACTGTGTTCTACAGGATTGCTTGCTTTAAGTACGAATCAGCTGGACAGACAATGGGTTTTAAAACAAACAGCAAGTTTGTTTTGTGAGACACTGTGAAGTGTGCAAAGAGAAGCAATGAACAACCTTTGCCTTCCTATGCCTTATGATTAGGTTTCTTGCGTATATCAAACATTTGTGGGTTACAAGTTACATGGCACCTTCCATTTAAACTAGGGATTTCTAGTTAAGAGGCACTTTCCTACTTTTAGTATTACCTCAGTGCAGAAGTTATGGTGTTGGAGGAGAATACTGAAAGTGCCATGGGCTGCCAAAAGAACCTATAGATCCGTGTTGGAAGAAATGCAGCCAGAGTGCTCCTTGGAGGCCATGATGGCCACACTTCATTTCTCATACATTGGACATATTGTCAGTAGGGACCAGTCACTGGAGAAGAATATCATGTTGGTAAGGTGGAGGGTCAGAGAAAAAGACGAAGACCCCCAACGAGATGGATTGGCCAAGTGGTAGCAACATTGGACTCAAGTGTGGCAACAATAGTGAGGTTGGCCCAGGATTGGATAGTGTTTCGTTTTGCTGTGCATATGGTCGCTATAAGTCGGTACCGACTCGATGGCACCTAACAACAACAACAACAGTGCAGGAGATGGCATGTGATTATATTGCAATTCGTAGCAAATATCAGTGTAGTATGTGTCCCTTTCCAGAGGAACTGTAGGACATGATATAAAACTGTGCAAAGTACATTTAACCAGCTATGTGAATTGGTAAACATAAGTGAAAATTTTGTTTTTTTCTGCAACAGTGCAAAAGCCACATGTTTCTCAGCAAGAGAGAAAATGAAAACAGACAAACTCTACTCCTTGGGAAAGTCTGGGGGAAAAACTGGCAATATCTCAGGATTAGGAGGAACAACCGCATCCATCAAAATGGTTTGCAAATCTGAAAGGAAAGATTTGACTGGCGAGTTTATTGGTATTTTACATGTATCAAAGTAATTCATTCATATACTTAAAATCAAGGATTATGATGAAAAACAGTAATCCTTGCTCCAGCACTTTTTACTCCCCCACCCCCCAAAAAATCTATCTATCTATCTATCTCTATCTATCTATCTATCTATCTATCTATCTATCGATCGATCGATCGATCGATCGATCAATATGTATATATCTATATGAATTCCTAAGACTTCACTCAGATCTATTACATTTTGGGTAGGTAAATGGGAATGGCCACAAATTTTGTGAAGGCAGTTTGGCTCCAAATTTTCCCAATCACTAGTCCAGACTAAATGCATAAGGGTCACTAGGGTTCGAGTCTTGTCAGTGCTTATCGGTAAGGTGCCCCAAGGAAGGAAATATCACTTCGGCTGCCATTGTCAGTGTAGGGTTTCTGAACCAGGTGGCCTTTAAATGACCCTCAATGAATGATTCTGATTTTGAGTAGATCCTGTTCCTTGTATCCTGGAAGGCTGCCTCATTGCTGTCCACTGGAAGGTGGAAGGGTCATAAGCCATTCTGTATTTATGGCATGGTGTTCTAGAAGTCTAAGGTGGATGGATTTCTCTTTCCTCTCTCTCTTGTCTATTCCAACAGACTTTCTGTTTACACACATGCCTAGTACCAGTGTGCACAATGCTTAATAATATTTACCTCTAAATGGGGGGTGGGGGGGGAAATAAAATAGAAGTTCCAAGCATAATCTCACTGTTCCTTTTCATTGACATCAGTACACACTGTCCTGCAAAATGTGAGCCAAAAAATACGAGGCACCTTTAAACTGTTAATTTGTTGTTGTTAGGTGCCATTGAGTAAATACCAACTCATAGCGACCCTATGCACAGCAGAACGAAACACTGCCAGATCCTGGGTCAACCTCACCATCATTGCTATGTTTGAGCCCACTGGTGCTGCCACGGTGCCAATCCATCTTCTTGGGGGGTCTTCTTTTTTTTTCTCCAACCCTCTATGTTACCGAACTGTTCATAAAAAAGTGGAATTGAAAGAGAATAAAAATTTCCCTGAGCTTTTGAAACTCCGTTGTACAATGTGAGTAACTTGACCTATTCTCGTAACAGTCTCTAATTACTAATCTCATGTGCTTCTATTGCCATGTAGGAGGCTAGATTCTTTTAAAGGCCAACATGTGAATTCATTTGACTGTGCCCCTTATTTGCTTCTGAGGTGAAAACCCACGAAGTGCAAACCAATTCAATTTCCTAAGCACTGTGTTTTTCTTTCTTCCCTATTCCTGTTATGTGTTGTTGACCTTAACCTTTACAGATTACTAAAAATCTATTTCTTGAGATCTTTGCTATCATAAATAAAACAAAACAATATATTTTTTTAATAATCAGTTTATATTCAACAAGTCATACAACTTGTTTCATCACAATGATTACAATCCCCTCCATGTACCATCAGTTAACAGTACTTCTCCCTATTCACTTAAGTTATTTTTTCTTTTTAAAACACTCAGGCATATATAATAATTTACACCACCAAAGGGAACATTCTACATGTCTGCTTCCTGGCCACTATCTCTTAGTCCCTCTCGTCCCATGAATCTAGAGTCCTCAGCTGCCCGCTACTTCATGTCCCCATATCTGCCTCCATCTCTGCTGTCACTGCTTCTCTGGATAAGGTCCCACATTCCCTATGGTCCTTTGTTTCTGAACTGTGAGGTTAACTGCTCCCCCATTTTTGTTACAAAACTTCTACCTTTACAATTGTGACAGTCTCAATTAGTCATAACAATTACTCACTGTTGAATCTAAAAA
Organism: Chrysochloris asiatica; assembly: GCF_000296735.1. NCBI lineage: Eukaryota > Metazoa > Chordata > Mammalia > Afrosoricida > Chrysochloridae > Chrysochloris > Chrysochloris asiatica. The sequence continues at coordinate 8,075,549 of NW_006408639.1, read as the reverse complement.
TCTTATCCCCATCTCTTTTCACCAGACCCATCTAGACAAGAAGACAACTATTCAGTGGGACTCTTTCTTCCCCCACACACTCTTAAACTAAACTCCATCATGAAACCTTGTAAGCCAGTCACTTCATGCTTTTATCGCCCCCTCATTTTAGGTAGCCAGTGTCTAAGTTGCCTGTCCCTATCTACCCTGTTTACAGAGAGAATAGCGTTGATACTTGATGTGAAGATTCCTTCCCTCTCTGTTGGTATTTAGAGTTCCTATCTCCAAGAGTGTAGGTCAGGTTCATCAATTGTAGCAATTTACCCTTGTTTCCTTTATCAAAAAAAGTTTTGTTTTTTTTTTTTAATCAACCTCTAGTTTATTAAGCCATCGAGGCTAGGTCAAATAGTACTATCCGAAAGTTTAGGTGTTTTTGTTCATCTCCCCTCACTTCATATCACCAGGATGCTTCACTCTCAGTTCTACCTTCTGTGACTATGTCCTTGTCTATGGGCTCAGGTGTCCCCAGGTCTCACCACATTTTGGACCAACCAGCCCTTCCTCGTCTCTCTCTCATCTCCAGGTCAGTGGGAATCAATGGACTGTGGTTGAACTCAGCCCATTTCTTCATTGCTGCCTTTCCCCTCTTCCACTCACCAGTAGACCAGTGTGGTTACCAGCAAGCTTACATGCCTGCTCATGTGTTCCCTTTGAGTTTCAATCTTAAAGGGGGATTGTCCTGAAGGAACTTGATTTCTTGCCTTGATGGCTTCCCAGAGAATAGTTTTTTTGTTTTTCTTGTGGTAGCCAGTCATACTGACATTTTTGTTTTGGGTTTTTCCTGATGATCTTTCTTTGAAGATGTGTCTTCTGTTGCTCTAGCTGTTCCAGGTTGGTCTGCTTGTCCTTGCTAGTGGGAATGTCCCACCTCAGAAGGTTCTGGATAGGGCTCAGGATTCCACCCAAGGTCCTATACTCTAAAGGCTCCACAAGAGGCCTATTTCACTGGGCAAGTTCTAGAACCCCTTTTAGGTATTCCAATCAGTTATAGGCTAAAGGTGGGCTTACAAGTTTTCTGTAATCATGTTTCCCAACATTCCTTTCTATTCTACTCAAGTGTCTATTTTACAATAGTAGGCAAGGGAAACCAATATTCATAAGACAGTCAAGCATTTTAGTGTTATTTCCCCTCTTCAAACTATGCCTAGATCCCTGTATCCCAGAGCTCTGTTGTTCCAAGGTTAAGCATGCATCACTACTTGCCGCTGTCCCACTTAGGCCATGCAAACCTATCTCAGTGTTCCCCTATGTACCTTGCTCTTCCACATCCTCCCCATTCTTGTAATCACTCTCCCCAACAACCACACTATGATGTGTCTGCCCTTACCCTGTGCTCTACCATTGCCTCCCTCCACCTTACCCTAAGCCCCCCACTCCAACTGCACCATTGTGGTTACCTTATATTTCATTAGCTTTTCCCTCCATTTAAGACAGTTTGTTTATTTTATCCTGTAATCTACCTGACCTTCTCACCACCTGGATCTCTGTTCCTCTGTGTTAACCTGCTTTCATACTGTAATTGTTTTGATCATAGACTGACCTCCCAGATCCTCTGAATTTGTTCTTATAGTTTTATTCTGTTCTCCACTCTTTCATTTGTCAACTGAGTTCCAGGTGATGTTGCCACGTACATCAGTCTCTGGTTGTTGTCTGTTCTTGATGGTCCTCAGTCCACATAACTCCCTTCATCATGTTTTTCATCACAGGGTTGGCTTTAGCAAAATCCCTTAGATTCTGTTTATCCTGGAATGTTTTGATTACACCATCATATTTGATCGACAGCTTTGCTGGTTAGAAGATTATTAGTTGGTAGTTTTTCTTCTTTCAGGGTTTTATATATGTTTCCCAATTGTCTTCTTGCTTGCATGGTTTCTGCTGAGAGATCTGCACTTAATCTGATTTGCTTGCCTTTGTATGTAACACTTGTCTTTTCCCTTGCTGCTTTCAGGATTCTATCCTTATTTTTGATTTTGCAGAGCTTGATTATTATATGTCTTGGTGATTTTCTTTTAGGGTGTATCCTTCCTGGGTTTCATTGACCTTATTGAATGCTTATCATTTTGCCTTTCAGGATGTTATGGAAATTTTCTTCCAGCAGCTCTTCAACTATCTAGTCTGTGGACTTGTGAGATGCTTCCTGTTCCAGAATGCCGATAATTCTGAAGTTATTCCTCTTCATGTTGTCCAGCATGAATCTCAGACCTTCTTCAGATTTTTAAAATACTTTTTTCTGTTTGTTCTTCTATCTTAGTTGTATTGACAGATTTATCTTCTAGATCACTAGTTCTGGCTTCCATCTCTTCAATTATACTCCTTTGCCCTTTCAGTGTATTGTCCATTTCTGATATTCAATTATTAATCATTTGGACCTCTTCTTGTAGGTTTTGAATTGTTTCCAATGCTGTATCTATCTTATTTGATTGCTCCTGTAGCACTTTCCTGATTTCTTTCTTATATTTCTCAACTCCATTGTATAGTGTTTTGATATATTTTATAATCATTTTTCTGAATTCCGTCTCATGCATTTCCAAAGCCTGCCCATCTTCCAGTATGGAGTATAGGTCAACTTTCAGCTCATTTGTCTCAGTCACTTTATCTCGTTTCTGGACATGTGTGTGCTGATATCTGTTTCTGGTTTTTGGGCATATTTAGGAGTTATCTGTGGCCTTAATATTTAGATGGGTGTGTGTTTGGTATTTTTTAAAATGATTTTGATTGCCTCCAGGTATATGTGATCAGGAGATGGGCTTCCCTTTTCACTCTTCTTCTTGAAATTTCAAGACACCACTGTTGGTTGTTATTATATAACTCAGGATTTAATTTTTGGTCTGTTTTCTTTTTAGTTTTCCTGTCATACTCCACAACCCCTGTTCAGGCCTTTTTCCTAGTGATAAACATATCAGGGCTGGCTGTGGCCGTTTGTGCTGCTGTTTGGTTTTAAGTGGAAACTGTCCCTTTAAATTTTGAGAAGATCTGTGCACATGAGTAGTAGAACCCTCCAGGGGTGGGGGGTGGGGTGTCCACGTGCTCAGGCACCCCCTCTAGTCACCAGAATGGAGGTGTGCATACAGTGAGAGACCAATGAACAGACACACACAAAAAAGAATGTCCACACACCTTTATCTCTATGGTTCTTCCAAGTGTCCATGGATGCTCTGATGCTTCCCTGTTCAATCTCACCCAAGATGGCTACTCAAGGATCATCTGAGTGCCTTGAATTACAAAGCACTGGATTTCTTGCCTCTGCTATAAATTCCACTGGCTGTAAGCCTTCCAACTTTCTAAATATCCCTTTATATGTGGTTCAGAGTTCTGGGACCATCCCCTGAGTCTGCTTGGTCCAGTATTCTGTGTTGTTGCTGCCGGAGAGCCTCACTGCACTTCTACCCCATCCACAATCTTGTTTGTTCTCCAACAAAGCAGTCTTTTTAATTACCTGTTTGACTTTTTACTTTTCTAAGAGTATCCCTCTACTAAAGCCAGTGATGGTGAAATTGAAGAATTGTATCAGCTTCTTCAGTTTGAAACAGATCCATCATGCATTCAAGATATATTGATAATTACTGGCAACTGGAATGCAAAATTGGAACCAAAGAGGAAGGATCAGTTGTTGGAAAATGTGACTTGGTGATAGAAATGATGCTGGAGATCTCATGATAGAATTTTGCAAGACCAATGACTTCTTCATTACAAATACCATTTTTAAACAACATAAATGACAATTATATGCATGGGCCTCACCAGATGGACTACACAGAAATCAAATTGACTACATCTGTGGAAAGAGATGATAGAAAACCTCCATATCATCAGCCATAACAAGGCCAGGGCCAGACTATGGAACAGACCATCAATTGCTCATATGCAAGTTCAGACTGAGGCTGAAGAAAATTAAAACAAGTCCATGAGAGCCAAAGTACAAGTTTGAAGATATCCCACCTGAATTTAAAGATCATATCAAGAACAATTGGATGCATTTGACACTAATGGCCAAAGACTAGAAGAGTTATGGAATGATATCAAGAACATCATGACAGGAAGAACGCAAAAGGTCATTAAGAAGAAATTAAAAAAGGAAAATAACAAAATGTTTGTCAGAAGAGACTGTGAAACTTGCTTTCCAGAGTAGAGATGCTGAAGCAAATAGAAGAAATGAGGAGCTAATAGAGTTGTACAGAAAAATTTTAAAGGGCAACTTGAGAAGACAAAGTTAAATATTACAATGAAATGTGCAAAGACCTGGAGTTAAAAAACCAAAAAGGAAGAACACACTCAGCATTTTTCAAGATGAGAGAACTGAAGAAAAAGTTCAAACCTTGACTTGAAATATTATTGAAGGATTCCACAGGGAAAATATTGAATGATGCAGAAAACATCAAAAGAAAATGAAAAGAATACAAAGATTCACTGTACCAACAACAAATGGTTGATGTTCAACCATTTCAAGGGGTGGGATATGATCAACAGCCAGTGTTACTGAGAGAAGTCCATGGAGCACTGAAGTCATTGGCTAAGAATAAGGCTCTGGGAATTGATGGAATACAAATGAAAATCTTATAACAAACTGATGTGGCACTGGAGGCACTCACTCATCTATGCCGAGAAATTTGGAAGACAGCTACCTGGTTTACTGATTTCAAGAGATCCATGTTTGTGCTCATTTCAAAGAGAGGTGACTCAATGGAATGCAGAAATCATTGTACAATATCCTTAATATCACATTCAGGTAAATTTTCCTAGGATAATTTAAAAATAGTTGTAACAGTACATTGACAGAGACCTGCCAGAGGTTCAAGTTGGATTCAGATGAAGACATGGAAGGAGTGATATCATTGCTGATTTCAAATGGATGTTGGCATAAAGTAGAGAATACCAGAAATATGTTTGCCTGTGCTTTATTGACTCTGCAGAGACTTTCAGTTGTGTGGATCATAACAAGCTATGGACAACATGCAGAGAATGAGTATTCTTTTACACTTATTGTGCCCACAAGGAACCTGTACTTAGACCAAAAAGTAGTTGTTCAAACAGAGCAAGGAACACAGAATGGCGTAAAATTAGGAGCGGTGTGTGCCAGGATTGTAATCTTCACCATACTTATTTAATCTGTATGCTGAGCAAATAATTGGAAAAGCTGGATTATATAAAGAAGAATGTGGCATCAGAATCAGAGGAAGACCCATTAATAGCCTGCGATATGCAGATGATAAAACTTTGCTTATTGAAAGTGAGAGGACTTAAAATAGTTACTGATGAAAATCAAAGACCTTGGCCTTCAGTATGGGTTACACCTCAATGTAAAGAAAACAAAAATCCTCACCACTGTACCAATAAATAACATCCATATAAATGGAGAAAAGATTGACTGAAGTTGTTAAAGACTTCATTTTGGTTGGATCAACTATCAACACACAGAGAAACAGCCTCCAAGAAATCAAAGTGCATATTGCATTAGACAAATCTGCTGCCCAAGACTTCTTTAAAGTGTTCAAAAGCAAAGATGTCAGTTTGAGGACTAAGATGTACCTGACCCAAGCAATAGTATTTTCATCAACCTCATGCATGTGAAAATTGGAAAATGAATCTGGAAGACCGTAGAAGAATTGATGCATTTGAGTCATGGTGTTGGAAGAGAATATCAAATGTACCATAGAGCGCCAAAAGAACAAGCCAATCTGTGTTGAAAGAAGTACAGCTAGAATGCTCCTTAGAAACCAAGATGGCCAGAATTTGTCTCTCGTACTTCAGACGTATTATCATTAGGGACCAGTCATTGGAGAAGGATATCATGTTTGGTATAGTGGAGGGACGTAGAAAAAGAGGAAGACCCCCAATTAGATGAATTGGCACAATGACAGCAGCAATGGCCTCATGTGTAACAACGTTGTGAGGTCGGTGCAGGATTGGGCGTGGTTTGTTTCATAGTACATAGAGTTGCTATGCATTGGTACCAACTCAATGGCACCTAGCAACAACAACAACAAACCACTGTACTTTGAGGACAGCCTTACTGTTTTCTGCTGAGAGGACAATACAACTAAATAGCGAATAGTAAAAATAAGATGTGTTGATATCCTTGAGTTCTGTACTGTTTTAAGGGAGAAGCAAATGTAAAAGTCGAAAAGTGTATAAATACCCACTGCCTTTGAGTCAATTCTGACTCACAGCACCCCTATTGAATGTAGTAAAACTTTTTAGGGTTTTCTAGACTAAATCCTGACAGGAGCAGCCTCCATCATCTCTCACCCATGAGAGGATGCTGAGCTTGAACTGATGACCTAGCAGTTGGCAGTTCAATAGTTAACCCATTGTACCAAAGGGAGTGTAAATATATACAGCATAAATACAGGGTATATAAGAATAGGAAAACAATAGACAGTTTATAAACTTCAGGAGAAAGGACTGTTCCCTCTTTATTCAAGTAGGAAAGAAAGAGAGGACCAGATGATCCAAAAATGCCCTAATTTATTATATTTGAATAAATGCTAAGTTCTACTTTGAAAAATGAAATAGAAAAATGATGCCATTCTAGCTTGGTATAATAAGAAATTACAGAAGAATAGATAAGAGGTAGTTTTCTAAGTTCCCTTAAATATGATGCTGAAGAATTTTGGTTAAGGGAGAAGAGAAGAAAAATGTAATCCTTTGGAAGGCTTGTGAATACATCTGCCATATATGATGGTGAGTCATAAATTGTCCACACTCTGACTGTAGAATTTATTTTAATCATCTTTTAGAAAAGACGACTACATAATTTCTTGACATCTTGCTTTTCAATATACTTTGTCCATCTGTTAACAAGCTTTTATATTCCCTATTTTAAAATATGTTAGAAATGAGCTGTGAGACTGGAATGCACTGCTGTCTTTGCTTCTTAGTCAGAGATGAATCTTCTTCCTCAAGGGCTACTTTCAAGGGATGAAACATGGGAAAATCCTATGGAGCATGATCAGGATAATCAGGAGGATACTTTAACACCTCAAAAGGAGCTTTTTGCAGTGTTAACAGTGTGGACAGAGGTGTGTAGATGTGCATTGTCATGTAAGATCACAATGCCCTTGGATAGCACTCCTTTGTGTTTAATCTGAAGTTTAGGCTCCAGCTCTTCAGTGAGCATCTCACAGTAATGAGCACTGTTGATTGTTGAGCCTGATACTTCAGACATATTATCACTAGGGACCAGTGTTCCTTTGAGAATCCCAAAGAACTGTAAGCAACAATTTAATAGCCGATGGTTGATTTCTGAACTTTTTCTTGGTCGGCGATTGAGGATGTTCCCATTCCATATTCTGCCATTTACTCTCAGGCTCATAGTGATGACTCCATGTCTCTTCACCAGCTTTACCTTCCTTTGACTATCAGTCCAAATTTTGCTTGTCAATATCATCAGCCAAAACAAGGTCGGGGCAGAGTGTGGAACAGACCATCCACTGTTCATACGGAAGCTGAGGACAATTAAAATAAATCCACGGTAGCCAAATGCTTCTGTTTATGCTCTTCCATGAGTTTTTTTGGCACCCATCTTGTATAGACTTTTCAAAGCCCAAGTCTGTTGTGGATGATTTCATGGGCAGAGCCATGGCTGATTTGCCACATAATCCACTGTCACTATTCTGTTTGACAGAATCATTTCATGTGTGCGCTCAATGTGATCGTCATCTGTGGATGGGTGTTTTAATATAACGAGAGCAGATAATTTTTGATTCATCCTCATAAATAGCAGCATTATTTTACTACATCTAAAACAATGTTTAGAGTTTGAATGAAGTGTTCTGAGCTTAGAACTAGAAGGGGAAAGACAGAGGGTCAAGTTCAAGCCCAAATATTCTATAGTGACTTACAGTGGCATTGTTAGGGTGGATGTCATCTAGTACAGCACTTCATGGTGTAATCATGCCAGACCATACAGAATCCTTAATAATGTTTATTATCAGTGTTAAGCATAGAATTGTAAATTGCTTAAATGTAATGTTTCTTAGATGATATGAATACTAAAAGCAACAATTACTCACGGAAATCATTGTACATTGTATTATATTATTGTTGTTGGTGTTAGGTGCTGTCTAGTTGGTACTTACTCACAGTAACCCTATGTACAATAGAACAAAACAGTGCCCAATCCTATGCCAACCTCATGTGAGAAACGCTGTCGGTACCCTGGACACTGCCTCAGCCCCTCTTAGACACTAGCAGGTCAGTATACTGGACCTTACCCCAATGGGACTCCTGAGGGAGAACTGGGGCAGACCATCTTATCTCGTATGTGGTCGCCAATGGGTTATCACGGGTGCTTACTGATAAATGCTCAAGAAATCCATTCTGTACTCATTTTAGCTAGAGAGAGGCCTGTTTATTCGATTTCGCAAAATCAGGTGTCAGACACAGGAGACATAGGCAGATGCAAGGCATGGACAGCTCTCAAACTGTTTTATTCCCCATCTTGAAAAAGCCCCTCCTCCAGTTCCATTTTTACTGGTTACTATGGAGTTTACAGTCTGCCCCAGAACATCTCCTACAAGTCCTTACTGAGTGAATTCTCATTTAAATTTAGTCTCCTCGCCCCACCATCCCCATGAATTTCCCCTATTTCCTTGAAGGGTGTATTCTTATTTTAAGATTTGTAACTAAACAAACTAGTCTCTTCCTTTCCCCTGAGCTCCTTTTGTTATGCTAGCCTGTTACCCCCAAGATTCCCCTTAATCCTGAAGATGGATCTGTTTCTCACATTCAAAATCATTGCTATGGGAAAAAAAAAAAATCATTGCTACGCTTGAGCTGTACTGCTGAAAAGCTGATGAATAGCAGCAGAACAATGTCAAATATGGTGCTGGAAAATGATAATATTATGAATAGCACCAGAATATTGTCAGATATAATGCAGGAAGATGAGCCCCTCAGTCTGGAAGGCACTCAAAATACACCTGGAGAAGAGCTGCTTTTTCAAAGTGGAGTTCACCGTGAATGGAACAACATACTTTCAGATCCTTCATTCGCTGAGGGGAACAACTCAAAATGGGAAACATCTACAAAAATCCATTGATAATCAGAATATGGAATGTATTGAGTGTGAATCTAGGAAAATTGAAAGTTGTCAAAAATGAAATGGAACACATTAAGGTTGGTATTCTAGGTATTTGTGAGCTGAAATGGACCAGTATTGGCTACTTTTGGATCTGACATCATATGTTTACTATGCTGGGAATGTCACATTCAAGAGGAAGGGCATAGCATTCATCATCAAAAGGAACATTTCAAGATCCATCTTAAAATATAATGCTGTCTGTTATAGGTTAAATTCTATATGCATACAAGGAAGACTAGTTAATACCACAATGATTCAAATTTGCACAGCAACCACTAAAGCCAGTGATAATGAAATTGAAGAAGTCTAGCAACTTCTTCAAGAAGCCCTAGTATTGTAGCATTGGGTCGCTAACTGCAAGGTCAGTAGTTGGAACCTACCAGTTGCTCCTGAAAGAAAAATGAGGTTTTCCACTACCTTAAAGATTTACAGCCTCAGAAACCCTATGTAGGGTTGCTATGAGTCAGAACCAACTACAAAATGCATACAGTCATGGGCACCAACTTCTTCAGTCTGAAATTGATCAAACATGCAATCAAGATGTTTTGTTAATTACTGGTGATTGGAACATGAAGGTTGGAAAGAAAGAGGAAGGATCAATAGTTGGAAAATATGGTAATAGAAATGTGCTGGAGATCAGATGATAGAATTTTGCAAAATCAATGATTTGTTCATTGCAGATACCATTTAAAGAAAAACATACAAGGTGATTATACATAGGGAACTCATTAGATGGAGTACATAGGAATAAAACTGACTATCTGTGGGAAGAGAAAAACTCAATATCATCATCAAAGCAAGGCCAGGGGCAGAGTGTGGAACAGACCATTAATTATGGAAGTTCAAGTTGAAGCTGAAGAAAATTAAATCCATGAGAGCCAAAATATGACCTTAAGCATATGCCACCTGAATTTAGAGATCATCTCAAGAACAGATTTGATGCATTACATATTAATGACTGGGGCCCAGCAGTGCTGTAGGATGACATCAAGAACATCATTCAGGAAGAAAGCAAAATGTCATTAAAAAGACAGAAAAGTACAAAAAAAAAGAAAAAAAGAAAAATGAATGCCAGAAGATACTCTGAAACTTGCTGTCCAGCATAGAGATGCTAAAGCAAATGGAAGAAATAAGGAATTAAAAAGCTGAACAGAAAATATCAGAGAGCAGCTCAAGAAGACAAAGTCAAGTATTAAAGTGAAATACGCAAAAACTTGGAGTTAGAAAACCAAAAGGGAAGAACATGCTTATCATTGCTCAAGCTCAAAGAACTAAAGGAAATACTCAATCCTCGACTTGCAATATTGAAGGACTGTATGGGCAAAATATTTAATGATGCTGAAAACATCAAAAGAAGATTGTAAGTGTATATAGAATCACTGTACCAAAAAGAAATGGTTAATGTTCAGCCATTTCAAGAAGTAACATATGAGTAAGAACCAATGGTTCTGAAGGAAGAAGCCCAAGCTGCACTGAGGTATTGGCAAAAAGCAAGGCTCTAGGAATTGACAGAATTCAAATGGAAATATTTCAATAAACTGATTTAGCATTGGAGATGCTAACTCATCTATACCAAGAAATTTGGATGACTGCTACCTGGCCAACTGATTGGAAAAATTCCGTATTTGTGCCCATTCCAAAGAGAAGTGACCTAATACAATATGGAAAACATTGAACAGTGTCTTTAATATCACATGCAAGTAAATTTTTGTTGAAGATAATTTAAAAATAACTGCAGCAATGCATTGACAGGAAATTTACAGAAACTCAAGCCAGATTTGGAAGGGGACTTGGAATGAAGGATAACATTATTGGCATCAGATGGATCTTGGCTGAAAGCAAAGGATATCAGAATGATATTTACATGTGCTTTATCAACTATGCAAAGACTTTTGACTGTATGGATCATGGCAAGATATGGATAACATTGTGAAGAATGAGTATTCCAGAGTACTTTATCGGTCTTATGAGGAAACTACATAGAATATAGGCATTTGTTTAAACAGAACAAGAGGATACAAATGATTTAAAACTAGGAAAGGTGTACATCAGGGCTGTATTCTTTCACCATTTTTATTCAGTTTGCATGCTGAGAAAATAATCTGAGAAGGTGGATTATATGAAGAAGATCATGGCATCAGCACTGGAGGAAGACTCATTAACAACCTGTGATATGCAGAAAACACAATTTTGCTTGTTGAAAATGAAGAAAACTTAAAATACTGACAGATGAAGATCAAAGACCGCAGCCTTCGGTATGGATTGCACCTCAGTGTAAAGAAAATAAAAATCCTCACAACCGGACCAATAAATAACATCATGATAAATGGAGAAAAGGTTGAAGTTGGCATAGATTTCATTTTGTTTGGCTCTACAGTCTACACTCATGGAAGCAGCAGTCAAAAGATCACAGAACATACTGTATTTGTCTGATATGCATCACAAGTCCCCTTTGATGTTTTCACAAGTGAAGATATCAGTTTGATGACTAAGGTGAGCCTGACACAATGCATAGCAAATTCAGTAGCCTCATGTGAGCCTCACATTCAATTGTAAGCATGTTAAGGTTGGATGACGAATAAAGAAGCTTGTAGAAAGATTGATACATTTGAGTTGTATTGGAGAAGAATATTGAAAGTACCATGGACTACAAGAAGAACAAACAAATCTGTGTTGGTAGAAGTACAGTCAGAATACTTACTCATTAGAAGCCATGGTGACGAGACCCACAAGATGATTGGCACAGTGGCAGCAGCAATAGGCTCACGAGTAACAACAATTGTGAGGATGGCACAGAACAAGGCAGTGTTTCATTCTTTTGTGCCTGGGGTCACTGTGAGTCAGAATTGACTCAATGGCACTTAATAACAACAACAAAATAATGATAACACTGACCAAAGCACATTAGAAAATTCAAAGAGTAACTTAGTGCAAGAGTTATATCCTTGTAGCCAATGTATACATGTAAGCCAGTCTTATGAAACATATTTTTGTTGTTATAAATAACTACGGGGATATTTTTATAAAAAAATAATAAATATCTACTGAAACACTGCACAGAAATTTTATAGTCATTTTGCCTTTCCATTGACAGTGTCACCTAGTGTGATGCTCCACCCCTGCACTCTCTAGTGATGCCGCTAGAAAATTAAGGGTCACTGCCTGAAGAAGTAGATTAATTTCCGGACTGAAAGCTAAATTCAGGATTCAAGTTTGTAGAGAGAGTTTTGAATTTTGATTTGGGTGGGATTGAGAACTAGCAAACTCTAAGAATAAATGAGTTAAGAGTTTTCAGAAATGTCTTATGGTGTTTTTTTCACTCACATCTTGCAAGGGATGCATGATCTTTGGAGTGTCTGTTATTGTTAAGCGCTGGCGAGTGGGTTCCAAGTCATAGCAGCCATGTATAGAGTTTCCGAGGAGCAGCTGGTAGTTTTGAACTGCCAGTCTTGTGGTGTGCAGCCCAGTGCTGATCCTACATTACCAACACGTGCATATGTTCAAATAGCCTACATAAACTCTGAAGTCTATTTAAAGAGTAGATTCAAGTCCCTGAAGAATGGGCTCATATAATTTTTCAAGAAAAAATGTAGACCTTGGAGGTTTAAAAGAAAGAAATTTTTCTTGTCTACCTAACTTCTATGTCCAGAGGTTATTAAAACAAATTCTGCAATTATATTTACTAGACAATTGTTTGTTGTGCAGTTAGATCTTTTTCCTTAAGGAAAATGATACTAGTGTGAGTGTGCTGGTAAATTACTAACAAATGGTTCACTGAACGAGATCATGCATATAGACATATAGTTAAGTTTATTATATATTTTACTGACATGAAAGGTGTGTCTCAAAATTTACTATTAATAATAACACATACTTTTATTATAATCTTTTTTTCTCCCCGACATTTTTATTGTGAATTGAATGAAAGTTTACAGGGCAGATCATCAGTTTTACATTCAACAAATCATATACTTTGCTTCATTACAATGATTATAATCTCCTCCATGTACCATCAGTTAACAGTATTTCTCTCTATTCATTTTAGCTCTTTTTTTTAAAATTAGTTTTGTTTTATTGTGATTATATGATAATTCACACAGGAGAACATTAGCTTAACATTCATCCTATCTTATAATCATTTCATTGCCATAGTTACATTCCCCTCCATGCATCATCAACCAACCAAAGGGTATACCCTGCAATCCTGCCCCCACACAGCACACAGCCCCTCTCCCTCCCTGGGTCTAGAGTCCCCAGCCCCTCCATTTCTCCACATCATCGTCTCTGCCTCCATCTCTGGTGTCACTGTTTCTCTGGGTAGGGTCCCACACTCTGCTCTTTTCCCTTAATGGTCCCAGGGACCTCCGCTCCTGGAATGCAAAGTCAACAACTCCCCTCCTTTTGCTACAAAACATCTACCTTTACATTTCCAACCCTCACAGTCAGTCCTGATAACAATTATTTACTATTGTGTCACATGAGTGCTATCCACATCTTTCATCAGCCCTGCCCAGACAGATTGGATACTACTCAGTGGAGATTCTACCTTCCTCCATGCCTTCTGGATCTAGGCTCCCTCACTTTTTGAGTGCTTGCATGTCAAGTTTGAACTGTTACCAGTCGCTGGAGAAGGATATCATGTTTGGTAAGATGGAGGGTTAGAGAAAAAGAGGAAGCCCCCAGTGAGATGGATTGACAGAATGTCAGCATCAGTGGGTTCAAGCGTGGCGACAATTATGAGGTTAGACCAGGACCAGGCAGTGTTTCGTACTGTTGTACATAGGGTTGCTATGAGTTGGTACCGACTTGATGGCACCAAACAACAAAAACAACAAGAATGGTTTAATAACCAGCTCACAAATTTTCTGAAAACGTAAAAATTGGCATTCACACGTCAGTAGAAGCTGGTTCTAGTGCAGCATTGTAATAGTTCATCCTTTCCTCTTTAACAAATCGTCTCTCAGAGCAGCAGCAAACAGGTCTCTCAGAAGCCATGAAGATAAAGTAAACGAAAACGTTTCTATAATAAAAATCAGTTACCTCATACTTTATCAAAACACAAAATATATTTTGTTAAATAAGTAGTTTGATCTGAGAAAAAAAATCAAATGCCTCCTGTATTCATTATTGTAATTTAGCGGTATGGTGTATATATGACAAATAGCTTATATATGACAAAAATGACAAGTATCTTCCAATCCATTATCTAGAAGCCTGACTGCCCTACCTTAAGTTTAACTTGCAAATGACACATAATGCCTATTTTTGTCAGAGAAGTTTTTTGCTTGTTCAAATATCCACCACAAAGCAACAACCAGGAACAACAGACTCTTCAGTATTATATTCCTGGGAAAAAACTTCATTAAAAGTCTCACATTTTTAGGTGCACTGTTTTGGTTTTACCTCATTACCTGTGAAAATAAGGAAACAAAAAATGTTACCAGCTTTCCTTTATTCCAGTTACTTTCATGAAGTTCAATTAGCTTAAGAAATTTGCAGAGGAAGCAAATTTAAATATGAAACTATGTCACATAATCAGAAAATATTTTATTGGAGTTCCATAATGGTTTTTTCTGTTATTATTTCTATGGATGTGGCAGAGAATGGCATCAGTGTAGTCTGAATCTGCCATTTACAGTCTTCACTTATGCATTGTTTTCTGTTTCTACGGGTTATTGTATCACATCAGTTTAATGATGTGAATTTGTTAGACAATGGCATTTGGGATTTATATCTTCATGATATAGCTTTTTAAGGTAAGGGGAGATCTTGAGACATTGGCTGGATTTTGAATTCTTAAGGTAATGAAGTCACTCTTCTAGGAAGCTAACAGGGACCTTGGGGAGAGTGATTCACTTTTTCTAGAGTTTACGTGGAGTCCTGATATGATGCTGTAGGATAAGTACTAGACTGCTAACTTCAAGGTCAGCAGTTCAAACCCACCGGCCACTCCTTGGAAACCCTATGCAATGTCTCTTAACAACAACAACAAGAATTTGCAATAGGTAAGACAAATTTGGTCAGAAGCTGTACAAACCCCAGAATTTAATAGGTCAGATATCCAAAATCCCCAGAAAAGAATTTTGAGGTGCTAAAAGTTGGCTTAAGGGAGGGGAGATAATTTTCAAAAATAGCTTTTAATTAGGAAATCACAGAGAAGAAGAGGCTTTCTTATCTAAAGAAGAGGGCCCAAATGAAGAAAGTGCTCTCTTAGTAATTTAGGATTATAGGGGTAGTTTGCACATTTAGGTCCTTAATCCATTTTCACTTCACTTTGTTAATGGTGTGAGGTATGAATCCTGCTTCAGTATTCTGCATGTGGAAATCCAGTTTTCCCATCACCATTAACTGAAGAAACTCTTCCTTCCCTATCGAATGGATATAACAGTCTTGTTAAAACTCAGTAAAACATAGATGTATGAATTTATATCTAGACTTTAAATTCTGTTCTATTGATTTATGTGTCTGTTGTTAAACTACTACCAGGCTGTTTTGATTACTCTAGCTGTATAATATGTTTTAAAATCAAAAGTGTGAGATCTCTAACTTGTTCTTCTCTTTCAACATTGCCTTAACTATTTGGGGCCTTTGTCTAGTATTGATAAATTAACAAAATTATGTCTTCCAACTCAAGAATATGGAATATGCTTCCATTTTTTTAAAGTCTTCTTTAATCTTTTTTAGCAGTGGCTTGTTTTTCTTATATAAGTCTTTTATGTCCCTTGTTAGATTTATTCCAAAGTGTTTTATTCTTTTAGGTGCTATAATAAGTGGAATTGTTTCCTTAATTTCCCTTTCAAATTGATCATTGTTGGTGTTTAGAAATCCAACTGCTTTTTGTTGACCATGTACTCTGCAAATTTGCTAAATTTGCTAAATTTTTGTATTAGCTCTAGAAGTTTTCTTGTAGATTTTTTGGTATTTTCTCTAAATAGAACTATTATCATCTACAAATCCTGATAATTTTACTTCTTTCCTGGTCTGGATACATTTTATTTCTCTTTTCATGTCTTATTGCTGCAGTATTAATAAATATTGACTAGAAATGGTAAGAGTGGGCATACTTGTCTTTTTCCCAATTTCCAATGGAAAACTCAGTCTTTTCCTATTAGATATAATGTTGGCTATTGGCTTTTCCTAAATGTACAGACTGATACTGAGGATTTTCCCTTCTATTTCAATCTACTTTTGGTGTGTAGTTTTCTCTTTTTGGGTGTCTTTGTCTGGTTTTGGTATCAAAACTATGTTTGCTTCATAGATTGAATTAGGGAGCAGTCTTTCCTTCTATCTTTTGTAAGAGTTTAAGCAGTATTGGTGTCTGTTTTTCTCTATATACTTGGTAGAATTCTACAGTGAACCTATCCGGTTCAGGGCTGTGCTTTTTTCATTGGGAGGATTTTTATCACTGACTTGATCTTTTTATTTCATGGGCCTGTTTAGAGTTTCTACTTTCTGCTGAGTTTGGGAAGGTGTGTTTTTCTAAGAATTTGTTAATTTAGGTTATACAGTTTGTTGCCATCTAATTGTAATATTCTATCATAATTCTCTTTCTGCCTATAAAGTCAGTTGTAATGTCGTCTGTTTTATTTTGTACTTTGGTTATGTTGCGCATTGTCTGCTCTTTTTTTGGTTATTCTAGCTGAAGTCTTGTCAATTATATTAGTCTTTTCAAAGAACCAAGTTCTGGTTTGTTTTATTGATTCTACAGTTGTTGTTTTTTTCTGGTTTCAATTTTATTTATTTATTCTTTCATCTAGGTTATTTTCTATCTTCTGTTAAGTTTTGGGTTAGGTTGTTCATGTCTTTCCAGTTCCTAGAGTCATTTTTTTTTTTCTTTTTCTTTTTGAGATTTTATTCCTTTAAAAAAAAATTGTTGTTATCATTATGTGCTGTCAAGCTGGTTCTGACTCATAGCGACTCTACATAAGGTTTCTGAGGAGCAACTGGTAAGTTTGAACCACTGACCTTACGGTTAGCAATCCAGTGCTTTGTCTGAATTGCCATACCAGGGTCTCTTTTGACAGATTTTATGACATGAAGCACATAATCCATCATATTGACATGACATTTGTATATATAATGTTTACTTCTTATTATAATTTATTATAATTTGTCAAATCTCATAGACATTTCATTCCCTGAAAAAAAAAAAAAAAAAAAAGTATGTTTACTTTTCTTACTTCTTTAGAATATTTGACTAATTGATCATCTTGGAATACATACTGTTGCCAGGCCTGGGTTAATAAACTACAGGCCTTTTCTTCTACTAAAGTCATACTGTGGTTGTTAAGTGCTTTCCAGTGGGTTCCTACAGTGATAAACAATGTGGATTAGTCTTTCCTGTACTTGCTATACATACGATTTTGTTTGTAACTGTTTGTCTGGCTTGAATTAACTCATTCTTTTCTGCTGATACAGAGACATATATATTTATATTTTATAGATTTATAGATTTATATTTTATAAACAAGAAGATGCTTAACAGAAGAATTAATATCCACATGTGTTGGAAATTTATTAATTTTTTTTCCTACTTACTAAAATCAGTGGGGTGTGCAGTGGCTCGGTAGGGTAAGCAATGGACTGTGAACTACAGAGTTAGCAATTCAAGCCTATCAGTTGCCCTGAGGAAGAAAGGTGAGGCTGTCTGCTTTCATAAAGATTCAGACTCAGAAACCCTCTACAGGATCTCTATGAGTTCAAACTAACTCAATACCACTTAGCAATGACAACAAAATCAATAAAAATTCAACAATTGTTATATTCACCTTAGGTTTATATCATCATAATTTTGTATCATAGTGGCTCATGACCTGCTTCCAAAAGTTCACAGCTTTAAACACCCTGTGGAACTGTGCTGTCCTGCACACATGGCTTCATCATGAGTCAGAATCAATTTGGTGGCAGTTACCACCACCACCAACTCCTTCTAGAAATTCTACTTGCTTCTATTATTATTATTTTTGTTCCTCAAACTGATATAACCTGGTCAGCGTATAACCTTTTAAATGGGCCCCTTTGTTAGTTAGAATCCTTGTGAAAGCATTCCTTACTTTTTGATGATGATAGATTTCTAAACCTATTGTAAATTTGTTTTTTCCCAAGACACGGAATCAGTTATAACCCACTAAGTGTTGGTTCTTCTTAGTGAGGCAGAGTGTTACAGATCAAAGTCTGAGTAGGCAGGAGAGTTGTTGATGGGTAAGAATGCTACTGCTTTCCTTGAGTCACTCCTGACACTGTCATTTGTTGTAGTTAAGTGCTATCGAGTCACTTGCGACCCATAGTGACCCTGTTCTGAGGAGTGCCTGGTGAGCTTGAACTGCCAACCTTGCAGTTCAAATGATTTTTGCAGTCCAGCGCATTAACCCACAGCACCACAGTATCGGAGCTGGGGAAAATATATATTTATTATGAGTTCAAACTGATCTGTTCAATTTAACTTAGTTTCGTGTTCCCCACTTTTCTTATATTATTTGTTTTATCAACCAGTATGACATTTTCCCCCAGCTAGAGACTGGACTGCTAACCACAAAGTCAGTGATTCCAACTCACCAGCCACGTCTCAGAAACCCTATACAAGGTTGCTATGAGTCAGAACCAACATGACAGCACTTAACAACAACAACAGTAGCAACAGTGGCCACAATAGCAACAACTAGGCTTTTCCTTTCCTGAAGTCTGAAAACCTTCCAAAAGTCCATTTCAGTCCTTCTGGAGAAGTAATTGTATTCTTGCCCTTGTTTCGTTGGGCATACCTTTGTATTCAAAACTCCCGTTGCTAAAGATAGCACAACTGAGCTTCTGCTTCTTGAAACCAAAGAGGCTTTAACAAAACATAAGCTTATTAACTAAGGATGAATGTAACTGGTGTGGTAGGGAGGCTAAAAGGCAAGATGTACTGAAATCTGCAAAAACCAAAACCAACCAAATTCTAAGGATAAAATGAACAAAATTCTATTTATACTTGTGTTTAGAGAAAGATGAATAAAGAAGGTATGACACTAATGGTATGACACTAATAGAAAAGAGGAAAACTGAACTATAATAGAAAAGAATATTATTTTCAAATTTGAATAGACACTGCAGTCATGGATCAGAAAGAGCTGAAATCCACAAGGGAGTACCTTGTTTTAACTGAATTTAAGATTAACTAGGAAGTACAAGTTATACCTAGGGATGCAAAGAAATGAGTGGACTATTGTCAATGACTTTGCGGAGCCCTCGGACATATGGAGTCCTGCTGTGTTGCAGGATAATGCACTGGACTGTAAAGTTGCTTTGACCAACAAGGTTGGTGATGCAAACCTATCATCAGCCACTCTTCAGAAACCCTATACAATGTCACTATGAATCGGAACTGACTTGATGGCAGTTAACAACAGGACATATGAGAGGCACCAAAAAAAGGAATAAAAGCATCATCCCTGATTTTGATTATTTTAAATTGAAATAGATTTAACTAACAATCATCATGACTCTGCTTGTGGGTGTGAATGTAGAAGGGGTTCTTAGGGATGGGCTATGCGTGCTTAGAAAAGGAGCTAACATGAAGCATCAACATGGATTTAATAATCACTATCAGACAAGCACTTGGTAGTTCAAAACAATCAGCTGCTGTGTGGGTGAAAGATGGGGCTTTCTGCTATAAAGATTTACAGCTTTGAAAATCCCATGGAACAATTCTGTTCTGTCCTATGGGATCCCTCTAAGCCAGTCTCAACTTGTTACAGCAGCTCTGGATTCTAGAATGTTACGGCAGCTCTGGATTCTAGAATGTTACGGCAGCTCTGGATCCGAGAGTGTTACAGCAGCTCTGGATTCTAGAATGTTACGGCAGCTCTGGATCCGAGAGTGTTACAGCAGCTCTGGATTCTAGAATGTTATGGCAGCTCTGGATCCGAGAGTGTTACAGCAGCTCTGGATCTGAGAGTGTTACAGCAGCTTCAGATCCAAGAATGTTACAGGAGCTCCAGATCCATCATCATAGAAACTGAAGCCACTTAGAGAGGTGAAGCAAAGTTTCAGGTTTATTAAGCCAGCTGGCTCAAAGGAGTTCATTTCTCCAGATTCTGAGCCCTGAGTGCAGGTCAGTACAGGCTTATATGGGGTCAGAATCGGGGAGGGGCTAGGTTGTGGACCTGTTTGAGGACAGAAGGGAAACCTCAAGATTGGTCCCGCTCAATAACCTGATTAACCTTCTAGCTGGTCCCCTGGGAGGGGAGGCAGTAAGTTAATGTTTTACCTTTTTCTGTCCAGACTCAATGACAGTATGTTTGATTTGGGGAAACCATGAGAGAAAAGCCTTGCATCTTTTATTTCTTTTGACAGAATTATAGAAATCTGTTATAGCTAACACTGAGCACCTGGATATCAACAAAATATTTGATAATGTGTCTTATGACATTCTTATGAATAAGGAGAACTTTATCAGGTTAACAGTAAAAACAAACAAAACCCAAAACAGGTAGAATTGTGACTGGCTGAATAATTGTACCCAAGGGTGTTAATCGGTCAATGTCTTGTAATACGTACATAACGGAAAGACTGAAAAACAAACACTAGATACCATATATTTTTGTTTGTTGTTGTCAAGTGCCACTGAGTCAGCTCCTACTCCTATCGACCCTGTGTAGAGTTTCTGAGGAACGGCTGGTGAGTTTCAACCATCAACACTCAAGTTCAAATGGACTTTGCCATTAGTGCAAATCCTACAGCACCACACCAGGACTCCAAAGGGAAAGTAATAGATTTGTCAAGGGGCACAGGCTTTGAACCAGCACTGACAAATAGCTCATGGGTGGATCAGCCAGAGATAAGGCCAACTCTTCAAAGAAAATGCCAGCCCTATCCCCATATTTTCT
>NW_006408639.1:8039680-8054439 GCF_000296735.1 Chrysochloris asiatica | reverse complement strand
CCATATTTTCTAGGGCTATGAAAAAACATTACAAGGATAAGTAAAACAGTTTTGCTATAAAATCATAGAAATCTTTATTAAACAAAAATATCAAAATGTAAAGCTATTGTTTCATGACACAGCCTTCATATAAGTCTTTGTATTTCTGAAAGTACTGTACTGAGACTGAGAGTTACACTGAGAGACCTTGTCTGCAGTCATCCCACTGATTACAGTGACATACTTTGTTTATATATGAACTGGAACTCATAAAGCCCAGTTCTTTTTCTGTTACTTCAAACCAGCACTGCTGGATAGAATGTTCTGTGATGATGGCCACACTTGGCATCTGTGCTGTCCAGTGCAGTAGCCACTAGCTGCATGTGGCTATTCAGCCTTTAAAGTCTGGCTGGTTGCGACCAAGGCACTGGATTTTTAATTTCAATTAAACTCATTCAATTTTAATTTAAATAGTCAAAAGTGGTTAGTCATCACTGTATCAGATAGTACAACTTTATACCATCTCCAAATTTTTAATGGAACATAAAAAATGTTTTTATTAAGAGGCATTTTATAGAATCATAAAACTGTTTTACTCAAGGATCTTCATCTATTTTACAGTTGTTTACAGATGAGAAAAATGTGGTCCAAAAGAAATGAAATGAAGTGCTAAGAATCACACAGTTAATCAGCTGAACAAGCACGCAAGCTAAAGTTCTTTGAATCAAAGTCTGTGCATTTTACATAGTTTCCATAGGCTGTGTACAATAAACACTGGACTGTGAACCACAAGGTCTATGGTTCGAACCCACCAGCTGCTCTGCGAGTGGAAGATGAGGCTTTCTGCTCCTGCAAAGATTTAAAGAATCCCTATACAAGGTCGTTGGGAGTCAGAAGTGATTTTACAGTGCTTAACAACAAATTGATTTTACAGCACTTAACAATAAATTTTACAGCGTTTAAGGAAGACCGTAGAAGAATTGATGCTTTTGAGTCATGGTGTTGGAGGAGATTATTGAAAGTGCCATGGTCTGCCAAAAGAACCAAAAGATCCGTTTTGGAAGAAGTGCAGCCAGAATGGTCCTTGGAGACCAGGATGGCCCAACTTTGTCTCTCATACTTCGGACATATAGTCGGGAGGGACCAGTTGCTGGAGAAGGATATCATGTTTGGTAAGGTGGAGGGTCCGAGAAAAAGAGGAAGACCCCCAATGAGATGGATTAGCCAAGTGGCAGCATCGATGGACTCAAGCGTGGCAACAGTAGTGAAGTTGGCCCAGGATCGGGCAGTGTTTCGTTCTGCTGTGCATAGGGTCACTATGAGTTGGTACCTACTCGATGGAACCTAATAACAACAACAACACAACAATGTATTATAGAAAGCAGGCTTTTTTGTGTTTAGAAATATGTATTAAATACTGACTTCCAGTGACTAAGTAGTAAATAGATAGCCACTTTTGTCTGTCTAACATTGTTTGTTGTTTTTTTGATATTGGTTGTGGTGGTTATGTGCCATGGAGTTGGTTCCGACACATAGCCACTCTGTGCAGGGTTTCTGAGGCTGTAAATCTTTATGGGAGCAGAACGCCTCATCTTTCTCCAGGAACAGTTGGTATTATTAGGTAAAGATGAACCATATTCTAAAGTCAATACATGAAATGTTTGTAGGTTGGTATTGTTGTAATGTACCATCCAGTTGGTTCTGTCTCATAGCAACCCCATATAGGATTTCCAAGGAGTGGTTAGTGGGTTTGAACTGCTGACCCTGCAGTTAGCAGTCCAGTTCTTATCCCACAGTGCCACACCAGGACTCGGTTTGTAGATGTTGTTGTTGTTGTTAAGTATCGTAGAGTAGGTTCCAACTCATAGTGACCCTGTACAGGGTTTCCAAGGCTGTAAATCTTTACAGGAGCAGAAAGCCTCATCTTTCTCCTGCAGAACAGCTGGTAGTTTCGAACTACTGACCTTGTGGTTCGCAGCCTGATTTGTAACCACTACGCTACCAGAGCTCCTTTGGTTTGTAGATAGAGATTCTTAAAAATGGAATTTTGAGATTTTGTGTCTTGCTTGTGAAAGTCAAAGCAAGTTAGCAATCGCTTCCAATGAGTAAATGTGTATCCTTTTGGAGGAAACTATTTTTAGGTGACTGAACTTCAGGGCTGATTTTCTCTGTTTTGTTCTATGTACCCAATTAAAACATATATTATTTAGGACTATGGTGCTGTGCTAATGTATTTCTCAACAAAAGAAAGGGGACCTGATGCTGTGTAAAACTGTACCAAGAAATCAACAGGGAAGGTATTAGACCAATTAAAATCTTACATTCACTGGGAGGAAATGAAGTTTGATTAATAAGATTTGCAGTCTGTATTTATGGTGAGGAGGACAGCACTATGTTTCCAACATTCCTACCAAAAAAGGGAACTCATTGGCTTTCCCCACTCCCAAAGAGATGGTGAATTGAATAGGCAGATGCATGTTTGTATAATTTTCTTTAGAGTAGAGTAGAATTATACTGTCCTGATGCCATTTTAAAGAAAAGTCTATTCTATTCATCTGTCTCCCCAAGTGCAGGGAGGCAATGAGTAAAGCTGATTTGCAAATAAGTGGGACTTTTATTTCTCCAAAAAGAAAAAAACAAAAAGAAAAGAAAACAAATTAATGTAGCTATTGACTTTGATTGTTGGTTTATTCAAATCCTCTTGCTTTACATGTAGGCACCTCAATCATTCTGGGAAGTAAAAGGAGGGGTAGGGAGACTTTCCAAAAGGAAGGAGACTTGGAAAGTGCCACTGTGGAAGGAAAGAGGCAAAACAGTATGTGACTGAAAGAAATAATCTCCAACACAAATGAGCTGATCGTTGAGTGCCCATATCTGCTCTGTGACGGTGGTGGTCTAGCTATGCCTGGCTCTCTGATTCCTACTACCCTTTCCTCCCATATACACCACATACGTGTAGCACATACCATAGATAAAAGATGTTAGAGGTTATGTAGCCCGTGTCCCCCATTTTACAGGGAAAATTGAGGTGTTGGCAAGTGAAGTGACATTCCCCTATTGTCTCAGAATATCAGGATAGAGTTGGGACCAGAACAGAGGTCTCATAATTCCCAGTTCTAGATTTTACTGTCTCTGCTGAACTACTTTTCTAGTTCTGCCTACCATACAAGTTTGAAAATGGCTCAATTCTTCCTTCCAAACATTTGCTCAATAGAACAAGTATAATACACATGTTTCATTCCTAGCCTTGTAAGCAATTATATTCAAGTAGAAGAAAAGATGCTTCAGGGTAAATGACTTATTTTCTTCAGACAAAATTAAAAACAAATGAACATTTTGAATTCCATTTAGCCTCCTTTCATTCTGGTCTTTAGCAATATTTAAGTGCTCACTAAATGGAGTCCTAGTGTGAGGCTGTAGGATAAGCACTGGACTGCTAACTGCATTGTTGGCTGTGCCAACCCACCAACCACTTCTTGGAAACCCTATACAGGGTCTCTTTGAGTTGGAACTGACAGGATGGCGCTTAACAACAACAAATGTAGACTATGGAATTTAGCTCTCTTGTTGTTGTTGTTTTGTGCTGTGGAGTCGGTTCCAACTCATAGTGACCCTGCATATGGTTTCCAAGGTTGTAAGTCTTTATGGAAGCAAAAGCTCATCTTGCTCCCATGGAACAGCTGGTAGTTTCGAACTGCTGACCGTGAGTGAGATTAACAGCCCATTTCGTAACCACTATGCTACGTTATAAATTGAGATATGGCATCTGTGTTAATAAGGAGTCCTGGTAACATAAGGGATTACAGATTGGGCTTCAAACCACAAGGTCAGCAGTTCAAATCTACCAGTCACTCTGTGGGAGAAAGATGAGACTTTCTGCTCCTGTAAAGATTTACAGCTTCAGAAACCCAATATAGGGTCACTATGAGTCAGAATGAAGTCCTGGTGTGGCACTGTGGGTTAATGAGCCAGACTGAAAAGCCGTATGAACTGCAAGGTTGGCAGTTCAAGCTCACCAGCTGCTCCTCAGAAACCGTATACAGGTTCGCTATGGGTCGGAACTGACTCATCGACACTTCACAACACAACAGCATGAGTCAGAATGGACTCCACAGCATCTAACTTTGTTTAGTAAAACTAAAGTATGCTGTATTATCACACCTTAACCCTCCTCCTACCTGAAGAATGTGTTGTTGCTAAATACCTTCAAATAAACCCTCAATTCATGGGGACCCCAGAAACAATGAAATGAAATGGTGCCAATTCTGCACTATCCCATGATCAGTTGCAGATAGACCATTGTGATCCATAGCGCTTTCACAGGCTGAGTTTTGGAAATAGATAACCAGGTCTTTTTTCTAAGTTCATATTAGTCTGGAAGCTCTGCTGACATCTGTTCAGCATTACAACAACTCATAAATCTCCACTGACAGTTAGATGTTGAACCATGCATGAGGTACATTGGCCAGGAATTGAATCTGGGTCTCCCACATTTCTACCACTAAACAACCACTAAAGACCTCATCTGAAAAATTCAGGTCTCACTCAACTAAACTACAAGGGGGCTTCAACGAGTTTATGGAAAAATTCCAGTCTTTCAATTCTACTTCCCATGACCTTTTTCAAGCTCCCTGTATCACCTCTTCAAAGACCTTGACCACCTGATCTAAATGTACATGCCTTATCTCCTTTGTCGTTGTTAAGGCTATTGAGTTGATTCTGACCCGTAGCAACCCTGTTTCCGAGGAGCAGCTGGTGAGCTTGAACTGCTGACCTTGCAGTTGAAACGGCTTTGCAGTCTGGCGCATTAACCCACAGTGCCACACCAGGACTCCTTATCTCCTTGGGTGGTGGTTATGTGCTGTGGAGTTGGTTCTGACTTACAGCGTCCCTGTACAGGGTTTCCAAGGCTGTAGCTCAATTACTCTGACATATTTTTTTCATGGTCATGATTATTATCTAACTTTATCCTGTTTCTTTTTTATCTTTCATGTGTCTTTCATTATAGAATGTAAGTTCCATGAAAACACAGACCCGTTTCTGCCTTATCTGAAGCATAGCATGCATATTTATTTAATGAAGTGATTTGTTGTTGAATGGTTCCACACCCACTTCCCCCTATGCCAGGGTGAGAACATGTTGATTCAGTGATGTTCCATCATCATCCCACAGTGCAGTAAGCACCAGCTTCTCCAGTAGCAAACCAGATCCTGGTGTTGAGCTAGGACTACAGATCAGAGATTCTTCTCTTTTTTAAAGACAATCAGGCCCTGGGGTTCTTCTCAGATTTGTAGCCATGTTAGTCCCTCTTAACAGGTTTCAGTAACTTTGAACAGAAAGGATCTGATTATTTTTCTATCGAAAGCATTTTATGTTCTTTATGATAGTTTTTCTTCATCCCTGTATTTAATTTTATCTCTCTTTTTCAGATCAATATGTATGTTGCTTTGAAATTACATCTACAGTACAACAAAGATGCTGTTCCATGGTTATTGGGAAAACAAAGAAAAAGGAGAATGAATAAATCTATCTTGGAGGTACAGCTAAATTGCTTCTTAGAAACATAGATGGTGACATTTCATGTCACTTACTTTGGGCACATTATAAGGAGGGACCAAGTGTTGGAGAACATATCTTGCTTAGAAAGTAGGGAGACCTTCAATGAAATGGATTAACACAGTGCCTATAGTAATGAGCTCAAACATGGTAATGGGTATGAGAATGGTGCAAGATCAGGCAACGCTGAGTTCTATTATACATGTTGTTGTTAAGTGCTGTCAAGTTGGTTATGACTCACAGGGACCCTATATGGTTTTTGAGGTACAGTTAGCAGTTCAGTGTTTATCCTGCAATACCACACCAGGCTTTCTATAAATCTGAGTGTGCGGTGGCTCTGTAGAATAAGCAATGGACTGTGAACTACAAGGTCAGTGATATGAGCACATTAGCTTCTCTGATAAGAAAGATGAGACTTTCTGTTCCTACAAAGATTCACAGCCCCAGAACCCCATATAGAGTTGCTATGAGTCAGACTTCTTCCTTCAGTATCATCGGTTCTTGATCATATGCTACCTCTTGAAATGGTTGAAGTCCAAAGTACATTGACATCATTGGCAAAGAACAAGGCACCGGGAATAGATGGAATACAAATTGAAATCTTTCAACAAAGTAATGAGGCACTGGAAGCACTCACTCATCTATGCTAAGAAATTTGGAAGACAGCTCTCTGACCAACTGATTGGAAGAGATCTGTATCTGTGCCCATTCCAAAGACAGGTGACAGAATGGAATATGGAAATCATTGGGCAATATCATTGCTATCCCATGTGAGTAAAGTTTTACTAAAGGTAATTTTAAAATGGCTGCAACCATACATTGATAGAGAACTTCCAGAGGTTCAAGCCAGATTCAGAAGAGGGCCTGGAATGACGGATATCATTGCTGACATAAGATGGATCTTGGATGAAAGCAATGAATACCAGAACGATGTTTACCTGTACTTTGTTGACTACCCAGAGGCTTTTTATTGTGTGGATCATGATAAGCTATGGACAAAATTGTGAAGTATAAGAATTCTGAAACGCTTAATTGTGCTCTTGAGGAACCTGTACATAGACCAAGAGGCACTTGCTCGAACAGAACAAGGGAACACCAAATGATTTAAAATTAAGAAAGTGTATGTCACCTTTCGCCATATTTATTCAATCTGTATGCTGAGCAACTAATCTGAGAAACTGGATTATGTGAAGAAAAACGTGGCATCAGGATTGGAGGAAGACTCGTTAACAAGCATATCTGCAATAGGCAGATGATACAGCCTTGCTTGCTGAAAGCAAAGAGGACTTAAAATATTTACTGATGAAGATCAAAGACCACAGTCTTCAGTATGGGTTGCAACTCAATGTAAAGAAAACAAAAATCCTTACCATTGAACCAACAGACAACACTCATATAAATGGTGAAAAGATTGAAGGTGTCAGTTTTGCTCGGATCAATCATAAACACTCATGGAAGCAGCAGTCAAGAAATCAAACTATATATTGCACTGGACAAATCTGCTACACAAGACCTCT
The DNA here is from genome assembly GCF_000296735.1 of Chrysochloris asiatica. Classification (NCBI taxonomy): domain Eukaryota; kingdom Metazoa; phylum Chordata; class Mammalia; order Afrosoricida; family Chrysochloridae; genus Chrysochloris; species Chrysochloris asiatica. Next base: position 8,047,387 of record NW_006408639.1, on the reverse strand, counting down.
TTAAAATATTGAAGAGCAAAGATGTCAGTTTGAAGACTAAGGTGCTCCTGACCCAAGCCATGGTATTTTCAATAACCTCATATGCCTGCATGAATTGGAGAGTGAATAAGAAAGACCACAGAAGAATTGATGCATTTGAGTTATGATGTTGGAGGAGAACACTGAAAGTAACATGAAGTGCCAAAAGCACAAACAGATTTGTGTTGGAAGAAGTATAGCCAGAGTGCGCCTTGTAAGCCAGGATGGCCAGACTTTGTCTCTCATACTTTGGGCATATTGTCAGAAGAGACCAGCCACTGGAGAAGGATATAATGTTTGATAAAGTAGAAAGTCAGAGAAGAAGAGGAGGACCCTTAGCGAGATGGATTGGCACAATGGCAGCATCAGTGGGCTCAAGCATAGCTGCGATTGTGAGGTGGGTCCAGGACTGGGTAGTGTTTCATTCTGTTGTGCGTAGGGTCCCTGTTAGTTGGTACCAACTCTCTGGCACCTAACAACAACGAGTCAGAACTGACTCAGTGGCACTTACCAACTCTACAAATCGGAGCCAACTTAACAGCAACTAACCACACCAAGAACACTAACAACATTATTTTAACAGGGTAGTTGCCCTTGTTAACTACCACCCATCTGCCAGTTTGTCAGATTGTGGGAGGCTTGCATGTTGCTATGACGCTGGAAGCTATGCTACCACTATTACAAACACTAACAGGGTTGTGAATAGCAGACGGGTTTCAGTGGAGCTACTTGAAAAAGACAGACTAGGATGAAAGGACTGGTACTCTACTTCCCAAAAACTCACGAATGGAAATCTTATGACTTACAAGAGAACATTGTCCTACGTACCTGTTTTGGACATGCCATCAAGAGAAATAAATCTCTGGAGGAGGACATTATGTTTGTTGAATAGAGGACCACTGGAGATGAAGGAGACTGCTTTTGCTATGGATTGATACAATAGTTAACAACAATGGACTCAAATATGGTGGTGGTTTTGTGGATGCTGTAAGACTGGGCAGTGTTTCCTTCCATTGTACATAAGTTTGCCATGAGCAGAGTCTTCTTGACTGCAGTTAACACCAACTCTACTTAAAAAATAAAATACAATAGGTATTATAAGAAGAATAAGTGGGATCTAAGAATTATGGTGAAGTCCTAGTGTGGTTCTGTAGAATAAGCACTCAGCCTGAAGGCTGGTTTGAACTGCAAGGTTGTTGCGTCAGACTCACCAGCCACTCCTCAGAAACCCTCTACAGTGTCACTGTGCATTGGAAGTGACTTAACAACAACAACAACAACAAGAATTATGGTATGGAATCTAGTATATAGTAAGGATAAAAATATGTTCTGTCCTTTACAATTTACTTTCTGATCTTGGAGAGGTTATTTAATCATTCTGGCTTCAGTTGTTTCACCATAAAAACTGACATCTTTCATGAATTTGTTGTTGTGTGCTGTAGAGTCATATAGGGTTTACAAGGAACAGCTGGTGAGTTTGAACTACCGACTTTGGAGTTCACACCGACCTTGCAGTCCAGTGCTTTATCCCATAGCACCACACTAAGACTCTATTCATGAAACTGGCGGCCTGGAAATAAACCTAGATGTATGGAATCCTAATTGTTAGTGATCACTTGAGTAAATCTTAGTGGCCAAGTCTAGTCCTCTGAATTTGCAAATGATGGAATTCCATCTCTGATTGATTTGTGACCAGTCCAGGGTTAATGTTGTTACTGAGACTGTTAATCTGCTCTGAAGTCTGAGCTAGTGTTTTCCTATCCCATTAAGTAAATTCTTCTTCTGTCTCAATTATTTGCATATTAATATTTGCTCTTAGTTGTTGATTATGTACCCCAAAGCTAGGCATGTAGGGTATTTTATCTCCTGTCCTCCCAATAATGCTACATTTTACAGGGAGGAAACAGAAGTTTATAGAATTTTGGCAGTTTGCTCATGGCTATCTAGTTAGTAAATGGTAGAACCCAACTAGGAATGTGAGTATAGATTTTACTAAAAGGAGGGACTGAGTGTAGAACCAGCAACCCAGTCAGCCCTACTAGAATAATAATCCACCTGGAAATATCCTTGTCCAAACATCCTGCTTGTAGTTTTCTGCAGATTCCTTCTCTAAACACCTCCACCTGAAATCTACAGAGAGAGCAAGAGAGACTGTCATCTACTTTTGGCGTTTCATTGGTCCTTGAATTTCTCACAGGTATAATTACAACTCCAGGTAGGCAGGCAGTATTATGATTATTTTCACCGCAGGGTAGACTTAGAAGATGGTTTTCCAGGTCAGAGTTATACAAGACTATCAGGAATATCCTGTAATTTTAGCTGCCCAAGATTACCTGTTTGAAATACCTTTTTCTACAGTGTATATCCTTCACCAAATTACAGTAACCTGGAATTACAAATAGATTGTGAAGCCTGACAGATTTTTTCCAGAAAGCCTATGTTTGGAAGGTGTATTGATTGTCTTACTAGGTACCAATTCTGGACTTGTCATTGTGCCTAGAAATGTGAATAATATGGCCTTTGATTTCAGGAAGCTCACTGTCCAGTGGTACAAACAGAGACTTAAATGTATAAATTATAATATATGGGTGTTGTTGATGTTGTTAGGTGCCATGGAGTGACTCTGACTCATGATGACTAATGAACAATAGAAGAAAACATTGCCCAGTCCTGCACCCTCCTAACAACCGTTGTGCTTGAGCTCCTTGCTCCTGCTGTTTTGCCAAATCACCTCATTGGGGGTCTTCCTCTTTTTTGCTGATCCTCTACTTTACCAAGTGCCAGTGTTCTTCTCCAGGGACTGTCCCCTTCTGGCAACATGTTCAAAGTATGAGAGATGAAATCCCACCATCCTGGCTCCTAAGGAGCATCCTAGCTGTACTTCTTTCAACACAAATTTGTTTGTTCTTCTGGCAATTCGTGGTACTCTAAATATGCTGTTTCAATTCCATACCTCAAATGCATTAATTCTTCTTTGGTTTTCCTTATTCATTGTCCAGCTTTTACATGCATATGTTGTTGTTGTTGGTAAGTGCCATCAAATTGGTTCTGACTGATAACTGACCCATATAAGGTTTCTGAGGAGCAGTTGATTGGCTGGAACTGCTGAGCTTATGGCTTGAAGTCCAGTGCTGATCCTACCGTGCATTATGAGGCTCTTGAAAATATCATGGCTCACCTTAGTCTTCAAACTAATAGCTTTGCTCTTGAACACTTTAAAAGAGGTCTTGTGGAGCCAATTTGCCTAATGTAACACATCGTTTGATTTCTTGCCTGCAGGTTCCATTAGTGTTGATAGTGGCAGCTATAATACACGTGGTGTAGGAAGATGGACTTACTATGACGAGAAATCTGCAGGCTAAGACTTTATTCAGGGACATTTTGCAGTGACTCAGCTTTCTCCGGTCTCTGAAGATTTGGTCATATTGATGTAGAGTTTGATTTAAGAACCAGAAAACCTTGTTGTTTGTTAACATTTCCTGAAAATGAAGCTAATTAATGTAAATTCTTCTGGAATAGTGTGATTTAAACCCAGATATACAAGTTGATGGTGGTGGTGGTTATGTGTTGTGGAGTGGGTTCTGACTCATAGTGACCCTGTACAGGGTTTCTGAGGCTATAAATCTTTACAGGAGCAGAATGCCTCATCGTTCTCCCGCCGAACAGCTGGTAGTTCCGAACTGCTGACTTTGCAGTTCACAGCCTGATTTGTAATCACTATGCTACCAGAGCTCCTTATAAAAGTTGATGTTGTTGTTGTTGTTAAGTGCCGTCGAGTCAGTTTCGACCCATAGCGACCCTGTACAGGGTTTCCGAGGGTGTAAATCTTTACGGGAGTAGAAAGCCTCATCTTTCTCCCGCGGAGCAGCTGGTAGTTTCAAACAGCTGACCTTAAGTTGATAGTGTAACAAAATTTCAGCTTCTTTCTCAAGTATGATTGCACCCTATCTGAATGAGAGCGTTCAGGATACTGACAGAGTCTGTGGGAAAACAAGAAACAAGATGAAGTTGCTCAGGCTGCTTGATCTCTAAATACCCTCTTAGCTTTCACTTTTAGTGCTTTATTGAGTTATACTTTTAACTGTGAATTGGCCGATGGTTTAAATTGGTATAACAATTTCCCATTCAACAATTCATGTACATTTTATTTCATGCCTTTGATTGTAATACCCATAATACAGTAACACTTAGCCTACTTCCTCCCAGTGTTTCCTGTTTCTATTCCTCCTTCTTTCCTAACCATTCTGAACTTTGACCTGGGGTAAATGCTGCCCTTTTGATCACATATTGTTGATTCTTCTAATTTTTGCATGCATACCGTATAGACCAAGGTGTGCCTGAACCAAGCCAAGGTGTTTTCATTCTCATCATAAGAATGTGAAAGTTGGACAATGAATAAAGAAGACCCTGGAGAAGAATGAATCCATTTGAATTATGGTATTGCAGAAGAACATGTAAAGTATCATGGACTGCCGGAAGAACAAACAGATCTGTGTTAAACAAAGTTCAGCCACGATGGTTCTTAGAAGTTAGGATAGTGAGACTTTATCTGTCATAATTTGGACATGTTAACAGTAGGGATCAATTTCTGGAGAAGGACATCATGCTTAGTAAAGTTGAGGATTTGTGAAAAAGAGGAAGACTCCAATAAGATGAAGGGACACAGTGACAGCAGCAATGGGCTCAAGGTCAACAATAATTGTGAAGATGACACATGACTAGTCAGTGTTTCGTTCTTCTGTTGTGTATGGGGTCACTATGTGTCTGAACTGACTCACATGCACCTAGCAACAAGTGTTTGATTAAAAACTGAGCCATGAGTTCATTTCTAGACCTGAAGGGACACTACGAAATATCATCTTGGGGGTTCCACCAATCTTTATCTGACTAGCAGACTTGTCTTTTTTAATGATTTTTAGTTTTGTTTCAAATTTTTCTTCTCCTCTATCTAGGACCTTCTTATGTAATCTCTTTCAGGGCAGTTGGTAATGGTAGCCAGGTACCATCTCGTTCTTTTGGTCTCAGGGTCTTGAGGCTGATGTTTGTGTGGTCCATTTCTCCACTGTACAAATCGGGTCCAGGTTTCTTTGATTTTCTTCACTCTTCGTTCCTCCACACAGGGAGAGCTCAGCACCGTAGATGTTTGCCCAGGAGTTTTTAAGTTCCAAGTCACTACTCATCAAAGTAGGATGTAGAACATTGTCTTTGTGGACTATGTTATGCCATTTGACCTTGGTATTTCTGAAGAGTATGATGTTGAACTTCCAGGCCTCATGACACATTCCCTCAGATGTTTACATTGTATGTAAGAAATTTTCATAACTTTGCTGTCTGTGTGTTTCACAACGTTCATGGATATATTAGCAGCAAAGGCAAATAGCCATGTACAATATCTTCTGTCAAACCTGTATGCATTTCTGGATATACTCCCATTCTTCCCCCTACACTCACTTAGCCTATGTGGCTATCCATGCATCTACTTGTTGTTGTTAAGCGCCATTGAGTCGATTCTGACCCATAGAGGCCCTATATAGGGTTTCCAAGGAGAGCTAGCTGGTGAGCTTGAACCACCAACCTTCCAGTTCAAATGACTTTGCAGTCTGATGCATTAGCCCACAGTGCCACACCAGGACTCCAAATTACATGTGTTGTTGTTGTTAAGTGCCGTTGAGTCAGTTCTGATGCGTAGCAACACTGTATAGGGTTTCCAAGGAGCAGTTGGTGAGCTTGAACTGCCAACCTTGAAGTTCAAATGACTTTACAGTCCAGCTCATTAACCCATAACACCACACCAGGACTCAGAACTGATGAAATTATGTAAAAAATTACGACATAACCCCAATGCAGTACAGCACTTGTCTTGTGACATTTCCAGAAGTGAGTTTCAGTCTCATTTATGCTCATTAAATAGCATAAAAATGTTACTTTTGATCATATGTATATAATATAGGTACAAGCCATGGTCAAGAAGTCATACAATCGGAAATGAAACCACTGAAACTGTGTGTTTCTTCAGGGACAGTTCATGTCAGGTCCTGGGAGAAGTGGAGTTGAGCCAGTCTTCACCCACCTACATCCTGCCAGCGAGGGAAAGGGTTGGGCAGAGGGCTGTAGGTGGGGCTGCCACACCCTAAATGTACTCCATCCTGGGGCTGGTGGGAACCATTTCCTGAATACATACAGGTCCTGCAGGTTGTATCATCTGCATATCGCAGGCTGTTAATGAAGGATTAGCAGGCTGTCACAGTTGTTACTGTGATACAATCCATTGTTGCTTACACTTATTTAATCTATCTCCTTGGGGGTCAGCCTATTTTTCATTGTTCTTTTCCAGGGACTGGACACTTTTGACAACATGTCTAAAGTATGAAAGACAACATATCACCATCTAAGGAACATTCTGGCTGTACTTCATCCAAGACAGATTCGTTTGTTCTTCTGGCAGTCCATGGTACTTCCAGTATTCTTTGCCAACACTGTAATTCAAATGCATCAGTTCTTCCAGGGTCTTCCTTATTCATTGTACAACATTTGCATGTATATGAGGTGATGGAAAATACCATGGCTTGCATCAGGCACACCTTAGTCTTCAAAGTGGCATTTTTGATCTTTAAAACTTTTAAGAGGACTTGTGCAGCAGATTTTCCTAAAGTAAAAATCATGATTTGATTTCTTGACTGCTACTTCCATGAGTGCTGATTGTGGATCCAAGCAAAAGAAGTGTTCTATGACAACTTCAATCTTTTCTCTGTTTATAATAATGGTATTTATTGGTTCTGTTGTGGGAATTTTCTTTTTCTTTATATGGAGATGCAATCCATATTGAAGTCTTTGATCTTCATCAGTATTTCAAGTCCTCTTCACTTCCTGTACCCAAGGTAGTGTCATATGTTGTGGTATCATCACAGGTTGTTAAGTCTTCCACCAATCCTGCTGCCATGTTCTTCTTCTTTTTTTAAAAAAAAATGTTTTATTTTGAATTATGTGATAGTTTACATGGGAGAACATTAGCTTTACATTCATCCTGTCGTATATCGTTTCATTGCCATGGTTACAATCCCCTCTATGCATCATTAACTAACCAAAGGGTATAACCTGCAAGTCTGCCCCCTCTCCCCTGTCATCAGCACACAGCCCCTCTCCCTCTCTGGGTCTGAAGTCCCCAGCTGTTCCATCTGTCCACATCATTGTCTCTGCTTCCATCTCTGTCATCACTGCTTCTCTGGGTAGGGTTCTGCTCTCCACTTTTCTCCCTTGATGGTCCCAGGGACCTCTAATCCTAGACTGCAAAGTCAGTCACTACCCCCCTTTTGCTATAAAACGTCTACCTTTACATTTCTAACCCTCACAGTCCTGATAACAATTATTCACTATTGTATCACAAGAGACCTATCCACATCTCCTTTCCTCAGCCCGCTGAAAAAGATTGGATATTACGTGGGAGCTTCTACCTTCCTCCATGTCCTCTGGATCTAGGCTCCCTCTTGTAAGCTTGTAAGCTTGCCTTTGTAGTCGTCCCTGCCCCAGGCCCCACCACCCATTTTGTGTAGAAATGTCCAAGTTGCCCATCCCTGTCTACTCTGTATAGGGAGAGGGTGGGAATGATCCTTGGTATAAAAATGTGTTCCCTCTTTTGAGCTACTGCATCCATAGGTGTAGGTCAAGTTAATCAAATTGTATCAGATTACT
>NW_006408639.1:8034351-8036910 GCF_000296735.1 Chrysochloris asiatica | reverse complement strand
TAAATGTTCCTTTATATGTGGTTCAGAGTTCTTGCACCATCCCCTGAGACTGCTTGGCCCAGTATTCTGTGTTGTTGCTGATGGAGCTCCTCACTGCACTTCCACCCAGTCTGCCATCTTCTTTGTTCTGTATTATTTACATTTTTCCCAGAAAAGAAAAGGGAGAGAACCAAGAAGATAAGGTGCAGAAGAGATGAAGAATAAACTGCCCCAATGCCCAGCTCACCTATTGACAATTTCCTGAGTATGTTGTTGTTAGGGGCTGTGGAGTCAGTCCTATTTACAATGAGCCCAGGTGCCAGATACAGCAGTGTGAATAAAAATTGGCATCTATCATAATTTTTAAATTTCCCTTATTTTGACAATTGGACTTATGTTTTCTTTTGCTTTCGTTCTTTGTACCTTGGAATCCTACCTATGTTTGAAAGATGAGAAAGGAAGTATCCCAACTCAACCTTTCACAATTAAGCTTTAATGTCTCCATTAATAAAATGTAGAGGTGGTGGCAGTTGAGTGCCAGGGAGTCTGTTCTGACTTGTACAACCCTGTATAGGGTTTCCGAGGCTGTCAGTCTTTATGGAAGCAGAAAGCCTCATCTTTTTCCCATGGAGTGGCTGATGGATTTAAACTGCTGACCTGGCAGTTAGCAATCCAATTCATAATCCACTATGCTACCAGGCTTCTCAATACAATACAAGAATGATAAATTCATTTGTGAAATTTAAAGAGATGTAAATAAAAATCATAATTGATAATCCCTTCAATTTAGCAAGGATCACAATTTGAAGATTTTCTTTTAATGGGTGGATAAACTTTAAGGATGAAATTATAGTGTCCCATACAATTCCATTAAGCAAGTGAACATGTCATTAAATATGGTTCTATACCATTGTCTTTAATGACCGAAGATATTTTCAGTGTGTGATTATAAGTGAAGTTGTTTTTGTTCATCCAACATTGTGCCGTTGAATTGGTTCTGACTCAAAACAACCCTGTATAGGGTTCCCAAGGAGCGACTAGTGAATTTGAACCGCCAACCTTGTGGTGAAGTGCTTATCCTCTTGCGCCCCACCAGCACTGCCAGCATTCATGAACTGCTCACAAAGGTTCTTTTATATAAAATCCAAAATTGATTTCCTCTGGTTTATAATCCCAAACCCCTGACCTTATTTGTCTTCCAAGTGGTGTAAATTTGGACTTGTGATTTTCTAACTGCCAGTCTCACTAGGCATTGAACTAACTTGATAGAAATTGCTGGAATTGTTCAGTGAGAAGTAAATAGTTGTGTAGTACTTATTTCAGCATGACACCCTACAGTGAAGATACTAGATAAAAGTGATTAAAGTACTGAACAAGGAGGCTCAGTGTGAAAAGAAAGGGTCACCACTCTATTGCTTTTCATATAAAAGATGGAATAAAGAGAAAAGAAACTCAGGGACAAAGTGTAAATGAATTTGACTTGCTGACCCTTGAGAAATTTGGGATTTGAGCACTGAATCTTAAACACCTTGAAAGAAGCACTGAGTTCAAAATTTAATAGATCAAACTGGGATATAGGAAGATAAAACCTAAAGCTTCCTCATACCTCCAGGTAGACATCCATGGGGAAACTTTGCAGGAAAAAAACTACATGTTTTAGTAGTTGAAGATTGCTTATTTCAAGCAGAGACGTGAATCAGTGGAATAAAAATCAGTGTTCCTGCTTGAATTTCTTGAAGTCATTTAAGAGAAGAGGCCCTCAGGGTTGAGAGAGTGAAGTAATGTGATAGGAAACAAATTAAATATGCAGCCAGGATAGCTGTTTGATCCCTGTTCTTCATTAACTTTCTGTGTGACCTTGTACAAGTATCTTAACCTCTTATAAACTGGAACCAATCTGATGGCAGTTAACAACAACAACATCTTCATTTGCAGAGTCCGGGTGTGGTGCTGTAGAATAAGCAGTAGGTGGTATCTGTAAGGTTGGCGGTTCAAACCGACCAGCCACTCCTTGGAAACTATACATCGCTATGAGTCAGAACTTAAGCAGCAGCAACAACCTTATCTGTACATTGGGGATGAAGTTAATGCTTGCTTGATCCAACTCACAGACATATGCAAGCAAGTGGAATAGTCAGTTGGGAAGTACTTTAAAAAAGATAAAGTTTTGAACATTAGGAGGGTGGAGATCATGGAAATTAGTAATAGCTTTAATTTATGGTTCCCCTAAAAAACCAAACCCACTTCCATTAAGCCAATTCTGACTCATGGCAATCTTGTTTAGGGTTTCTGGGGCTGTAAATCCTTACAGAAGCAGACCTCCTCATCCTTCTCTTGTGGAATGGCTGGTGGGTTTGCTGCTGACTCGCAGTTAGCAGTCCAGGACTTATCTTACAGCTTGCCAGGGCGCCTTAATTTACAAATCTTCACTTAAATGCCTGGTTTTCTTGTCCTAAGCAAACAATTTTAAAACAAACTTATTTTTCTTGCTAGAGCTCTACAGTAGAAGATATGCAATCCAAATAGGAAATTTGTCCAGATTTAGTCGTCCTTTCTTTACAAGATAGATTTTTTTTTTTT
>NW_006408639.1:8031391-8033525 GCF_000296735.1 Chrysochloris asiatica | reverse complement strand
CCCCACCGCCCTTCTTTCTTCTTCTAGTTGAGTTCTAGTCATCCAGCTATTGAAGCTAGGTCAAGTGGGTACTATTTGCAAGTATGGACGTTCTTGTGTCTCTCTCCAACTTCATATCAGCTTGATGCTTCACTCTTTGCTCTAGTCCTCTGTGCCTATGTCCCTGCCCACAGGCTCAGGATTCCCCAGGTCTTGCTATAATGCTGGCCAATCAGGTCTCAATACAGGTTGACAAGAGTCTATGAATGTGATTGGACTTAGCTCACAGCTTCATTGCTGTTTTTCCTCCACTTCCCCTTATTGGTGACCAATGTGGTCGTCAGCAACATGCTCGTGTAGTCCCGTTGAGTTTCAGTCTTGTAAAGAGGTTTACCCTGAGAGGACTTGAACAAGATAGATTTTAGTGGTACATTTTAAAAATATGGGTTCATGTCTAGAAAATTTTAACATCAAGGTAGTTAGATTAAATATAAGGCTATTTTAAACTTTAAACTTAAACATGGAAAGAATGGTGGTGGCTGGTGGCTGTGTGCCACTGAATTGGATACCACTCATAGTAACCCTGTATAGAAAGAATGCAGTTAGCTAAAACAAAACAAACAACGCCCCCGCCCCCCACAAAAACCAGCAAGGAAACAAACAACTCCTTAACTAGTCCAAGGCCTAAATGATTTCTCCCTCACAAAAAAGGGCTGTGTATTTCTGTGTGCACAATTCACACAGATAAATAGGTTCAATAATATTTTTAATTTCTGAAATTCTTGAAAGCGCTATTATTTCTTAAACCTGAATTTTATTTGTAAACTGCTCTCTTTTATATGATGTAATTTTAATAAAGGACAAACAACAGTTTAAATTCACTAGCACCTGTCATTGACTTCATAAATGAAGGTAGTGCATGAAGGACTCTGAAATCACATGAACATTTCCGCATCTCATTTGATAAAACTGGAGTTGGTTTTTTTTTTTTTAAGTTTTTTTTTAGGAACTTTCCATAATTGGGAGAAATGACTTTTAGAATCAATTCAGAGGTACTTTTGCTACTACGTGAATATCTAGCCTCATTTTCTCCTTTGCTTTGTCCTAGGAGTTTATGCTGTTGTAGATTACCCAGGGATGTGTTAAAAAGACAACATCAAAATCTTGGGACTTCATGGAGAGCTCTGCAGGATACCTCACTCACCCAAATGACTTAATGTCCTTCCCCAGTGTGAGTAATTTTCTTTTATTCACTGGTATTTTCTGTCCTAGATCACAACCTTCTTTGGTTAAATGGAAACGCTTGATCTTGATTTTAGGCATTCGGTTTTTCAGTTTAAGTGTGGGACATTTTCCAGCCCTCACCCCAGAAGTTAGTTTGTGAAATTTCCACCAATAATCAATGAAAAGAACAGAAAACAAAACAAGAAAATGCTGCCATCTAGTCAATTCTGACTCATAGTGAATTTAAAGGACAGAGTAGAAATTTTCCTTAGCATTTCTGAAACTGTAAGGCTTCATGGGAGCAGATCACTGACCTTGTGATTGGAAACTCAGTGCTTAACCCTCTGTACCACAAGGAGTCCTTTGGTAATCGTTGGTGGTGATGGTGGTTTGCCATGGAGTTGGTTCCGACTCACAGCAACCCTGCACAGGGTTTCTGAGACTGTAAACCTTTATGAGAGCAGAAAGCCTCATCTTTCTCCTGTGGAACAGCTGGTAGTTTCGAACTGCTGACCTTGAACTGCCTGATTCGTAACCACTGTGAAACCAGAGCTCCTTTCAATAATTGAGAGACAAAGGTAACTACTAGTACAGACATCAATCTTCAGTTACAGTAATAACAATAGTCTATGAATGGATATGGAGTCCTGGTGTGGTGCTGTGGGTTAGTGTGCTGGACTGCAAGTTTAGTTTGAATCGCAAGGTTGGTGGTTCAAACTCATCAGTGCTCCTTGGAAACCCTATTCAGGGTTGCTGTGAGTTGGAACCGACTTGATGGCACACATCCACAACATCAACAACATGAATGGACATTAGTTAGACACTTTACACTTAAGTTGAGTGGATATGGGAAAGCAAACAGGACTACACCGATTAATATCCATAGGTTTGACAGAGGATATTTCTCCATATGTACTGCAGAAATAGATCC
>NW_006408639.1:8028815-8029363 GCF_000296735.1 Chrysochloris asiatica | reverse complement strand
AGGGGACCCAACCACTTGCCTTGGTATCTCCTGGGCGAGCTACTTGTTTGTTTTTTTAGTAATCAGTCAGACTGCCTTTATTGTTTTGTATTTTTCCTGTTGGTCTTTCTTTCAAGAAGTATCTTCTGTTCTTCTAGACAATCCAGGCTAGTCTGCTAGTCCTTTCGAGTGGAAATTTCCTTCCTCTGAAGATTCTGGATGCTGTTCAGGATTCCACCTATGGTCTTATGTAATGCAGAGGCTTCACAGGAATCCTCCTTCACTGGACACATTGTAGCCCCATTTTAGGTATTCCTTTTTATCCTGGAATGTTTTGATTACACCATTGTATTTGATTGACAGCTTTGCTGGGTGGAGTATTCTTGGTTGGGAGTTATTTTTTCTTTCTGGGTTTTATATATGTCTCCCCATTGCCTTCTTGCCTGCATGTTTTCTGCTGAGCGATCTGAGCTTAATCTGATTTGCTTGCCTTTGTATGTTACTCTTCTCTTTTCCCTAGCTGCTTTCAGGATTCTGTCCTTATTTTTTATTTTGGAGAGCTTGATTAT
>NW_006408639.1:8009920-8020095 GCF_000296735.1 Chrysochloris asiatica | reverse complement strand
AGTCAACTCATATCAACCTGCTTACCTTGCAGTTCAAACCGACCCTAAGGTCAAGTGCTTATCCTACAGTGCCACACTAGAACTTACAGGAAACAAAGTTATGGAAACCTTTTAGCTATAACCAAACCCCTTGAGGAATCTTGGTGTGGCATTGCAGGATAATGCAATGGATCACACGGTTGTGTGAACTGCAAGGTCAGCGATTCAAACTCATCAGTCACTCCTCAGAAACCCTATACAGGGTTGCTATGCATCGGAATTGACTTGATGGCACTTAACAACAACAACAACAACAAACACCTTGAGGGAATGAGTTGCTTGGCCTAGAAATTTGGGGTCGTAGTCTCTGGGAATGCTAAAATCAATTGGCATAACATAGTCCACAAATATGTTTTACACCCTACTTAGGTGAGTATAGAGTGGCTCTTAAAAGTTGTGAGTGGCCATCTAAGGTACAATTATTGGTGTCTACCATCCAAAGCAGAAAAGAGTAAAGAAATTCCAAGGTTCAAGGAAACAATTAGTCCACAGAACTAATAAACCACTTGAATCCCAGCCTCCATGACCCTAAAACCTGCAGAATTAGGCAGTGCTTGTCCACCACTGCTGACCATTCTGAAAGGGATCACAGTAGGAGGTCCTGGAGAGAGTGGGAAGGAAATGTGGAGCAAAGCTCAAAATCATAAAAAAAGGACCATGCTTCCTGGTCTGATAGACACTGGCGGAATCCGAGACTATGCCTCTTAGTCACCTTTCCAGCCTGTATCTAAACTAACCCTCTGGAAATGGTAAGCCCAGGGAGGAAGTGGGAAGACGCTGTTACATTGTGGGGATTGCAATCAATGTCACAAAACAAAAATCTGTATGAATTGCTGAATGAAAAATCAATGAGCTCTCTAATCTTTCACCCAAATCATAACTTAAAATATATCAGTTGATTAAATTGTTATTGTTAGGTGTGGTTAAATTGGCACCGACTCTTAGTGACCCTGTGCACAACAGAACAAAATACTGCCCAGTCCCGACCATCCTCACAATTGTTGTTGTGTTTGAGCCCATTGTAGCTGCCACTGTATCAGTTCATCTCATTGGGGATGGGGGTGGTATCTTCCTCTTTTTCATTGATCCTCCACTTTACCACGCATGATGTCCTTCTCCAGGGACTGGTCCCTCTTGATGACATGTCCAGAGTATATGAGACGAAGGAGCATTCTGGGTATAATTCTTCTTAAACAGATTTGTTTGTTCTTCTGGCGGTCTACGATATTGCAGTATTCTTTGCCAGCACCCTAATTCAAATATATTAGTTCTTCTCTGGTTTCCCTTATATATGAATAAGGAATGTTGTTATTAAGTGCCGTTGAGTCGATTCTGACCTATAGCGACCCTGTATAGGGCTCTGAGGAGTGGCTAGTGGGTTTGAACCACCTACCTTGAGGTTCAAACTGCCCTTAGGTTCCAGCACATTATCCTGCAGCGCCACACCAGGATACATTTGAATCTGGGAAATTTCATTCCGCATCTTTGGGTGCTAGCATTCATAGATGTGACAACCACTAATCTGTATTTGCCATTGTAGGAGACTTTGTAAATGAACCCTACATTGCATAAATGGTCATATGCTAAGTGCCTACAGGACATTTAGAGAAGACAGATAGTTTGTACATTTCTTCACCATCTAGGGATGCATTTGGATTTAGGGGGTAACTTGCTGTGGGTTCCCCTTAATCCCCCACTTTAGTATAGCTCCTGATCTAGAGCTGGTGGTAGACCTTTGTTATTCTGTAGAAAAGCAGTTGTTGATAGTGCCATTGAGTTGGTTCTGGTCGTAGCAACCCTGTATAGGGTTTCCAAGGAAGAGCTGGTGGGTTTGAACTGGCAACCTTGTGGTTAGCAGTGTAGTGCTTATCCTACAGTACCACACCAGGATTTCAAAGTAAGGCTAAGTATTTCAATTACATTAAAAAAAATTTTTTTTTTAAAAACAATCCTTTCTCATAATATGAAAACCTCTTTTAGCATTGTTGTTTTTGTTGTTAAGTATCCTCAAATCAGTTCCAACTGTGCATATGGTTTCCAAGGAGCAACTGCTGTGTTTGAACTGTCAGCTTTTTGATTAGTAGTGCAGTGCTTACCCTACAGCGCCATGCCAGGACTCCAAAGGATAACTAAGTATAAAAAAAAGTTTTAAAAATTTTAAACAAATCTTTCTCTTTTAGCATTATTGTTGTTGTTAAGTGCTTCTGAGTTGGTTCTGAGTCATAAGGCCCTTGTATAGGGCTTACGAGGATTGGCTGGTGGGTTTGAACTGCTGAGCATGTGGCCTGAAGTCCAGCGCTTTTCTTACAGCACTACACCAGGAGCTTATTATTAATTTGACTTTATTCAGCTTTACTAAAATGCCATCTCATTCAGTAGTAAGGACAATAAGGAAACAAGTAGATGTGGCAGTCAGAAGACACCGTCCTTCCACTTGCATTAGGAATTGTGGCTATTTCTACACACTGACATTCAATTAATAGTTGATTATTGACAAGCAAAAGTGCTTCAGATTCTACCACAATCGACTTGAAAATTACTTGGGTTTGTTGGTCTCATCTACAGCTTTTAGTGTCTGAAAGTACAGATTGTTCTCGCTTTATTGGATGATGGGTGGAGAGGAAAAGAAACAATCTGGAATCCTGGTACCACAGTTTTGTTTGTTTCCAGCCCTGCTGATTACAGCCCTGGCATCTCCCGAAGCTTTCTCCCTTGCCTTTCCCCACTCAGCCCCATCTCAGCCTATCTCACGCAGAGTAACTCCAGACCAGCTGACTTGACTTTATGAAATGGTTTACCTTGATATGGGCTTCGTTACTTTTTGTGTGGAGTCCTGGTGTGGCGCTGGCCCACTAACCAGTAGGTTAGGGGTGCAGATCCCACAGTTGCTCCTTGGAAACCCTATACGGAGTCTCTGTGAGTCAGAACTGACTTGACAGCACTTAACAACAACAATCTTTATATAAAGAGCCGTGGTGGGGCAATAGGGAAGCACTTTACTGCTAACTGAAAGGTGGTGTGGCGCTGTGGGCTAATGTTACAGACTGCAAAGTCATTTGAGCTGCAAGATCGGTGGTTCAATCTCACCAGTTGCTCCTTGGAAACCCTGTACAGGGTTGCAGTGGGTCAGAATTGACTCAATGGCACCTAACAACAACAACGGCTTTGAAATAACCCAGAAAACTCTGAGGGAAAGTTCTATTCTGTCACGTGGAGTTGCTATGAGTCATAGTTGGAATTGACTCCAGGTAGCTAATGACAACCTTTGTTCTTATGGTTAAGTGCCATTGAGTGGGTTCAGACGCATAACAACCCTGTATCAGGTTTTCAGGGTGAGTTTGAACTGCCAACCTTGCGGTTCAAAGTGAACATGTAGTCCAATGTTTTATCCTACCATGTCACACCAGGATTCCTAACAGCATCTGTAACCACCTTTAAACAGTTTTATTTTAACTTTTTATTGTGATTTGGATGAAAATTTACAGAGTAAATAAATTTCCCATTCAACAATTCACATATTTTTGTTTCATGCCATTGATGTACGTCCCCACAATGCAAGAGAAGTACTCATTCCCCTATCTCTATTCATTTCCCATTCCCAATGGTCCATATTTCTTTTCCGGCGTACTGAAATTTCTGTGTGAGAAAATGCTGCCCTTTTGACCTTATATGATTGATTGTTCTAAAGAGTGCCTACCTCTCTGGTGGTGGTGTCCACAAATAGACCCGTCTATTACTTGGCTGGTGCTGGAGTCACAAGGGTGAGTTCAGTTCTAGGCTTGAAGGGTGGCGAAGGACCATAGTCTGGGGAAGGTTCCACCAGTGAGCCTGGTCTTATGTATGATTTGAGTTTGGGTCCACATTTCCCCTGACTCTATCTAGAATCTCCTACTATGATTCTTTTCAGAAAGGTTAGCATGGCAGACAGGCACCATCTAGTTCTTCTGGTTTCAGGGTGGTGGAGGCTGAGGTCTGTGTGGTCCATTAGGCCTTTGGACTCATTGCTCCCCTATCCATCTTTGGTTATCTTCCTTCTGTTTTTGCTCTTTCTGGGGAGACACCAGTACTTGTACTTTAGATGGCTACTCACAAGCCTTTAAGACCTAGTCACTGCTTATCAAAGTAGGATGTAGAACATTTTCTTTAGTGGACTGTGTTGTGCCAATTGACCAGAGAGTATGGTCCTGGTCCCCAGGTTTAGTGACTCATTCCCTCAAGGTATTTGGTTATGTTTTCATAACTGAGTTCATGGTAGGCTCTACTATATTCATAGATGTATTTGCAGCATGTTGTTTTTGTTGAAGACTATCAAGTTGGTTCTGACTCATAGCCACCCTGCATAGGGTTTCTGAGAAGCAATTGGTGGGTTTGAATTGCCAACCTTGCGGTTTGCAAGTGCTTATTCTACAGCACCACACTAGGACTCCATGTGTTGCCTAGGTAAATGTTGTTGCTAAGTGATCTTGAGTAAGTTCTGACTCATAATGACTCTGTGAAAGGTCTCCAAGGAATCACTGGAGGGTTTGAACCACCAACAGTTCAGCTTGAGTGTGTATTTCTGTTCCTCTCATAGATAATTATTATTGTTATCACACGATTGTGTCTGTAGTAGTATTTACGTCTGTTGCTTTAACTCGTTTGGTCCTCTGAGGTTCTTCCTTTCCCCTGATCATTTTGTGGTGCCCTCCCTTATTGTACATTGCCTCCTCCTTTACTCAAGTTAATGGGAGTACTTGCGTGGTGTTCTAGGATAAGCAATGAACCGCTAACCACAAGGTCGGCACTTCAAACCTACCACTTGTTGTTGTTGTTGTTAAGTGCCGTCGAGTCGGTTCCGACCCATAGCGACCCTGTACAAGGTTTCCTAGGGTGTAAATCTTTACGGGAGTAGAAAGCCTCATCTTTCTCCCGCGGAGCTGCTGGTAGTTTCGAACTGCTGACCTTCAGGTTCGCAGCCCGATTCGTAACCACTACGCTATCTACCACTTACTCCTCAGAAAATTTACACATGGTCTCAATGGGTGCTTAACAAAAGCAACCACCTCTAGTTAGTAATTGACCTTTCTCTCCCTTGACACCTCTGGTAACTATCAAAGAATGTTTCTTTCTGTGTAAAAACCTTTTCTTGACTTTTAATCATAGTAGTCTCACACAATATTTGTCTTTTTGTGACTGATCACAACCATCTTTATATTAGTTACTTGAAGTATTTCTTTATGCAGCATGGTGGTGGTGGTGATGGGCCGTGGAGTCAGTTCAGACTCATAGCAATCTTGTATGGGGTTTTTGAGGCTGTAAATCTTTATGGGAGCAGAAAGCCTCATCTTTCTCCAGTGGACCCGCTGCATAGCCAATTTTTAAACAAAGACGTGAAGGGGAAGTTGTAAATTGAAGAGGAGCTAGAAGATGCTGAAGACAAACAGCTCAATACCTTCTAGAGACAGTGTCATCATTTCTTCTCACCTTGTTAGTAACCATTAGCAACCTTATCTCTTCTTGACCAATGTGAACTCTTTTGTTGGAAAGGGCTGGTTAATCCTAAAGTGCTAATAAAAAACACTAGATGTTTAATTGGCTACTCCTCCCTTTCTCTTGCAGGTGTATGGAAAGAAATCTGTTTTTGTTGCCCTACAGTTGTTTGGTTCCATTCACAAGGTAAGTTTGTATGTATCTGGTATTCAAGTTCCATTTGTAGTTTTTTCTTGATTACTTCTGTCTTGCTTGGTGTTTATTTTGATTTGTTTTGCTTCCTAGAATTATTGACAGTTTCTAAGGCAAGTTTGACTAGAGTTAATTGTCAGTTCGATGTTTGCCTCAAATTAGAAATAAAAGATAAAATGAAAGGTAGTACAATTACAGAACAGTCGCTGTTTGCTTATTTACTCATGTTTCCCTGTCATTTACCTACATACATTCATATTTTATAGAATTGTCTTCCTAAGAGCTGGACCACGCTGTGACGTATTTTTACCTTAGCATTATTATACATTCTCCAAGATATCTCAAGAGTAAATCTTAATAGATGAAAAATAACCTTTCAAATTTCAAAAATTTGAAAGTAACATTTCATTTTTTTTTGACCATGCGCGACATTAAGAAAAATATTTTACATTATGCTTAGTAAGCACACACGCACCACCCTTCTCCCTTCCCCACACACGTAGACACATAGATACTTCCATAGAAACAAAGGTTTCATGAGACAATTTTTACCACTCAGTAGAAGCAGTGTATTCTGATACTTTGTATTACACTGTATTCTGTTCCATACCCCGTCCCCCCAACATTTTATTTACAAATCCAACCTGCTGGTTTTCACCGTCTAAAATGACTTCATGACTCCTTATGGGTTGAAACCTGTGGTTTCAGAAACCCTTTTCTAGCCCTTTGTAAAGGACAGTTTATTTCCCTACTGTTGAGCTTTTGGAATGTTTCAAGAAGTTTCTATCATTTTCTTGACCTCTGCTTTCCTGATCTTTCTATAGTTCTCTTTTCTTTCCTTTTTGTTACCACAGAATATTTTGCACCATCAGTTCATGTACTTAGTAGTTTCCTTTTGCTGAATTATTCCAAAGAATGAAATTGCTAGGTCAATTTTTTTTTTTTTAATTATGGCTCTTAATATTTATGCTTTAACAGATAACAATTTCTTCTGCCAGAAGACTGAATGCCTTATTATAGAGTCTCAGGCAGTTTTGAATGAGAGGTGATTAGCAGAAATGTGGGATATTCAATATATCAAACCAAACCATTTGTGTCAAGATGATTTCAATTCATAGCAATCCTGTAGGACAGAATAGAGCTACCTACCTCATGCAGTTCCAAGATGGTAACGTTTATAGAAACAGACCACTGCAGTTTCCTTCGGTGCAGTGACTAGTGGTTTTGTACTGCAGCCATGTGTTTAACCAGGGACCACCAGGGTTCCTTTCTAGATAACATTTGTTGTTGTTGTTAAGTGCCATCAAGTCAATTCCAGCCCAGAGCGACCCTGTGAACCTTGTGGTTCAAATTGACCTTTTGGTCTAGTGCGTGTCCTACAGTGTCCCACCAGGATTCCATAGGTAACGTGGTGGTGATGGTGGTGGTGGTGTGTCATGGAGTCGGTTCCAACTCATAGCGACCCTGTATAGGGTTTCTGAAGCTGTAAATCTTCATGGGAGCAGAAAGCCTCATCTTTCTCCCACAGAACAGCGGGTATTTTTGAACTACTGACCATGAGGTTAGCAGCCCAACTTGTACCCACTACACTTCCAGAGCGCCTTGTAGTTAACATAGAAATGTCTTTATTAACAAATACACACTAAACACCTACTATGAGCTAGGTCTTGTTAATGCCAATGCCTCCAGGGCAGCTCACACGTGTTCCTTTAATACCATTGGTTCTGGCTCATATGCTACCTCCTGAAATGGCTGAACAT
This sequence comes from Chrysochloris asiatica, assembly GCF_000296735.1. Taxonomy (NCBI): domain Eukaryota; kingdom Metazoa; phylum Chordata; class Mammalia; order Afrosoricida; family Chrysochloridae; genus Chrysochloris; species Chrysochloris asiatica. The sequence goes on along the minus strand of NW_006408639.1, from coordinate 8,012,635 downwards.
CAACCAGTTCTGTGTTGTATAGTGACTCTGTGTACAGCTTCCATATTCTTTTGATGGGTTTTGTTGTTCAGTTTAGATATTTTAGCTGATGCTATGGAGAAAGTGTTCACTCATCTATGCTAAGAAATTTGTAAGATTGCCTTGTCAACTAATCAGAAGAGATCCGTATTTGTGCTCATTCCAAAGAAAGGTGATCTAACAAAATACAAAAATTATTTAACAATATCCTTAATACCACACACAAGTAAAATTTTGAAGCTAACTGAAAAAGAGTTTCAGCAATCTGCTGACAGAAAACTGCTAGAAATTCAAATCAGAAATCCTGCCAGAAGAGAATGTGGAATGAGGGCTAGCATTGCTGATGTGTGATGGATCTTGGCTGAAAGCAAAGAATACCAGAAAGATGTTTCCTTGTGTTTTATTGTCTATGCATAAGCATTTGACTATGTGGATCATAATGAATTATGTACAACATTGCAAAGAATGGAATCTTAGAACACTTAAAGATGCTCATACAGAACCTGTACATACACCGCGAGAAAGTCATTCAAACAGAACAGGGGGATACTACACGGTTTAAACTCAGGAAAGGTGTGTGTTAGGGTTGTATCCTTTTAGCATACTTATGCAAACTGTAACCTGAACAAATAATTCGGGAAGCTGGCTTATATGAAGGAGAATGCAACATCAAGTTTGGGTGAAGACTCATTAACAACCAGCGATTTTCAGATCACATAACCTTGCTTGCAGAAAGTTAAAAGGACTTGAAGCACGTTCTTATGAAGATCAAAGCCTTCAGTATAGATAATACCTCAATTTAAAGAAAAGCAAAAATCTTCACAACTGGACTACTAACCAACATTATGATAAAGGGAGAAAAGATTGAAGTTTTCAAGGATTTAATTTTACTTAGAGTCACAATCAAAGCCCATGGGAGCAGCAGTCAGGAAATAAAATGGCATTTTGTATTGGGCAAATCTGCTGCAAAAGACCTCTTTAAAGTGTTGAAACACAAAACCAAACCAAAGATGTCACTTTAAGGACTAAGTTGTGTTGACCCAAGCCATAATAGTATTTTCAATTGCCTCATATGCATGTGAAAGGGGGTCAATGAATAAAAAGAACTGATGCATTTGAATTGTGGTGTTTGTGAAGAATATTGAACACTTCATGGACAGCTAGGAGAATTAGCAAATCTTTGCTGGAAGAAGTACATTCAAAATGCTCCTCAGAAGCAACGTTGGTGAGACTTCATCTCATGTACTTTGGACATGTTATCAGGAGGGACTAGTCCCTGGAGAAAGACATCATACTTATCAAGGTAAAGGTAAAAGAGGAAGACCCTCAGTGAGACAGACATGGCTTCAACAGTGAGTGTAAACACAGCAACACATGTGACGATGGCACAGAACCAGGAAGAATTTCAGTTTGTTGTCTACAGGTTTGCTAGGAGTCAGAATCAACTAGATGACAGTTTACAACAGCAGTAATAAAAGCTAGGCCACCACTCATCTGTCAGTTTGTGATATTGCTATGACTTGTGTGTTACTGTCATGGTAGAAGCTGGGTTGCTGGTACTTCAAATATCAGCAAGGGCACCCATGGTGGACAGGATCCAGTAGAAATTCCAAAGTAAGACAAGCTAAGGAAGGACTGGTGATATACTTCCTAAAATTGAAATGAAAATCTTATGGATTGTAATAGACTATTGTCTGAATCACTTACTTTAGACCTGTTATCAGTTACTGGAGAAGGGTATCATGTTGGGTGGAGTAGAAGACCATTGATTGCATGGTAGACCCTCAGTGAGTGAACTGTTACAATACTCACAATAAGGGACTCACATGTACTTGTGATCATAAGGATGACAGAGGAATTGTCAGTGTGTTGTTGTATATAAGGCCATCATGAGTTGGAGTCAAATTGATGGCAGCTAAAAACCATGACAACAGATAAGGCAAAACAGTGTTGGGAAAAAAATCAGAATCAGAAGTCTTGGGTATTAGCGTCAACTTTATTGCTTTCCAGTTTTCTGTGAGCCTCAGTGATACCTTCTTCTCTGGAATAATACATTTTGTTGTTGTTAGATGCTGTTGAGTCTTGTCCTGCATCAATCATCTTTACAGTCATTGCTCAGTTTGAGCTGACTGTTACAGACTCTACGTCAGTCTACATCTTCGAGGACCTTTCTCTTTTTTCACTGACCCTCTACTTCATCAAACATGTTGTCCTTCTCCAGGGACTGGTCCTGATACTAGGTTAAAGTACATGAGATGATGTCATAACATCCTGTTTCTAAGGAACATTCTGACTGTTTTTTTTCCAGCATAGGTTTGTTTATTCTACTGGCAGTCCATGGCACATTTAAAATTCTTAGCTAACACCAAAATTCAAATGCATGAATTCTTCTCCAGTCTTCCTTATTCATTGTTCAGCTTCCACATGCATACGAGGCAATTGAAAATACCTTGGTTTTGATCAAATGTACCTTTGTCATCAAAGTGACATCTTTGCTTTTTAACATCTTAAAGAGAGGTCTTTTACAGCAGAGTTGCCTAGTGTAGTACATTGTTTGATTTCCTGTGGGTTCCATAAACATTGATTGTAGATCCAAGTAAAATGAAATTCTTGGCAACTTCAATCTTTTCTCCATTTATAATGATAACACAAATGAATATAAGAAACCCACTACCATAGAGTCAATTCCATCTCATA
>NW_006408639.1:8004712-8009180 GCF_000296735.1 Chrysochloris asiatica | reverse complement strand
AATCTATGTAGTCAATGGTTACTTAGGGTAACTTCTAACTTATTTCATCTTTTGAAGACACTGAAGATGTATGAGGTGAGTTTGACGCCTACCCTATACTTAATTGAAGAATAGTTCTGTTTACATCACATCAGGGAATTCTCATTGGGAGGGCAATTAATTTTATGAGTCCAAGTAGAGTCAATTCCTGATTTCTCTTAGGGCTGACTAGTTTTTAGGATATACACCTTTTCTGCTGTTTGCAAGTTACTTGTTAAGTTTTTATTGAGGACTGTACTCCTTGTTGGCACAAAAAGATAATTTTAAAAGAGACTATACTGACAACACTTGGAATCTTCTGTTTGTTAAATTGTTCTGGTAAAACGTAATTTTAGTGGAGATTGGAAAGATTAACTAATATGCATGCTGTGGAGTCAGTTCCAACTCATAGCAACCTTGCATAGGGTTTCCAAGCCTGTAAATTTCTACGGAAGCACAGAAAGCCTTATCTTTCTCCCACAGAACAGCTGGTAGTTTAAAACTGTTGACCTTGGGGTTAGCAGCCCAACTCATAACCACTTTGCTACCAGAGCTCCTTTGAAATTAAGTTATTTCTTAAAGGGGGAATGTGAATATTAAATGAGATCATTACTGTAAGATGCCTAGTTTAGGGCCTTGAATGTAGTGTGGCATTTCAGGATAAAGCACTAGTCCACAAGGTCAGCGGTTCAAACTCACCAGCAGCTCCTTGGAAACCCTGTAGAGGGTTGCTATGAGTCAGAACCGACTTGACAACACTTAACAACAACAACAAGTAGAGAAAAATGGAAACATAACTGTAAATGAAAGTCTTATTTGTCTTAATCTTACATATCTTTTCCTTTAGACCCCTATTTCCTCATGCAGTGCAGTCTCTCAGTAGCCTCTCAAACCCAATGTGTCTAAACTCTTTTGCCCCAGAAATGCCACAAGAACCATAGAGAAATGATCTCAATGAGATTTATACAAGGAGGTCCACTGCATGATTGTTGTAGTTAGAAAAAATCTGAAACCACGTAAAAAAATAGAGGAGTAGATAGAGAAAATGTGACATAGTCATAGGATGAATTATTGCATAATTGTTAAGAGAAATGAAATCTCTCTCTGTATATATATCAACATGGATGTGCTGAAAACTATAACACTGAGTGAAAATCTCAAGTTTTCAAATGATGTTGTTGCTGCTGTTGAGTGCTTTTGAGTTGGTTCCAACTCATAGTGACCTTATATACAAGAGTGAAACCTTGCCCAGTTCTGTGGCATCCTTACAATGGCTGCTGTGCTTTATCCTTTGCTGCAGTCATTGTATCAATACATCTCCTTGAGGGTCTTCCTCTTTTTCACTGACTCACTATTTTCTAAGCATAATGCCTTTCAACAAAGACTGGTCCCTCCTGATAGCATCCAGTGTAAGAGACAATGTCTCTCCATCCTCACTTCTAAGGAGTGTTTTGTCTGTACTTCTTCTAAGAAAGATTTGTTCATTCTTCTGGCGGTCCATGGTGGTGTATTCAGTATTCATGATCATTCTAATGCATCATTTCTTCTGTCTTCCTTATTCATTGTCTAGCTTTCACATATGTATAAGACCATTGGAAAATCAGGGGTTGATTCAGGCACATCTAAGTCCTCAAAGTGACCTTTTTACTTTTAACACTTTTAAGAAGTCTTTGGTAGCACTTTTCCCTTATACAATATGTTGTTTGATTTCCATGGGTGTTGATTGTGGATCCAGGTAAAATGAAATCTTTGACAACTTCAACTTTTGTCCATTTATTATGATGTTCCATATTGTATCAATTGTGATGGTTTGTTTTCTTTATATTGAGGTGCAACCTATACTTAACATTGTAGTCATTGGTCTTCATCATTAAATGCTTTAAGTCCACTTCGCTTTCAGCAAGCAAGGTTTCGTTATCTGAACATCACAGATTGCTAATGAGTCTTCTCCATTCCTGATGCTGTGTTCTTCTCCACATAGTCTAGCTTCTTGGATTATTTTCTCAGCATACAGAATGAATAAATACAGTGAAAAGATACATCCTTGATGCACACCTTTCCTGATTTTAAACCACTTGTTTATCCCCTTGTTCTGTTTGAATGACTGCATGTTGGTGTAAGTTTGAATGACTGCATGTTGGTACAGGTTCCTCATGAGCATAATTAATTATTCTGAAATCCTCATTCTTTAAAGTATTATCATAATTTTTTGTGATCTACACAGTCAAATGCCTTTGCATAGTCAATCCGTAAGAATTTTTCTGGTATTTTCTTTTAACCAAGATCCGTCTTACATCAGGAAAGTTATCCCTCATTCCACATCCTGTTCTGAATCCTTGAATTTCTAGCAATTCCCTTTTGATGTACTGTTGCAATTGTTTTTGAATCATCTTCAGCAAAATTTTACATGCATATGCTTTTAATGATATTGTTCAATAATTTCTGCATTTTGTTGGATCACCTTTCTTTGGAATTGTCATATGTATGGATCTCTTTCAGTTGCGTGGCCAGATAACTGTCAAATTTCTTGGTGTAAATGATTGAGTGCCTCTAGCAATGCATCAGTTTATTGAATCATTTTGAGTGGTATTCCCTCAATTCCTGGTGACTTATTTCTTGCTGATGTGTTCAGTGTTGCTCCAAAGTCTTCTTTCAAGACTATTGGTTCTTGATCATATGCTAGTTCCTGAAATGGTTATACACATAAGCCACCACAGTACGACAAACTGACAGCGGAGGGTTGTACCCAATTATAGAAATTGTAAAGTCCCATCAGTTAGAAACAGTACCTGCAACTTTATGACAATAATATTAACAGTAACATTATTGAATTGTGAAAAATATATGTATATAAAATATGAAAACTCTTTGGAAAGTTGCACATTCAATTCATGGTAGAAATTGCTCTGGGAAAGAGAGTTTGTAGAACAGAATTGGAGTGTGGAAAGCAGGTGAGGTCAGTTTTGATCTGTTTAGTTTCATTACTTTTTTATGAAAGTTACTTATAGTCCCCCAAACAGCCATTAAGATGAAGAGACAAACAAATAATAATAATAAGAAAAGAATCCCTAACCTTTTTGTTAATATCTACATTTCTTATCAGTCTATATTTTTTCTAATTCCTTAGGTTCAAAGATTTTAGAATAACTTAGTATATCCTTCTGTTTTAGTACTTATATCAGTCTTTACCCAGGTGTGTTACTTTCTTAGAAATGTATTTCAAATATGGACTTTATTCTAATTTTTAATATCACTGTTCTAGTTCACAAACTTATCACCAATATCATTCAGGTCCCTCACAGGGAATGGAAGACACGTTTAATCTGGGCAGTTGAAAAAAGCTTAATAAAATGATGTTTTATAAGTATATGGGCATAATTTACTAAAAGCAACAGGGTATGCTATGGTATATAGTGAATTAAAGAGTGCCCACCTCCCCAAAATATATGTACCTCAAACATGTGAATATGGCCTTATTTAGAAAAAGCATCTTGGAAGATAGAACTAATAAGGATTTCAAGAGAACAGCTTGGATTAGGGTGGGCCCTAAATTAATTACAAGATGAAGGTAGACATTAGAACAATACTGCCACAAACCCAGAAACTCTCGTAACTACTAAAGCCTGGCAGAATCCAGAAAGAATCATCTCTGAAGCCTTCATAGGGAGCGTGGCTCTGCCCATACATCAGTGATAAGCTCAATGGCCTCCAGAACTTTGAGAGACTAAAAGTTCTTGTATTTTAAGGCATTTACTTTGTGATATTTAGTCATGGCAGGCCTAGTAACTAATGTAGATTTGGGTACTAGTAGGTTTGGTGTTGCTGCAACAAATACCTAAAAATGTGAAAATGGCTTTGGAAGTAAGTATTGGAAAGAGACTGGAAAAAATTTTAGGTTCTTGACAGAAAAAGCGTAGAACAGATGATTTATAAAAATATGGATATAAAAAAGGCAATTCTTATGAGAGTTCAGAACAAAATGAATAGCATGATAGAGAAAGCTTTTATTGTCTTTGAGAATACATATATTATCACAGATTATTGTAAGAAATATGAATGTTAACGGTGCTTCTAGTGAAGTTTCTGAAGTAAATGGACAGCATGTTATTGTAATCTGGAGGAAAGGAATCCTTGGTTTAAACTAGCAGAAAATCTTGCTGAATTGTTGTTCTACTGTTTGGTGTGAACAGAGTTGATAAATAATGAACTGCATTGTCCACTGAGGAAATTTTCAAGCAAAGTTCTGATGATGCAGCTGGTTTCTCCTTGTTAAAAGAAAGAAATACATTGAACAAAAGGTAAATCGAGGGAGAAATGGTTAATAAAAAAGGAATCAACACTTGATAATTTGAGATAGTAATTTGGTCTAGCCAGATATTAAAGGATGCTAATATATAGTTGTGGCTGACCCAAGCCGTGGTATTTTCAATAACCTCGTATGCATGTGAAA
>NW_006408639.1:7999335-8001185 GCF_000296735.1 Chrysochloris asiatica | reverse complement strand
ATCAACAAATGAAGGTCCCACAGTCTTTACTCCTATGAGCTTTATTCCATTCATATCATCATGGTCAACTCTACTTTGAGGAGGCAGCTCCTCCCCATCTGCATTTTGAGTGTCTTCCAACCTGAGGGGCTCATTTTCTGGCACTATATTTGACAGTGTTTCTCTGATATTCCTAAAGTTTTCAGTGACTGAATATTCGGATGTAGTTCGTGATGCCTTCTTCCTAGTCTGTCTTCATCTGGAAGCTCACCTGAAACCTGTACACTATGGGTGACCCTGCTGGTATTTAAAATACTCGTGGCATAGCTTCCAGAATCACAGCAACTCACAAGCCACCACAGTATGACAAACTGACAGAGTGTAAGTGTATATCTTGTGTTTTGGTTAAGGATTTCTAGAATATGAGTTTGACAATGATCCATTCATTGTAGCTGTCTGGATAAGTTTTAAGCTGTTTCTAAGAATGCTTATTTATGTCTCTGACGAGGTCTTGGTCTTTCAAAATCCAGAATTGGTAGCAGCGGAATTCCTTGTATGGATTTAATGACTTTAAGAAGTGTAGCTTAGAAATCATAAGTATCACATTTTAACTAAAACTCACACACTCTGTCTCTCGCTAAAAAAAAAAAAAGAAAAATCTATATTAGAGCTTTATGGATCGAAAATTAGTTATATCATGAACGTAGCTGAGAAAACTTAACCACAGCTCCATGATTAAATGAAAACGGAGAACAGAGAAAGAAATGATAGACTTTTGACACTTTCTAGATAAACATCTGAGACCTGCTCAAGTTATAGTATCTAATAACCAACGGAATGTGTTGCTATGAGGATGAATGGGTTTCAGCAGAGCTTTCAGATGGTGATGAACTAAGAAGAAAGGCCTGACTCATAGGAAACATTGTCTAATCAACAGCAATCATGGCATAGGACTGGGCAGCACTTGGTTCCGTTGTGGATGGGATCGCTAGGATTCAGGGCCGACTTGATGGCAACAAATAGTATAACATCATTAATGATATTAAGAACTGGCATTTATTGAATAGTATGTGGTGACCACTGTGTTATGTGCTTTACATATATTTGTTGTTGTTGTTAATTGCCATGGGTTGGGTTCCAGCTCATAGCAACCCTGTATAGGGTTTCTAAGGGTTGGCTAGAGGGTTTGAACTGCTGAACTTGTGACCTTAAGCATTGTAGTGCTTATCTTACAGCACCACACTAGGACTCCTGCTTTACATATATAATGACATTCAATTCATTATTGAAACAAGACAACTTTAGATGAAAATTGATTAAGAAATGAGGGAGAAGTGAGGTATTACAGGTATCTCTTTCGAGAAGTCTGCTTGTGAGTCAACTAGAGAGAAAAAGATATAGAAGGAGGAGTCAGGGGATGAAGTGGTGTTTTCTTCTACTTTTCAACTGAGAAAACAGAGTATATAACCTAACCACTAGATCTATGAGTCAGTTAGGAGCTGTAATTCCATGCTAGGTTAACTGACTTCTTAAGAGTGGCACTGCAGGATAATGCACTGGACTGCAACGTCGTTCGAACTGCAAGGTTGGTGGTTCAAATTCATCACCCATTCCTCGGAAGCCCTAGACAGGATTGCTATGAGTTGGAACCGATTGAACAGCACTTAGCATTGACAACAACAAGCAGCGCCGTATCCAGCTGATGATGTCAGCTTCCTCAAATCAGGAAAATGTTGACCAGAAAAATATCTGTAGTGCTTCTGTGTCAAGTCTGTGACTAAGTTGTTCCTAGGAGTGAGATCAGAGAGAGAAGTCAATGGATGATTGTTCTAACCTCAGTAGGTCCTTGTTGTTGTTAGGTGCCATCCAGT
>NW_006408639.1:7990645-7999235 GCF_000296735.1 Chrysochloris asiatica | reverse complement strand
TGGACTCAAGCTTGGCAACAAAAGTGAGGTTAGCCAAGGATCAGGCAGTGTTAAGTTCTGCTGTGCATAGATAGGGTCGCTATGAGTCGGTACCGACTCGATGGCACCTAACAACAACAACAAATATATAGTTGGTGTAGGGATATGATTCTTGGTTTGGATGTAAGAGGTCCCGGATTCAAATCCCAGACGAACCCAGTTTTGGAGTACTGGTGTGGTACTATGGATTAATGCACTGGATTGCAAGTTTGGTTTGAACCAAAGGTTGGAGACTCAAGCTCACCAGCTCCTCCTCAGAAACCCTATACAGGGTCACTATGAGTGGGAACCGTCTCAACTACACTTAACAACAACAACAACAATATATAGTTCAGTTTAAACCACAGTATGGTGATCCAGACCAACCAGTTGCTCCTTGGAAACCACATAAAATGTTACTATGAGTCAGAACTGACTTGATGGCACTTAACAACAACAACAACACACACACACACACACACACACACACACATACATACATACATACATACATACATGCATACATACATACATATACATTGTAGCTGTCATTATTGTTAAGTACTATTGAGTTTGTTCTGACTCCTATAAATCCTGTATAGGTTTTCTGAGGCTGTAATTCCTTGTGGGAGCAGAGAGCCTCATGTTTCTCCTGTGGGCTTGAAACCTGGTCCTTGTGGTTCTCAGTTTTATCATGGGGAGCCACCACACTTAGTCTTACTGTTAGGTGCCATCAAGTCAGCTCTGACTCGTTGTGACCCTGTGCACAGCAGAGTGAAGCCCTACTCCACCCTGCACCATCCTCATAATTGAGCCCATTGCTGCTACAACTGTGTCAATCTATCTCATTGGCTCTTCCTCTTTTTCCATCACCCTCTAATTTATCAAGCATGATGTGCTCCTCCAGGGACTGGTTCCTCATAAAAAAAATGTTCAAAGTATGAGAGATAAAACTTCAGCATTCTTGCTTCTAGGGAGCATTCTGACTGTTCTTCTGGCAGTTTAGGGTAGTTTCAATGTTCTTTCCAACACCATACCTCAAAAGCATCAATTCTTCGATGATCTTCCTTATTCATTGTCTAAATTTCACATGCATATGAGGCAATTGAAAATACCATATCTTGGGTAAGGTCCACCTTAGTCCTCAAACTGATATTTTTGCTTTTGAACACTTTAAAGAGGTCTTGTGCAGCAGATTTGCCTAATGCAACGCATTGTTTGATTTCCTGATGGCTGCTTCTATGAGTGTTGATAGTGGATCCAAGTAAAATGAAGTCTTTGAAAACATCAAACTTTTTCCATTTGTTATGATGCTATTTCTTGGTCCAGTAGTGAGGAGTGTTGTTTTCTTTACATTGAGGCATAATCCATAGTGATGGCTGTGGTCTTTAATCTTCATCAGTAAGTATTTTAAGTCCTTTAAGCAAGTAAGATTGAATCATCTGCGTATCATCACTTGTTAATGAGTCCTCCTCCAATCCTGATGCCACATTCTTAATATAATACAGCTTCTAGGATTATTTGCTCAGCATATAACTGAATAAGTATGGTGAAAGAATACAACTCTGGTGTACATCTTTCCTGATTTAAAATTGTTCAGTGTCTCCTTTTCTGTTGTAATGACTGCCTGTTGCTCTGTGCACAGGTACCTCATGAACACAGTCAAGTATTCTGGAATACCCATTTTTCACAGTGTTATCCACAGCTTGTCAATAAAGACAAGTAAACATGTTTCTGCTATTCTCTGCTTTCAGCCAACATTCATCTGATGTCAGCAATGATATCGTTAGTTCCACATCCTCTTCTGAATTTGGTTTGAGTTCCTGGCAGTTCCTTGTCAGTATACTGTGCAGTTTTTGCATTATCTTCAGCAAAATTTTATTTGCAGATGATATTAATGATATTGTTAGATGACTTCTGAATTCCATTGAGTCACCTCTCTTTGGAAAGGGCACAAATATGGATCTCTTCCAAAGGTTTGACTAGGTAGCTGTCTTCCAAATTTCTTGGCATAGATGAATGAGCGCCTCTAGTGTTGAATCAAGGAGCTCTGATAGCGTAGTGGTTACGAATTGGGCTGCCAACCTTAAGGTCAGCAGTTCGAAACTACCAGCTGTTCCGTGGGCGAAAGATGAGGTTTTCTGCTCCCATAAAGATTTACAGCCTCAAAAACCCTGTACAGGGTCGCTATGAGTCGGAACTGACTCCATGGTACACAACCACCATAACCACCAGTGCTAAATCAGTTTGAGGAAAGATTTCAATTTGTATTCCAATTCCTGTAGTCTTGGTTTTTTCCCCAATGCCTTCAGTGCAGCTTGGGCATCTTCCTTCAGTACCATTGGCTCTTGATCATCTGCTTCCTCTTAAAATGGGTAAGCATTGACCATTTCTTTTTGGTACAAGTGACTCTGTGTGTATATTGCTAGAAATAACCTGTTTTGGAGAGAAGACCAAAGATATATTTAGAAAACCTTTTGCTGAAGTAATTAGATTTAGAGTTCATAAACCTAACCAATCATCTCAGCAGAGACTGAGGAAGATAAATGTGGCTATCCAGGCAGGAATTGTGGACAACCCTATTCATAGGAGACCAAAAAGGGTTTTGAGACTTTTATATCAAGAAAAACACTGCTAAGTTCAGCTGAAGGGGGCAAAGGCGGAATGAAAGAAAGCTATTGAACTTCTGGGATTCTACAGGTAGAAGATGGGATGAAAGCCCTTTTCATTTGCAAACATGTTGTTGTTGTTACTAAGTGCCATCCAGTTGATTATGGGACCCATAGTGACCCTTTATAGAGTTTCCAAGGAGTAAAGTAGCTGGTGAGCCTGAACTACCAACTTTGCAGTTCAAATGACTGCAGTCTGATGCGTTAGCCCACAGTGCCACACCAGGACTACACATATGTGCTACCCTTAAAAAAAAAAAGGAAAAGGCAAAATCCAGAGAAACCAGCAAGGAGTCAGGGACCAACAGAACCTCCATGGGCTCAGATGTAGGGACCATTAGAACCTTGATGTCCCAGAGAATGTCAGATTAAACCACAGAAGGCTATTATGATGCTTTGAAGATTAAAGGAATTTTCCCTCCTGGGTTTTGAACTTGCTTGGAACCAGTGACTTCCTTATTTCTTTTAATTTCTCCTTTTTTCATTAGAAATGTGTATCCTATCTCTGCCTCACCATTGTGTTTGGAATCAGAAAGCTTGTTTTCTAGTTTCACAACTCCAAGATGGAGAGGAATTTTGTCCTGGGGTGGGTTATATCCAGATTCTCATCCAGACCTGATTTAGATTATCAGAATTGGAACTTTTGAGCTGATAATATTTTGATGAAATATTAGACTTTTGGAGAAGTTGAGATGGGAGGAATGTATTTTTGAAATCAAGTAGACATGAATTTTGATAGAAAAGGTCTAGATTGCTTTGAACAAATGATTAATAAAAATATGGATATTAAGAAGGCAATTCTTATGAGAGTTCAGAAGAAAATGAATAGCATGATAGAGACAGCTGTTATTGTCTTTGAGAATACATATATTATCACAGAGTGTTGTAAGAAATATGAATGTTAAAGGTGCTTTTAGTGAAGCACCCTTAATCCTGAGAGGTTAAAGGAAGAAAACTATTAAAAAGAACACACACATGGACACATGCATACAGAACACACACACAGAGGCAGTGACAGACAGAGAGAAGACGAACAGAAGTCTCATACCTTTTAGTAGTGAACACAGCTAGCCTGAGGTATTCCAGTAGAGATGGTGTATGGGGAATTCAGATCCTGATCTTTCCTAATTCCCAGCTGATATATTCCATTGACTGAGCTAGGTGCATTGATGCAGAGCCTATAGGTCAGCAATGGGGGACAGAAGAGAGTGGAAAAGAATGGGGTGTGGACCTGGAGAACTACATGGAACTATCTAGCATGCATTCTCATCTTGTGACTAAACTTCTGATAACTTAGATGTAGGATATATAGATTAAAAAGTGAGATTAATCAAAGTAAATTTTGTTTTTTAGCAACTCTTCTGTTGCTGTTAAAGTGAAAAGTGTCTGAGGAATTTGAATGTTCTATTTCTGCCTTTCTTGGTTTTCTAATCACCAGTGGTTGGTTTCAACAACAGTTCCTTTGTGTGTCATCTTGAGAAAGACTCTTAGCCTCTCTGTTTCAGTTTTCTTATCGGGATAGTGGCTATAAACACAATATTTCCCACCTAGTATTAGATTAAAATGATTTATGTGACTGACACTTAAGTGTCCATTGTTGTTTTTGTTGTTGTTAAGTGCCATTGAGTTGATTCCAACCCATAGCGACCCTGTACATGGTTTCTGAGGCTGTAAATCTTTATGGGAGCAGAAAGTCTCATCTTCCTCCCACATAGTGGCTGGTAGTTTCAAACTGCTGACCTTCAGATTTGTATCCCGTTTCGTAACCACTATGCTACCAGAGCTCCTTTTAGGTAGTAATATTTACTCTTTATTGTGATAATAATTATTCTCTAAACTCAATAAAGTCAAGCTGCTAACAGTGTGCTATTCCATTCAGACATCAGAATCACCGATGACAAATACAAGAAGGAAATCTTAGAAGTAGATTATCAAGTGACAGTTCCATTTTAAAATTTGCCATACTCTTTCCTTTTTGTTCATCCAATTCTCTACTTTCTTTAAATTCTAGTCAAAAAAGCATCCTGTTCTCTCTCTGATAGCTGAGTTCTGCAGCTTCAAATATCTTTATTGTGTCTGCATTCATACAGTATTCCTTTTTGAAACCACATGCTCTATTGTGTGGTTATAACTCACCTTTTTCAGACCTCTTATTAGAAAAAACATTTTTTTTTTTTTTTCTAGTTACTCAGCTGGGTCAAGTAGCTTTTTGAATATAGACATATATATAAATTCTTAGAAGTGCCCTTTAAACTATCCATCTGTTTTCTGTCCTGTGTCTATTTGTTGTTTTTTTCCGTCCCTCCTTCCCCACATCCTTTCCTCACCTTGTCAATTAAGCTGTATTAATTTATTGAGCACTTACTCAGTGCTGTGCTGACTGGTGTAGAGATGTACATGGTTGGAAAATAAATGGACCCTGCCTTTATAAAACCTATAGTTGGGGAGATAGAGCATATGAGTCGATTATCTATAATCATAAGTATTCATACGTGTACAATATAAAAACCAGTAAGCACTATTAGAAAAACACAATTGTCAAATTCCTTTAAATATTTAAACCTTAGGAGTCTAAAGTGTGTTTTATCCCAGCCATATTATTTTCAATCACCTCATATGAGGGTAAATAACAAAGTATTGATACAAAATCATGGTTGATTGGTTGTTTAGTACCGTGGAGTCAGTTCCAACTCATAGTGACCCTGCATAGGGTTTCCGAGGCTGTAAATCTTTATGGGAGCAGAAAGCCTCATCTTTCTCCCACAGAACAGCTGGTAGTTTTGAACTGCTAACTTTGAGGTTGGCAGTCCGACTCATAACCACTACGCTACCAGAACTCCTTACAAAAATCATAGAAACTTTTATTAAACAAAACTTTCAAAATGAGTTTTTGTTTCTTGATATCTACTCGATCACAGTATATACACTGCTGAAGGTGATGTCCCAGTTCTCTTGGTGGTGTTAAGTGCTGTAGAGTCAGTTCCAACACATAGCAGCCCTATGCAGGGTTTCCAAGGAGCAGCTGGTGGGTTTGAATCATTAACCTTGACCTTGTGGTCATTGACCAGTGCTCATCCTACAGTACCACACCAGGCTCCTTCTTTAACCCTTCCTCAAAGACATCATGTCAAAATGGCAGTTTTAGCCTCCTTGACAGACTCAAATTGTGTCCCTTTGAAATGTTTTTTTGATTTGGGGGAGCAAAAGAAAATTGGAAGGGGCTGAGCAGGGTAAGGATTCCAACAAAACTCTTGTTGAACAGCCCTTGCGAAGGTTGAAACATGAGCAAACACATTGTCATGAGAGAAAATAATTTCTTGGAACAACTTTTCTGGCCTTTTTCTCCCCAATACAGTTTTTACTTTTCATAAAACTTCTTTATTATAAACCTCCATGATCATGCTGTGTCCTTAGAGAAAATGTATCAAGGGTAGCCTTTTGAAGCCCAACAAACAGTTGCCAGAATCTTCTGAGCTATACTTTCTGCCTTGGATTAACTGATCCTTAAGATTCCCTGGAAAGACTGTTTTGGCTGGAAAATTGTTTTGAAGACACTCTAATGAGGCTAAGACCAGGGTAGACTGGGAGAGTTTTCTGGCAACTATCCACTGATCTCAGAGACATGTTTAAACATGAAATAAAACTGTGCATGTCTGAACTGGATGATCAGAATTTGGACTTTTAATAACAGCATAAGAGTTTACTTAAAAGCAATACTTTTTTACTTACTCTCATACCCATGTGAAGTTGAACAATAAAAAAGGACAGAAGAAGAAATGATGTGTTTAAACTGTGGTGTTGGCAAAGAATATTGAATGTACTGTGGACAGACAAAAGAATAAACAAATACATTTCTCAAAAAAAAATACCAGCAGAATATTCCGTAGAAATGAAAATGATGAGACTTTGGCTTGTTTACATCAGGAAACACCAGTCACCCAAAAAGGACATCATGGCTGGTAAAGAGTTAGCAAAAATGAGGACACCCCTTGATGAGCTGTATTGACACCCTAGTCACAACAATGGACTTAACCCTACCAACCATCATGAACATGGGTCAAGATCAGATGAGTATATGTCACCATGCCTGGAAGCTTTCTTGATGGCAACTTACAAGAGGACAAGTTTTGAAAAATGGTAAGGCCTTAGCAAGGAAAGTTTTGTAAGTGGCAAGAACTCAGGGATGGGAAGTCCTCAGCACTGACCAAGTCGGGAATAGTGTCAAAAAGGAAAAGGAAGCCTGGGTTCTACCATGCCTTCTTGGTGATTGTAAGAGTTGTTGTTGTTGTTGTGGTTGTTAGGTGCCATCGAGTCGGTACCAACTCATAGCTTTTTTTTTTTTTTCACTTTGGATGATTTTTTAAATTTTGCATTTCATATATTACCCAGTTTCATATTCTCACAGGGTCTGCAATTAACAATAACCACCGAGTCTCCTAAGATTGAAAACATCGAGCCAGTCCCAGCTGCAGCTGAAGGTAAGCACTGGTACACTCACAAAACAAAATAAAATTGCACAATTTTATTTCCTTTACTTCATTTTTCTTAAAGTAACACCTGACCAACCCCCCCTCAAAACAAACAAACAAAAAAACACACTGCTGAAGAACACGGGAAATCCTTTTCTTTGTCTTCACACTTCAGAGTAAACATTAAACTCATCTGACGGGCAAACAAGGTTTCTTTAATAAGTAATTGCACACACACACACACACAAAATCCTTTAGATGCATAAATATTTTGTTACATCTGATACAAAAATACTTTCACTTTTTGGTTGTTTGAAATTTTGGAAAAGAATAAGGAGCAGTGAAGAGGAGGGGTACACTGTGGTGAGGTAAAGCAACATGGCGGCAAGGACTTCCTGACAGTTGTTGGTCCATCCGAGAAGGAAATGGAAGACCCTGATTTGGAAAAGAAAGCACTATATGTCTGTGGGGTTTTTGCTGTAGCCATTTCAGCCTGGAAGTTGGGTGTGTGTGTGTGTGAGGGGGCCATCGGGGCCCAACTGGCTACACAGCTGGGTCCTCACTGGATGAAGGGTGTGGGGAGTGGACACAAATGAGCTATGAGTGGCCAGGGCTTGTTGCTATGGTGCCATCAATGTAAGAACAAACTGTACACTCACATATACCTTAAGTTTACATATCTTAATTCATGCTGGAAAACATGCAAAATGAAATGCCTCATTTCCTTGAAGTGGAGATACCTAGTGAGACTGAACAGGAGGATGGGCTTTGCTTGGTCACAGTGAGGCCTGTGAGGGGAGGGGGCCCCTGGTGTGAGTGTTTCAACAAGGCGGTCCCTAAATCCTCCCATGAGGACTTGTAGAAAAGCCTTGGGGAAGGACAGGGTTGAGGAAGAGGAGAGACGAGAAACAGGTAGAAGACCACTGAGTCAGATTAAAATTCACGGTCTGTGGAGGAAGCAGCAGTTCTCCAGAGGCTGCCTGGGAGCAGTGGAGGCTCAGATCACTACCGTACAGATCACAGAAACTGACTTCCAGGGGATCTCCTCAGTGGGGAGAAGCTTCAAATTGCAGTGACAAGACTGAAGAACTAAACAGAACTAATGGTATTTCCATCCTTGCTGCGTGGTGTCAGAGGAGGGATACCAGCGTACCTGAGCATTAAAGGCTGTGGCAGTGGGGTAGGCGAAGACAGCATGTGAGATGGTGGGGGTCAGCTCTGTGGTGCACAGAGGATAGGGTGCCCAGAATGAAACATTGCCCGATCCTGGGCCAACCTCACAATTGTTGTGACGCTTCAACCCATTGATGTTGTAACTTTGCCAGTCCATCTCTCTGGGTGTCTTCCACTGTTCCTCTGACTCTCCACTTCACCAAATATGATATCTTTTTCCAGCAACTGGCCCCTCCTGACAACATGTGCAAAGTTTGAGAG
>NW_006408639.1:7979583-7985530 GCF_000296735.1 Chrysochloris asiatica | reverse complement strand
CATCAGTAAATGTTTTAAGTCCTCTTCACTTTCAGCAAGCAAGGTTGTATCATCTGCATATCGCAGGTTGTTCATGAGTTTTCCTCCAATCCTGATGCCACATTTTTGTTTATATAACCCAGCTTCTCGAATTATTTGCTTTGCATACATGTTGAATAAGTATGGTGAAAGAATATAACCTTGTCGCACACCTTTCTTAATTTTAAGCCATTCGGTGTCCCCATGTTCTGTTCGAACCACTGCCTCTTGGTCCAGGTACAGAGTCCTCATGAGTACAATTAAGTGTTCAGGAATATTCATACTTCGCAAGTAGCATAAGTAGGCCCTTAGTAAGAACATTTCTGAACCACTTAGTATTGTCAGCTGTTAAACTAATACTTCATATGCATCATCTTCTTTTATTTTGGCAACACTGTAAGGTATATGGAGTCCTGGTGTGCTGTAGTGTAAGCATTATATTGCTGGTACAAAGTCTGTTCAAACCCACCTGTCTCTCCTCAGAAACCCAATACTGGGTTGCTATGAGTAGGAAAGAACTTGATGACACTTACAGCAACAATAGTGAGGTATATAATATTATTATCCTCATTCTTTCTCCACAAACACTAGTAATTATCAACACAGCCTTCATTTGGGAAGTGGGTAGGAGTAAGGAGTAGGGTTAGGACTATCATTAGGTCTGGGCAAGCCTTAGGACTTTGTTTAGTATTAGGGTTATTGTTAGGACTAAGGTTAGGGGTAGGGGTAGGGGTTGAGCTGTGGATAAGGCTTGGACTATTTTTAGGGTTACAGTTTGTTGTATGATTTTTTTTTATTTTTTATTTTTCTTGAAATCAACTTGATTTATTCTTCATTTAAAAGTTTTGTAATTGTATTATTCCCTCTTTTTACTTTAATTTGTTACAAATTGCTATCTCTGTTCTCTATTTTCTGTCTTGTAGGTTTGTTTTACTTTGAATGCTTCTATATCTGGGGGTTGAATTCTGGGTGATATTGTCACGTATGATAGTCTCAGTTTGTCATCTTCTGTTGTTGGTTCTCTGTCCAAAGAAGTCCATTTAATATATTTTTGTAAGGCTGGTCTAGTTTTTGCAAATTCTTTTAATTTGTTAATTTGGAAATGTCCTAATTTTTCAGTCACAATTTTGCTGTATATATGATTCTTGTTTGGCAATTTTTCTCTTTTAGTGTTGTATGGATATCATCCTATTGTTTTATGATGACCTGGTGTGGTGCTGTAGGATCAGCATTGGACTGCTAACATAAGGTTGGCAGTTCAAATATACCAGCTGCTCCTTGGAAACCCTATACAAGGTTGCTGTAACTCAGGGCTGAGTCAATGGCATTTAACAACTTAACAACATTGGATTCTTATTTGTGTCGTTTCTACTCAGAAATCAGAACTTAGTCTTATTAATGCTCCTTTGTGTGTGACTTTTCATTTTTCCTGAGTTGCTCTCAGAATTCTTTCCTTGTCTTTGGTTTTCAAAATTTTTTGTTATAATAAGTTTTGATGATTTTCTTTTGGAGTCTACCCTGTTTGAAATTTGTTTAACATTTTGAATGGCTATCTTCTTGACTTTCATTATGGTAGGGAAATTTTCTTCCAGTAATTCTTGTGGGGTTTGTATTTTTGTTGTTTGTTTGTTTCTTCCTTAGGCTATCTGGATTTCTTATATTATTTTTTCTAACTGTTCCTCTAGCCCTGCATGTTGAAATACTTGTCTTCAAGTTCACTAATGTAGCCTTCCAATGATTCAATTCTACTTTGCCCTTTTAATGTGCTATGTATTTCTGAATTCTTAGTTCTGCCTTTCTGTTTGCTATTTTTGTATGGTTTCTAATTTTTTATTTATTTTGACAGTTTGTTTTTCTAAATTCTTCTAAAGTTTTTTTCTTTTTTCTCCTTGTTTTCCTCAACCATTTTCCCCATCCACTGAAGGAAACTAAGCATCATTATACCGTTTCTGGTATTATATTTGCTGACTCTGTATTTTGGTAAGTTGTTTGATGCACTCTGTCTTATGTCTTCATGTAAGCTGAAATTGTCTGCTTTCTCCTAGGCATTGTGGTGGTGTTATGTTTATATTTAATTGAAGATTGTGTGTTGCTGTGTTCTCAGGCACTCACCACCTTTCTCCTGGTGGATGCAGTAAAGATCGGAAGTGTGAATGCAATTTTCTGTTCATTGTTTGTGTAGCATAATTCAGAGCAGGTTTAGGTGCCTTCAGAAGCTGGAGTGGCACTCCCAGCACCAGACCCTAGGCAGAGTCAAGTCTGCATAGGAGGGGATGCCACTGGCTGCTGGCTTGTTGAGGGCAGGGACTGGACACACCCTCAACTATCAAACAGGCATGGAACAAGTGACAACTGCAAACCCCAAGCCTCCAAACTCCAGCTGTGTTCTGTGCTTACAGGCCACTGTATCAAATGCTGCTTGCAAAAGCTCAAGATAGCCATGCCACTTCAAGTCAGCTGATAGCCCACCAGGGCTCTCGCTGCTCCTGTTCAGCTTCCTCTTCTGGTTGGCACTCAATCCACCTCTCTGTCTGATCCTCTAAAGCTTAGGTTTCTACGATCACTATTTATATATTTCACTTGGTCTCCTATGTCTTTGTTTCAGACAGTGGTCTGCTTAGTGCATGTGGCTACTCTGCCATATTGTCCTGGAAACTCCATCCTCATTTTTAAAATGAAAAAAAAAAAAAAATTTAAGCCCAGGGAAGTAAGATAACTTTCCCAAAGTTATAGTGCTACTAATATGGAGTCCAAACCCACTATCTCTTGAATTATGGTGTTGGAGGAGAATATTGAAAGTGCTGTGGACTTCCAAAAGAACCAGCAGATCTGTGTTGGAAGAAGTGTAGCCAGAGTGCTCCTTGGAGTCCAGGGTGGCCAAACTTTTTCTCTCATATTTTGGACATATTGTCAGGAGGGACCAGTCACTGGAGAAGGAAATCATGTTTGGTAGGGTTGAGGGTCAGAGAAAAAGAGGAAGACCCTCAATGAGATGGACTAGCCAAGTGGCGGCATCAATGGGCTCAAGCGTGGCAACAATAGTGAGGCTGGCCAAGGACTGGGCAGTGTTTCATTCTGCTGTATATAGGGTCGCTATGAGTCGGTACCGACTCGATGGCACCTAACAACAACAACAACATTACCTCTAGAAGTATCGTGCCGGGGGAGTGTTTGGAAAGGAGCTAATTCAGGTGGTGCTTTAGAGTCCAGAGTTACCTGTTAGCATCTGGCTCCTGATTTGCCAGCAGACTCAAGTCCCTGCTAATTGGTCACTGTATTATGCTAGCTTTGAGTTTTCCGGATGCCATCTCATGAGTCATCAAGAATAGCTGGATTTTGTTTTACGAATTTCAGCAGTCACCAAAGTTGGCTTAACAGTCACACCCAATGCGTTAACATTCCTTCCTCCCCCACCCCACCCCCACCATTTTCTTGGGCTCTAATATATGAGATGTGAATTGAATGCTACAAATCTGCTTAATAAGTCTTGAATGTGATCAGTGTATTGGCATATTTAAGATAAACTACAATAGTCAGGAACTCCTTTGTGACTCCCTTTCAGGCCAGTGAATACAGGTAAGTTAACTTTATGGCTCCCTGGCACTTTTCATCTTGACTATTTTTTTCTTTTGGTTTCACACCATCAAGTATAAATTATCTACTCAATACCTGTTGGCAGATGGTAGAAACATTGTGAAGGGCTCAAAGTGTAATTCGATACCAACATTTAGTCAACATGATTATGCAATTGCCAGGAAAAAACACTGTGCACCAAAATATAGGAAGGGATATTTATAACAGAAAAAACGAGTGAGCCTTTAGAGACCCAGAAAAGTTTCAGAAAAGACAGTTTCTTTTGTTTCTGAAAGCCATTAATCATTGTCCCGCAAAGGACAATTCTAGGAAATTGGGTATCTGGAGACCAAAGAAAACAAGAGAATTGCATTTCAGAAGCCTCTTTTAAAATGTAGCAGAGGGTTAAAAAACAAAACATTGCTCATAGAAACAAATTATTTTTCACAATTTCTTACATGAGATGTTTTTGAAAAAAGGCATGAAAAATGGAATTGAAAGATAATGGAATTTTTCCCTGAAATTTTGAAGCTACCTGGTATATGCAATGTCTCCATGTATGTCTATATCCTTGAAATGTGTATGTAAGCTGTTTCTTAATCTACTTTATTAGAGACAGCGACTCAGAAGTAATTGTAATTTTGTTAAGTGCCGTCGAGTCCGTTCTAACTCTTAGTGACCCTGCATAAGGTTTCCAAGGAGCGGCTGGTGAGTTCAAACCGCTGACCTTGGGGCTCAAACTGACCTTATGGTCTAGCGCATATCCTACTCCTAAGTATTAAGTACATTTCCAGAATGACTGGAAAAGTGAAGTACCTCAGCACCTATGATGAGCAATGCTACTCTGTGGGCCTCTGTTTTGAGCTGTTACTCTCTCACCGGGTGATCCTTAGGTCCACTTCTCAGTGAACTTTAGCTTTAAAGATGAAAGTGGTGTGAAGCAGTTTTGAGGAAAGGAAACTGTAGTCTCAGCCCTGAGGGAAAAAGAGTTTATTCTTCTAGAGGCTTTGGCAGAGGCTTTGTTTTGAAAGGCAAGCCTGGGGAGAAGGCCTGAACAAATCATGGCCATTGTTTCTGATAGCATTTAGGGTGCTGATCAGATTAAGCGAGACCAGCAGGCTGCATTATGAGCAAGGCCAGAGAGTTCTTGGAAGCATGTGTCTCTTGTGTCTGCCACACCAGTCCTTGGCCCTTGGCTATTGTCAGTGTGATGGATAGCGGGGGCTAAAACTAGGTGCAAGGACAGCTGGAGGTCGTGGACAGTGACACTCTGGAGAGAACTCTGGTTACTCTAGGGCTCTGCTTCCTGAGCAGGGCATGCAGAGGTTTGGAAGCTGCAGGAGGGATAATTTACTAGAAGATTTGGGATGAAAATAATTTTTGGGTATTGAAAGGAACAAGACTAATGAGTTGTGAAATGGAGAACAAATTTTGAATGGATTGTAAAGGTGGAGCTAAAGAGCTCTAATAGCATAGTGGGTTACTCGCTGGCCTGCTAACTACAAGGTCAGAAGTTTGAATCCACCCACTGCTCCACAGGAGAAAGATGACACTTTCTGATTCTGTAAGGTTTACAGCCTTGCAAACTCTATATAGCGTCAGTATGAGTCGGAACCAACTCAATGGCACACAACCACCACTTCCTATGTTTTTTAGTAGATAGATTCAGGCTGTCTTCTCCAGTCCCATTCCAGCGAGTATATGAACACTCTAGTCAACTTTTTTTCCCTCTTTCCTATACTTTTTTTTTTTTAAAGTTTTTATTGTGACTTGAGTGATAGTTTACATGGGAGAGCATCAGCTTTACATTCATCCTATCGTATTTTGTTTCATTGCAATGGTTATAATCCCCTCCATGCATCATCGTTAAACAGCGTTTGCTTCCATTTCCTCTGTATTATTATTATTATTATTATTATTATTAGATGTACACTGAAGCACTCAGGGATATATAATCATTCAAGCAAGCCTGCCCACCAGCCGCCAGCACACAGCCCCTCTCCCTCCCTGAGTCCAGAGTCCCTAGCTGCTCCATCTCTCCACATCATCGTCTCTGCCTCCATCTCTGCCGTCTCTGCTTCTCTGGATAGGGCCCTACACTCTGTTCTTCTACCCTCATGGTCCCAGGGTCCTCTGCTCCTGCACTGCAAGATCCACCACTCCCTTCCTTTAGTTACAAAATGTTTACCCTTACATTTGCAGCAATTGCAATCAGTCCTGATACCAGTTATGCACTATTGAACCACAAGAGTCTTAGCCCTTCTAGTCAGCTTTTAACGGTGCTATGTTGGATGTTTTTCAACAGTTTGATCCACTTTATGGGGAACTAGGAAGGCTAAGGAGTCCTGGTGTGGCA
>NW_006408639.1:7970318-7978538 GCF_000296735.1 Chrysochloris asiatica | reverse complement strand
ATGTGTGTGTTGTAAATCTGAACCCCCATAGTGACTGATCCCATTTGAGAAAGAGTTTGCTATGCTATGCTATGTTAATGAGACAGTATTAGTGTAGGGTGTTGTTAGTCTCTTTTGAAGTGTAACAGAAATTCAGCAAGTGAGCAGAGCAGAAATGGGAGAAGAGAGATGTGAAGCCAAAAGAAGATCACCCAGGAGCAGAGAGCCGAGAGCCGAGAGCGACTGGGACACGGTGACCGTGCTGCACAAGAAGGGCCCCATGGCGCCCAGGCCAAGTCCAAGCAGGCCATCTTAGCAGCCCAGAGATGAGGAGAAGATGGGGAGACTTACAAGAAATGGGCGGCTGGGCAGAACAAACAGAATTCGATCACCAAGAATACTGCCAAGTTGGAGAGTGAGACAGAGGAACTGCACCACAACAGGGTGACCGTGGAGGTGAGCAAGGTCATCCAGCAGGGCCCGCAGAGCAAAGGGTTCACAAAGAAGGACCTGGTGACGAAAATCAATGAGAAGCCGCAAGTCATCGCAGACTATGAGAGTGGACGGGCCATCCCAAACAACTGGGTTCTGGCCAAGATCAAAAGAGCCATTGGCCTCAAGCTCGGGGCAAGGACATTGGGAAGCCCATCAAGAAGGGGCAGAGGGGGAAATGAGCACAAAGCCTCGAAATCAGTTGTTCCGGCTGATCTCGTCCGGCTGGTTCCCGACACCAGGTCTGGGACTGGTGTGGGTCCCTTCAGGCCAGCTGTTGGGGGTGAGGGGTGTTGACTCCCTGGGGAACCTCCTTATTCCATCCCTGCTGTCCAACAAACAAACAAAACCTTGCAAAGGCTTTGGTTCTCCTGCCTGTTTTTTCCCCACTCCAGCCCAATGGGACCCTCATCCCTACTGGTGTTTCTGAGCAGCGGCAGCAGCATTAGCTTGAGTCCTGGGGTTCGGAGGTGGGGCATTGCCTGGGGAGTGGCTGACGGCTGGCTGGGGGAGGTTCGCACCCCTCCACCCCACCCTACCCTACCCCCAGCTTTTAAAGAAGCTAATAAAAGTCATTGCTCTTCAAAAAAAAAGCTCTCTGGGCTTGGCACTAGGTGGTAACGGGATGGCTAAACGCAGCAAGAAGGTCGGAATCATCAGTAAATATGCCTGTTATGGTGCCTTCCTCAGTAAAATGGTGAAGAAAATTGAAATCAGCCTGCATGCCAAGTACACTTGCTTCTTCTGCGGCAAAACTAAATGAAGAGACGAGCTGTGGGGATCTGGCACTGTGGTTCCTGTATGAAAACGGTGGCTGGTGGTGCCTGGACCTCCACTACCACCTCCGCAGTTACAGTAAAGTCCGCCGTCAGAAGACTGAAGGGACTGAAAGACCAGTAGAAGCTCCACCACCTAAATGTGTCTAACCTGTAATAAATGGGTTAATTTATATAACGAAAAAAAGCCAACCAAACAACAACAAAAAAACCTAGGGTTGACGCCTTGCATTTAAACTTCTAGCCTTCTAATTGTGAGGAAAGAAATGTGTGTTTGACAGAGTCAACCACCAGTGTTATGTCTGTGAATGCAGCACCAGATAACCAAAAAGAGTAGAAAATGCTGCTTCCTGTAGATAGTATGCTGCTAACTTTTTCTGTTCCATGAAGACAGCTCACTTTACTCAATTTTCCTGCCAGATCTCCACAGATATTTCACTTTACTACTTGTGCCAAGGTACCAGGGGAGTTGTTCATGTGGCCTTACATTCATCCCTCCGTCTCATTTCAGTCATGTTTTTCCTTGAAGACCTGTCTTTCATGGCACTAGATAAAGATTCTGTGTTCTTAGTACTCCTGACAGCCCTCATTTATTGATATAGTTAGACTCCAAAGACCAGGTCATTATGTGAAAATCAGAATTATATATGAACATGAAGGATGATTACATCAGGTTCACAAGATGGAGGTTAACTATCAAATTACATCATAACCATCAAATTACATCACTACATAACTGCCAAAAACCATTGACTTACCAACATTACCCAATCAAGTTGGTTCCTAACTTTAACCAACATTACTCATTTGTTACTACCTGACATAGACTTTTAACGTGCAAAATAGATAGATTTTTTTTACTATTTTTTTGTTTTTACTATTTTTTACTATTGTCATAAATGTGAATGTTGGATAATGGAGTAGCTTATAAATAAGAAATAAGTGTGTTGATTTGAACTGTGTAGACTCAGTTTGCTATGTACAATGAGTATACAAAACCTGAGCTTTTAGGCTGGTGTTTGCTCCCTTGATAACAGGGGTCTACAAAAACTTCCCAATTTCATTTTTCACCTACTTTTTGGGTGAAGGTCCTGGTGTGGCACTGTAGGATAAATATTTGACTACTTAAACTGCTCGGTCAGCAGTTCAAACCCACAAGCTGTTCCTTTGAAACCCTATCATGAATCACTGAGTTAGAGCCTACACGAAAGCACTGTACAACATCTCTTTATGTTGGCATCATTCCTTTGAAAGCTTAAATTTAATGAGTCATGTGGCAATTTTGATACGGGCAAAAAGTATAGAGAAATGTGGTTGCTTGTGTGCTGCAGTGTTGGAGAAAAATCCCCAGATGGGGAATCTGGAAGTTTGAGTTGTAATGCTGACTGCCAGTTATTTATCATGTACTTCAGGCATGATGACTAAGTCGGTGAGCCTCAGTTTCCCCATCTGACCTGGTCAGTCACTTGTATATCTGGAAAGTTTATTGAGAAGCTCAAATGGAATAATGGAAGTTAAAGACTTAGAAGACCATAGAACTATTCTAAATTTAGTATATCATCTTCATATGAAACCATAAATTGCTAGGCTGTGTCCTGTAAATCTCTTGCACTATGATCAGTATAATCTCCAGTACAATTAAGTCCTTCAGAGTTGTATTTCCTGATGGTGATGTAGGTTTTATTTTCAAGTACTGAAGAGAAAATTCACTTACAACAAGATGTGTCTATATTGGCTGAATAGGACCTTAAAATGATAGAAGAATGTTTTGCTATTTTGTTGTTGATGTTGTTGTTGAGTGAATACCAGAGTTATCGATCTCTATCTCCAAACTAGAAATAATAAATTTATATAAAAATGTGTTTGGTTTTTATATGCCTGGAGGGAACTGGGGCGTAGTATTAGATTCCTTATTTGCTAGCACCGTTTTTTCTTTCGTGCATTGTGAATCTGTGAGAGTCTTTTTCCTTTCAGGCAGTCAGGAATATGAATTTATTTTATATTGTTCTGCTTATAATAGTCAGTGTAACAGCATCTTGTAGCAAACATGCTGCTGGTCATATCTCGTTTTATCTTTTATAAAAACTTCAATGTTTCTCATCATTGGCAAAAACATTAGTGTTTCTTCTTGAACAGTTGTGAACAAGTGGTTTGATATTTTCTGGCTTAGCTCTAAATCTTGTGTGGTGTGGATTACAAAAAAAGAAGAAAGAACATTAGGGATTCTTTCATCAATCTCATTCTCCTGAACTTTCACAAGAAAACTTTGAAAGGTCCTGCATCTTCCATAGCTGTGGACGTGTCTGAAATTTCCTTCCATAGAGATGTCTTGTACCGCAATCCTTCTCCACAGAAAAGCAGAACACTGCTTGTCCTGTTACTTATGGAGTCCCATATCAGAATTAAAAAAAAAAAACAACACAAAAATTATTATAGTTCAAAGCCTAGAGTTTAGAGCCCGTGGAGGGACTATCATCTGTATTGTCATTAAAAAAAAAAATTCATAACTACTTCTTTGATTGAATAAATTATTAAGAAGGGACTTTTAGTTAAAATAAATGTGTCCTATAAATATTTTCAAATTCTCTTGTTGTGTGCTGTAGAGTTAATTTTAACTCATAGTAAACCTATACAGCTGAGTGCTCTAAAGGATTTCCTGGATTGTATTTTTTTTTTTTTAACTTTTGATTATGAATTGAGTGAAGGTTTATAGACCAGACCATCAGTTTCAATCCAAGAAATGCCACACGTTGCTTCTTCTCAGTGTATGTAATTCCCTCCATATACTAAGTTACCCCACTTCCTCCCTGTGGTTCCTATTTCCATTCCACTCTCATTCCCAACCCCTCAGAATCTTGTCCCCAAGTAAATGTTTTCATTTTGATCTTGATTGGTTTATCATTCCATGGGGAGCATAGCTCACTAGTGTTTTTGGCCCCCTATATCCCTTTCCTTGGTTTGGTTGGAAATTGGGTCATGATGATGAGTTTCATTCCAGACCTGAAGGGTAACTGAGGGCCAGAGTCTAGGGCCCCTCCAGTTCCTTTCTGACCGATAAGTACAGACTTTTTAAAAAAAAAATTTGAGTTTTTTTCCACATTATTTCCCACTCTATCTGGTACTTTCTAATGTGATCCCTTTCAGAGCAGTTGGTGGTGGGCACCATCTAGCTCTAGTCTCAGAGTCATAGAGACTGATGTTCGCATGTTCCATTAGTCTACTGGGCTAGTTGATTGCAAGCATCTTCAAGTTTCATTACTCTTCTTTCTTCCACACATGGAGAGATCAACAGTTTCACCGTAGATGGACGTTTATAAGTTTTTAAGATCCCAGTGACTACTCATCAAAGTAGGATATTGAACATTGTCTTTGCGGACTACATTAAAGCCAGTTAACCATGATGTCCCAAAGACTATGGTCCTGAGACTGCAGACCCAGAAATGTGTTCTAGGGTGTCAGTTTTGTTAATGTTTTATTGTGAATTATGTGATAGTTTATGTGGGATAACATTAGTTTTACATTCATCCTATCGTATATCATTTCATTGCCATGGTTACAATCCTGTCCATGCATCACCAACCAACCAAAGGGTATACAAGCCTGCCCCCCGATCGTCAGCACACAGCCCCTCTCCCTCTCTGGGTCTAAAGTCCCCAGCTGCTCCATCTCTCCACGTCATCGTCTCTGCCTCCATCTCAGGTATCACTGCTTCTCTGGGTAGGGTCCCGTTCTCCGCTCTTCTCCCTTGATGGTCCCAGGGACCTCCGCTCCTGTACTTAAAATTTAATCACTCCCCTCCTTGCTACAAAATGTCTACCTTTACATTTCCAACCCTCACAATCAGTCCTGATAATAATTATTCACTATTGTATCACAAGAGACCCATCCGCATTTCATTCCATCAGCCCCACCTAGACAGATTAGATACTACTCAGTGGAGATTCTACCTTCTTTCACACCCTCTGGATCTAGGTTCCCTCTTGAAAGCTTATAAGCCAGTTATTTCTTGCCTTTGTTGCCCCCCCCCATCCCCCCCATTTTGGGTAGCCAATGTCCAAGTTGCCCATCCCTGTCTACTCTGTGTATGGAGGGGGTGGGAATGATCCTTGCTGTAAGGATTTGTTCCCTCTTTTGAGCTACTGCATCCATAGGTGTAGGTCAAGTTCATCAAATTGTATCAGATTACTCTTTCTTTCCTCTTCTTTGTTCTTCTAGTTGAGCTCTGATCATCCAGTCATTGAAGCCAGGTCAAATGGGTATTATCTGCAAGTGTGGGTGTTCTTGTGCATATGCCCTCCCTCTTATCAACTGGACACTTCACTCTTCACTATAGTCCTCTGTGGCTATGTCACAGAGTCCCCAGGTTTTGCCACACTGCTAGCCAACCAGGTCTCCACTAGGATGTCATTTTTGCAAAAGGAGATTGCCAGTGTTTTCTTCACCATGGAACTCTTCAAAGTTCTGACCTGCTCAGACTCTCATAATGAGAAATGCCTTACAATTGATCAAAACCCCCACTCACTCAATATTTGTTTTTTTCTTTATAACATCAGTAATAACTGGTTACTAAGTCCTGCGTTTCATGAAGTGTGTTTGTTGAACCACTTTTGATGACGGACAGAACAACTAGAAAGAAACTCAGCAAAGACACAGAAGAACTAAACAACACAATCAACAAACTTGACTTTATAGACACATAGAGAGCGCTCAGACTAACAACAGCATGAAATGTATCCTTTCCCACTGTACATGGAACATTCTCTAGAATAAACCATATGTTTGGCTGCAAAGCAAACCTCAATACATTTTAAAACATCAAAATACTACTTAGCATCTTAGAATATTATAGATGCTGTGTTTTTTGGTGTTTGTTAAAGTCAATTTTATCAGAGATTAACATTGCCACTCCTGCTCATTTTTTTTATTGTCATTAGCTTGATATATTGTTTCCCATCCTTTGATTTTTAGTCTATTTCTGTCTTTGTGTGTAAGATGTGTCTCTTATAAACAGCATATTCAAGGATCTTGTTTTCTCGTCCATTCTGCTACTCTCTGTCTCTTGTCTGGTGCATATGAAAATGTTATAAAATTAGAAATTAACAATAGGAAGACCAAGGAAAAAATCAAGTATATGGAAATTCAACAATACCTTGCTTAGAAGCTACTGGGTAATAGATCAAATAAAAAGTGAAACAACAAAAAAAAAATCCTTAAGTCAAATGAGAATGCAAATACAACTTACTAAAATGTTTGGCACACTGCAAAAGCAATGCTCAGAGGACAATTTATAGCAATAAACACATACATCCAAACAAAGGAAAGAACCAAAATCAACACCTTAAACAAATATCTCAAACAATTAGAAAAATAGAAACAAAGTAAGTCTATTGCCACCAGATGAAAATGAAATAATAAAGGTTAGAGCAGAAATAAATGAAACAGAAAACAGAAAAACAATAGAAAGAATCAACAAGAAGCTGGTTCTTTCAAAGGATTGATAAAATCAGCAAACCACTGGCAAATCTAACAAAAGCAAAGAAAGAGAAGTTGCAAACAACACAAATAAATTGTATGGATGACGTCACAACAGAACCAATGGAAATAAAAGGGATAATAAAAAATCTATGAAGACTTGTATGCCAATAAATTTGAAACCCTGGAAGAAATGGTAACATTTCTAGAAACACATGACCTAAACTAATATAGGCTGAAGTAGAAAACTTAAACAGGTCTATAACAAAAGAAGAAATTGATCAAGTCCTTAAAAAACAAAACAAAACAAAAAAAAAACCCCAGCAAAAAAGAACTCCCCATTTTAAAAAGTCCATGTCCAGATGGCTTTACTGGTGAATTACCAGGCATGCAGAGAAGAGTTGATACCAGTTCTACTCAAACTATTCCATAATATAGAAATGGATGGAAAACTGCCCAATTCATTTTATGAAACAAGCATAACTCTGATACCAAAACTAGGCAAAGACATCACTGAGAAAGGGGGCCAATAATGTGCTGGAAGTCGTAGCCACAACTATAAGACAAGAAAGAGAAATTAAAGGCATACAATTTGGCAAAGAAGAAGTAAACTATTTTCAGACGATATAATCATATACTTAGAAAACCCAGAAGACTCCACAAGAAAATGATAGGAACTCCTTGATCAATTCTGCAGAGGCAGGGTACAAGATCAACACACAAAAATCAGCTGGATTCCTGTACACTAATAAAGAGAGCTCCAAAAAGGAAATCAGAAAAAACAATACAATTTATAATAGCTACCCAAAAGATGTTGTTGCTCAGTGCTGTTGAGTGAGTTCTGACTTACAGAGACCCTATATAGGTTACCGAGGAGTGACTGGTGACTTTGAACCACCGACCTGTGGTTCAAACCTACCTTATGGTCCAGCACATTATCCTGTAACACCACACCAGGACTCCACTTGGGAAAAAACCTACCCAGAGAAATACAAGGCTTATGTACAAAGAAAACGATAAAACATTGCTATAAGAAACCAGAACAGACCTTCAGAAATGAAGGAATATACCCTGCTCATGGCTAGGAAGACTTAACACTGTGAAAATGTCAACACTACTTAAAGCATTCTATAGATGTCATGCTAGCTATGGAAAAACTAATTTTATATGGAAGGATAAGAGGCCCCAGATAAGCAAAGCATTATTTAAAAAGAATACAGTAGGAGGCCCTCGCTTCCTGATATCAAAACCTATAAAGCCACAGTAATGACTCCTTTTCATGTTGCTGAGGAGGTGACTGCTTCACCATGAAGCTGAACATCTCCGTCCCAATCACTGGCTGCCAAATACTCACTGAAGTGGACGATGGACGCAAGCTTCGTACCTTTTATGAGAAACAGATGCCACAGAAGTTGCTGCTGACTCGCTGGGTGACAAGTGGAAGGGTTACGTTGTCCTTATCAGTGGTGGGAATGACAAGCAGGGTTTTCCCATGAAGCAC
>NW_006408639.1:7948106-7969203 GCF_000296735.1 Chrysochloris asiatica | reverse complement strand
CATATGAGGTTATTGAAAATACCATGGCTTGGGTCAGGTGCACCTTGATTGTATCTTGATTGTATCAGGATTGATATAGAAATTTAAAGTGACAGTTTTGACATAAAACCAAATGGCCACCACTTGTCTGTCTGTCGTCCTGTGGTGGCTTGAGTTGCTGTGATTCAGAGGGCTATGCCATCGGTATTTTAAATAACCAGCAGGGTCACCCATGGTGGATGGGTTTCAGATGACCTTCCAGACAAAGGCAGACTAGGAAGAAAGAGTGATGAACTACTTCTGAATCGCTAGTCAATGAAAACTCTATGAATAGCAGAGAAACATTGTCAGATACAGGAACAGAATTAAGAGCCTAGAAATAAATCCATCCACCGAATAGTCTCTTCAAAAATTGGAAATCAAAATTGAACATCCATTTACAGAAAAATTAAACAAGACCCATGTCTCACACAATATACCAAAATGAACTTAATGTGGATTAGAGGTCTTAATGTAAAACCAATAACTATACAGATCATCAATGAAAAAATAGAGACAAACTTAAAAGTTCTAATTGATGGCATAAATATGGTATCAAATATAACTGAAAACACACATACAAAAGACAAAATAGATGACTGGGAGTTTCTAAAAATTAGACACTCATGTATGTCAAAGGCTTTCACCAAAACTAAAAAAGTCTGGGGAAAAAATTGGCAATGACGTATCAAGCAAAGTTTATATCTCCAAATTTTATAGAACACTTCAACATCTCAACAAGAAGACAGATAATCTCCACAATTTATAGACCACTTCAGTGCCTCAACAAGAAGACAAATAATCCAGTTAAGAAATGGTCAGAAGAAATGAACAGATACTTTACCAAAGAAGACATTCAGACAGCCAACAAACATGAAGAAAGGCTTATGGTCTTTAGCCATTGGTGGTGGTGGTGTGCCATGGAGTTAGTTCTGACTCATAGTGACCCTGTATAGGGTTTTCAAGGCTGTAAATCATTATGGTTTCAGAAAGCCTCATCTTTCTCCTGTGGAATGGTGTATAGTTTCGTACTGCTGACCTCGAGTAAGCAGCCCAACTCGTAAGCACTACACTACCAGAGCTCCTTCATTAGCTATTAGAGAGTTGCAATTCAAAACATAAATGAGATATCATCTTACTCCGCCTTAATAACAATGTTCCCCAAACAAGAAAACAACAAATGCTAGTGAGGGTGTGAAGAGAGTGAGACCCTCCTATACTGCTAATGGGACTGTGAAATAATGCAACCACTGTGGAAAACGGTATGGCACTTGCTCAACAAGTTGGAAATAGAAATATTGTATGACCCAGCAATCTCTCTACTTATTATATGTCCTCAAGAATATATACTTGCAATGAGAGCCATGGCATGATTAGATATATGCAATACCGTGTTCATCACAGCACTATTCACAACAGCAAAAGATGGAGACAGCCTAAATGCCCATTAACAGAATAATGGTTGCATATGCACAATGGACTATTATGCAAAGTTGAAGAATAATGAAGACTCTGCAAAACACCTGACATCATGGATGAAACTGAGTTACATTAGGGATCATGGATTATGCTGATTTAGTCCACTGCAATAGGATAAATATTTCATGAGACCTCTGTTGTAAAAAGTTCAAATATTTTCTTGCTAAATGAAATATTCTGTGATGGTTACAGGGCAGGCAAGGGCTGTGGGGGAGGGAAAAAGTTAAGTGAACAGAGGGAAATACTGTTACAAACGTGACAAATGATAAACTAGATTGACAGAGAAAAAGCATGAGAAGATGTAAGTAAGCAAAATAGGATTTGAGATGGTGACAATAGAACAGAACAGACTGAGATGAAAAGGGTAATAAAAGAATACTATGAAAAATTGTACTCCAACAAATTTGAAAACCTAAGAGAAAAGTGGACAAATTTCTAGAAACACGCTACCTACCTAAAGTAACAGGAGCTCTGGTAGCTCAGTGGTTACGAATTGGGCTGCTAATCTCACGGTCAGCAGTTCGAAACTACCTGCTGTTCCGTGGGAGAAAGATGAGGCTTTCTGCTCCCATAAAGATTTACAGCCTCAGAAACCCTGTACAGGGTCGCTATGAGTTGGAACCGACTTCATGGTACATAACAACAACAACCTAAAGTAACACAAACTGAAGTAGGAAAATTTAAACATAGCAAAAGAAGGCATTAAAGAGCGCATTAAAAAACAACAGCAAAAATTCCCAACAACAAAAAGACCCCATCCTATACAGCTTCTTTTGATAATTCTTCCAAACAAAAAGAATTGACACCAATTCTACTGAAAATATTCCAGAACATTGAAAAGGAAAGAATATCCCCAAAATAATTCTTTGGAGCCAGCATAATCCTGCTGCAAAAGTCAGGCAAAGACACCTCTAAAAGAAAATTGCATGAATATTCATTAAAAAATTCTCAGTAAAATTTTAGCCAATATAATTCAATAGTATATTTGTTTCTGACTCTTTGTTTACAAATTTCACATTCCAGTTACTAGTAATTATCAATGAATCTTGATTGCATGTTTGATCAATTTCAAACTGAAGACATTGATAGAATTCTTCAATTTCATCATCACTGGCTTTAGTGGTTGGTGTGTAAATTTATATAACAGTGATATTAACTGGTATTCCTTGTGGGCATATGAATATTATCCTGTCATAGACAGCATTGTACTTGAAGATCTTGAAAAGTTTTTTTTGACAATGAATTCAACACCATTCTTTTGAGTTTGACATTCGCAGTATAGTAACACTATATGATTGTCAGATTCAAAGAGGCCAATACCAGTCCATTTCAGCTCACAATTTACATTACAGCTCACATTTCAGCATCAAGCTTTATGTATTCCGTTTCATTTTTGACAACTTCCAACTTTCCTAGTTTCATACTTTGTACATTCCATCTTCCTGTTATTAATGGATGCTTGCAGCTATTTCTCCTTACTTTTAGTGGTGTGTCATTTGCAAATGAAGGTCCTGAAAGCTTTGCTTCATTTATGTCGATATAGTCAACTCTGTGTTGAGGAAGTCACTCTTCCACAGTGCCATTTGGATTGCCTTCCCACCTAAAGGGCTCATCTTCTGGCTGGGTATAAACTGTGGTCTGCAGCTATTCATAAGCATTGCAGTGTCTACCCATTCTTCCTAGTCTGTCTTAGTCTGGAAGCTCTGCTGACACCTGTCCCCTGTGAGTTACCCTGCTGGTATTTAAATCACATATAGCGTAGCTTCCAGCATCACAGCAACACTCAAGCCATTACAGTATGACAAGATGACAAATGAGTGGTCTTGTTAGTCATTTGTTATTGTTGTTAAGTGCCACTGAATTATTTCTGTGTCATAGTGATCCTTCATAGGGTTTCCTGGGAGTGTCTGGTGGATTTGAATGGATGACCTTCCTGTTAGTAGTCCAGTGCTTATTTTACAGGTCACACCAAGAGTCCATTTGAGATGTATGAATTAAAATTATAATGAAATTGTTATCTAACCCCATAATAATGGCATTGATCATAAAAAGAGACAAAGAGCTTAAGTGTTCATCAGTGGATGAATGATACAGAAATTGTGGTACATGCATATAATGAATGGCATTGTAGAATAAGCTCTGTACTGCTAACCACAAGGTCGGTGGTTCAAACCCACCAGCCATTCCCATACAGGGCTGCTATGTGTCAGAATTGACTCAATAGCACTTAATAACAACAACACATAAGAATAAGGAGTCCTGAGTTGATGCTATATGATAAGCACTGGACTGCTAACTGCTCCTCTAGCTGCTCCTCAGAACCCATCTAACACAGTCACTCTGTGAGGGTACTTAACAAAAACTAACATACAAGAATAAAGAATAATGATGAATCTGAAAAATATCGCATAAGTGATATTTTTACGATATTTTTCGCAGCATGAGTGACTCTGGAGGACATTATGCTGTGTGAAAGAAATCAATCACAGAAGGGCAAATATTGTATGAGACCATTACTAAAAAAATCAACAATAGGCTTACACACAGAGGAAACATTTATAGGATGTAATTTAGAAGGTGGTGGGTGGATGAATAAATTAGCTCAACACTGAAAGTCTGCTAACTCGATGGTACCCAAATGTTAATTATAGTGAAGAGAAAGGTAATACATGATATGGGAGTGTCGGCACAAAGGAACAAAGTAAAAGAAGACCCTAAGAGATGCACAAGAGTCAGGGACAACAACAGGAAATGCTCCAACATACATGAAGCAGGCTTGTGACAAAATGGAATTAAAAGATAATGGGATTTTTCCCATAGCAATCCAGGGCCACAATAACAATAATAACAAGGAATAATTTGTGAGTAGATATATAGGCACCCAACGAGATGGATTGGCCAGGTGGCCACATGGACTCAAGTGTGGCAACAGTAGTGAGTTTGGCCCAGGATCGGACATTGTTTCATTCTGCTGTGCATACGGTTGTTATGAGTTGGTGCTGACTCGATGGCACCTAACAATAACAACAGATATATAGGCAAATAAGTGTGTTGAATAGAAGGAGTACATATATAGATATGGCTGGGAATGTTTCTACATACAAATTCATAAGTGCTGCATGAGAAAGCATATAGGTGGTAGAGTTCTCAGAGTAAAACTGGGAGAGAACTATTGGATTTTGAGGCTAAGTACCATAGACTTCTGGACAACTAGGTCAACTAAGTGTTGTTGTTGTTGTTGTTGTTAAGTGCTGTCAAGACAGTTCCAACACAAAGGTTTCCACGGAGCGGCTGGTGTGTTTGAAACACTGACCTTGTGGTTCAACCGACCTTGCGGTCCAGATCAACTAACTAGCAAAGTACAATTCATCAATATAATGATCTACATCTTAATCTGATGAGTAGTGTCTGAGTTGGGACAAGCTGGCAATTGACCATCTAAGAAGCAATTGTTGATCTCTTCCCACCTGGGGCAAACGAGGATGAAGAAAACCTAAGTTCAAGGAATCAATTAGTCCAAAAGACTAATACGCTCTTGAACCACAGCTTTTCACAGTCTGAGATTAACAACATATGGTGTCTGGCTATCACTACCAACCATTGTGACCAGGACCACAACTAAAGTTTCCACTTAGAATAGGGGAAACATGTAGGGGCCACCTTTCAGTTAATCAACGGATCTGACTACAAAAGAAACACTTAACATCAGGTAAGAATATGTTTCTTAGAATAATCAATATTGTAAGATCAAAAATACAACATTTTCCCAAAGCCCAAAATGAGATGGCAAGGAGGGACAGACAGGAAAACCAGACAAATTGAAGCAGGAAATGAGGGAGGAAATGGGATTATGCTGACTCATTGTGAAGATTATAATCACTATCATGGAGCAATTTGTGTATGAATGGAAAATTAAAATGCTTGAAAACTTTGTAAGCTACAGCACAATCAAATGATAAAAAGAAAAGAAAATGAAAACATGCTGAGGAAACAGATCTACACAGGTTCTACTAGGTACACTGGGACAGAGGATCAACTTTCATTTGATTAATTTACTTTGCCTTCAAGTACTAACCTTTTCATAATTACTTTTCTGGTTTCCCTAGTCGGAAGGAATTTTTCTCTACAATGAAGTCTGCTTTTTATTCTGTGCATCATTTTCTACTTCCATGAATAGTTACTTATTACATATTTCCCCTCATAGGATATAGGTTCATAAGGGCATTGACTATGTTTTAATCATCTTTCTCCAGTTCTGATTAGTTTTACACTGTGAAAATAAGTCCCGATATTGTTTGTTTGTTTTTAAATGTTTTATCGTGATTTAGGTGAAACTTTACAGAGCAAATTGGTTTTCCATTCATTAATTCATATACATTTTCTTTTGTGGCATTGAATACAATTTCTACAATGTAACTGTGCTTTTCCCACTTTTTCCGTGTGTTTACCATTCCCATTCATCCTTCTTTCCTATCTCTTCCTGCCTTCTCATCTTTCTTTTTGGGCAAACACTGCCCCTCTGATCTCCTGTGGCCTTACTGTTCTAAGGAATGCACACTTCTTTGGTGTCATTGTTCTACTATATTCATAGAGAGTTTTGTAGCACATACAAATACATATGTAGAAATACCCTCTGCCAAACCTATATATGTACCTGTGGATGTAGTCCTATTTGTCTTCCCACACCTGATAAGCTTGCATATCTGTCTATATGGTCCCCTGCAGATTCTTATTACTGTTATTGCAAAATGTATATGTAATAGTATTTACCTTCATTGCCTTAACTCTTGTATTCCTCCCAGTGTCTTACTTTGCCTTGATAATTTTGTGCTGCCCTCTCCCTTATTGTGGAGTCAGTGTGGCACTGTAGGATAAGCACTGGACTGCCAACTACAAGGTCCTTAGAAACCCTACACAAGGTCTCTCTAAGTCAGAGCTGACCTGATGGCACTTAACAACAACTCCTTTATTGTATATTCCCTTTCGCTTCACTAAGTTAATATGTATCTGCCCTCTTGGGTCCTGATGTGGTGCTGTAGGATGAGCACTAGACTGTAAGTGTGGTTTGAACTTCCAGGTTGGATAAGCAAACTTATCAGCTGCTACTTGGAAACACTGTACAGGTACAGTCAGAATTGACTCGATGGTACTTAACAACAACAACAACCCTCTAGACCAATACATAGTGTTGAATGAGTGAATGAATGGTGGGTAGATGAATAAATTAGCTCAACACTGAAAGTGTGATAGGCTTCTCAACTATTACCTTTTGCTCTATTTAAATAAATGGTCTCCATTGAACTCAGTTTTCTGGCACACACCTCTAATCAACCTTACTTTCTTCAGGCACTTTGAATCCTCTTATTCCTTTCCTGTATCCAGGTCTTTTTAGGTATCTCTTGGATTTATATCTTCTCCATATCCAGAGTTTTTCTTCATTATTCATGCATATATGCTAGCATGTCTCCCAGTCGGTTACCGTATCTTGAGTTTCTTCCTTTTCAATTCCCGTTTTGGACATATACTTATCTACCCTACCTAAAATAGAATTTCAATATATTTCCCCCTTACTTTGGAACCAGAAATCCTTTCCAGTTGCCCGCAGGCTAAAATTCAAACTCTTTGAACTGGAATTAAAGCCCTTCATTAACTGTGTATCATTTATAGATTCAAACTTGCTTCATGAGTAAGTGCTGCAGGATTTCTCTTCTTTAAAATTCTTAGTCCACAGCATCTGATTCCCTGGCTGAAAAGAAATTTTTTAAAAATTGGGTTGTTTCTAAGTTTTCCAGACTTGTTCTCCGCTGTTGTCATCTGCGTACCAGTACTCTATGTACTATCAAACTATCAGCAATTCTCAGTAACACCTGGGAACAATGTGTTTCTTGCAACAATCAACATTATAAGACCCAAAAGGCAACATTTCCCCAAAGCCAATGATGAGAAGGCAGGGAGGGACAGATTGAAAAGCCAAAGGAGTTGATCCAGGAAATGAGGTAAGAAATGGGGTTATGCCGATTCATTGTGGGCAATTTACTTTGCCTTCTACACTAGCCACCTTGTTGTTGTTGTTGTTGTTATGTGCCATTGAGTCGGTTCCGACCCATAGCGACCCTGTATAGGGTTTCCAAGGGTGTAAATCTTTACGGGAGTAGAAAGCCTCATCTTTCTCCCGCGGAGCAGCTGGTAGTTTCGAACCGCTGACCTTAAGGTTCGCAGCCCGATTCGTAACCACTAACTAGCCACCTAGAAGTCCTAAAAAGGAAGGAAAGGGTTGATCGTTGGCAGTTGGGCTGCACAACACATTAGACCAGTGGTTGAAGCTGACTCAAGTGCTAGGGGAGGCGTTTCCAATGATTCCTTTACTCTTTGCTGACTTGACCTTTGGAGAGAAGAGGTGGTAGCTTGATGACAAAGGAACTACATTTATTGCTGCTGTCCTCGGAGGGGAGCAGGAGTCCACAAATTACTTAATAGCCTCCCGAAGGTGTTTGCTTCTTTAAAAAGATTGTTGCTGTTGTTGTTGTTAAGTGCCGTCGAGTTGGTTCCGACCCATAGCAACCCTGCTTAGGGTTTCCAAGGAGTGACCAGTGAGAGTGAACTGCCGAGCTGGCGGTTCAAACCAACTTTGCAGTGCTGAGTATTAACCCACAGAGCCACACTCAAAAATACTGTTGAATGGAAATTGGAACATTCAGAATAATGAATGTGTTCTGAATGCAGCTGGGACGCTTATGGCCTGTGAGCCAATGATGGCCCAAATCAAGGACCTCCTATGTAATCCTTCTTACAAGTGAATATGGTGCACAAACTGCCGCTGCTAAATTGTCAAGTTGGCAGAATTATTATTATTTTGGGTTCTGGCACATGTGTTGGTTCATTTCAATAAAAAATGAGTTTTTCTTCAGTTGGAGGACTGATACTCTATTTGAAGTTGTTTTAAAGACAGCAACAGGTTCATTGTTTACAGTATAGCATATTGTAATGGTTTAACTTAGTATTCAATTTGGACGTATAAGAAATATTTTGAAGGAAGACAGAGGCCAAAGGAAGAGAGCTGTGTTGAATCTTTAAAGGAACATTCATTTCCTTATGTAGCTTCTTTCTTCTCCCTGCCACACATGTGCACTTAGACTTTCATGCCCATATGCACATATACAGAGCTATTAGGAAGATATAGCAGTCTAATAAATATTTACTACTCTAATATTCAAGGCATTAAATACATATTGTTAAGTGCTTCTGAGTCGGTTCTGACTCATTGTGACACTGCCTAGGGTTTCCAAGCAGCAGCTGGTGAGTTTGAACCACTGACCTGGGGTTCAAACTAACCTTGCAGTCCAGTGTCACCGCAGGACTCCAAATGTCAGCTAGGTAACAGGAGCTTAAAGGTATAGTAAAGATCTCCTATATACTCGCATTGAAAATTACTCAGTAATCCATTCATTTAACAAATATTACTGGAACAGCTGCTGTAACCAGTCATGTACAAGTGGGGGGAGATACTTTGTGATCAGAACCAGATATGACCACAAGGCACAGATTTCTTACAGCGTAGTGCAGTGGGAGAGTTTCAAATCAAATGCAGCTACATTTGAGATAAGTTCCTTGGAAGAAAGGAACAGACGTCCATGTGATTTGTTGAATGAGCATTACTACTATGTAAACTTTGACAGCCTTCCAAACAAAACAAACCTGTTGCTGTCAAGTTGATTTACAGTGACCCTTTAGGACAAAGTAGAATTCCCCGTAGCATTTCTAAGGCTGTAGTCTTTATGGTGTAGTCCTGGTGTGGTTCTGTGTGTTTGAATCGAAAGGTCGGTGGTTCAAGCTCAGCAGCCACTCCTTGGAAACCCTAGACAGGATTGCTATGGGTGGAAATTGACTCAATGGCACTTAACAACAACAACAATCTTTGTGGAAGTGGATAGCATGGTCTGTGACTTACTTCTTTTTTTCCTTTAAGAGTTCAAGTGCTATTCATTTATTCAATAGTGTTTTTTTTCTCCTTTTGCATCAATTTTACAGCTTTTGAAAGCTCATGGGCTTTAAAGTAGGTTGAGAGTCTGAGTAGGAAGATCAATTTGCAGACATGTGCTTGTCAAACTCCCTTCAGTAAGCAAGGAGCTAACTATGTGCAAAGAGATAAATTTTTGTGTTATGCTCCATCCTACATGTCAAGAACCCAACGTTGAAGGAAGCATACCAAGCAATGCCTGTATTCACAGAGCCTACATTTTAGTGGAGGAAGTAGAAAATAACTAAAGTGCATAAATGAAGTAGTAAATGAGCTAGGGATAAATGTTGTTGTGAAATGCCATTGAGTTGGTTCTGATCCATAGCGACCCTGTCGTAGGGTTTCCGAGGAGCAGCTGGTGAGCTTGAACCATGAACCTTGCAATTCAAATGGCTTTGCAGTCTGGCACATTATCCCAAAGTGCTACACCAGGGATAAATATTATAGAAGAAATTGAGGAGAAAGAAAGGCGAGGGAGGTAGCATAGGGGAGGGATGATGGTGGATTTGCAGCTTCAGTGGTTGCCAACCATGGCTTTGTTGAGAATGTGATATATACTCATATAGTCACAAAGACCTGATTACTTGTTCATGAAATGTTTGTACAGTGACTGGATAAATACAACAACAGCAACAGTGTGCTGTGAATTTTACCTTGTGGACTAAGTGGGCTAGTCATGACTGACTTGTCTGGGATTATCAGTGAAGTATAAAATGCAATTTAGAATCTCAGTATTAGTCCATTTCATTCACTAAATATGGTGACCTGCTAATTTAGGAATTTAAGATGCTTATGAGGAGTCCTGGGGTGGTGCTGTGGGTTTATGTGCCAGACTGCAAAGCCATTTGTACTGCAAGGTTGGTGGTTCAAGCTCACCAGCTGCTCCTTGGAAACCCTATACACGATTGTTATAGGTCGGAATCGACTCAACGGCACTTAACAACAACAACAACAATGAGGTAAATAAATTAGATAAATTAGGAAAAGGTGTTAAGAACACTGCTTTTGCCCATTTTCTGAGGCCAAAAGATGATTTCATGGTGTTATGAATAGAAGAATGGTCTTCCCAGAGTATGGGGGGTGGATGCTGTTGAATGAAATAAATAGGAAAAAGGAATGGCCTACTGTTGGCTTGAGAAAGGGAATAATAGAAGGAAATTGCAGATGTTTAGAAAGAATGCTCTACTAATCCTAAATTCAAGGCTTGCTGGGCCCTATCTTCTCCACAAGAACCTGACTATGTCCTCTGTTTAATCAGTCTCACACAAGTAAACCATGCTTGGGCTTAGGAAAACTTGTTTTAGATCTTCTTAGAATCAAATAGATGTGTGCTTGGGTTTTTAAAATTTTTTTTCTCCAAATCAAGCTCTCCATCATTAATTTCCCTTCAAAAACTTTTCTAGGCTGTTAACAAAAATAAATTATCAGTAATTGCTAGTAACGGCTGATTTGTCTGGGATTGTCACTGACGTATAAAATGCAATTTAGAATCTCATTATGATTATTATTTCATTTCATTCACTAAATATGGTGACCTTCTAATTTGGAAATTTAAGATGCTTATTAGGTAAATGTTAAAGTGGTATTGGCATAATTGTAATGATCTTTTTCTAGTTTCCTTACCTTTTACTTATGTAACATTTTGTTTTATTAGGATTGTGAGGTAAGGTGGGGAAGAATGATCATTTCTTTCACTGCCTTCTATGTATGGAGCCAGACATTAAAGCAGTTTGCAGAACTGTGAAACTATGCTCTCAATGAGTTCCTGGGCCTGAAAGTTCACGCCCACAATCTAAGGGTCAACGGGCCTAACC
This sequence comes from Chrysochloris asiatica, assembly GCF_000296735.1. Taxonomy (NCBI): domain Eukaryota; kingdom Metazoa; phylum Chordata; class Mammalia; order Afrosoricida; family Chrysochloridae; genus Chrysochloris; species Chrysochloris asiatica. Next base: position 7,957,875 of record NW_006408639.1, on the reverse strand, counting down.
TAACCCACAAAAATCATGTTCTACATCTTGCTTTGCTGAGTGGTGCCTGTGATCTTAAAAGCATATAAATAGCCATCCAAGCTGCAACCATTGGTCTCTCTATGTACAAAAGAAAGAAGAATGATGAGAGTTGAAGATACTTGGAATCAACTAGTCCAATGGACCAAAGGAGCAGGTGAACATCAGTGATCATAACCTGAGACCAGAAGAACGAGATGGTTCCGAGCTACCTTTACCAACGGCTCTGAAAGGGATCCTATTCAAAGGTCCCAGCTAGAGTGAGAGATAATGTGTAAACAAAACTCAAAATGATAAAAAAGATCAGAAACAGACTGGCGGAAACTGAGACGATGGCCACATACCACCCTTCAAGTCTGCAATGGAAGTCACCCTCGTGGCCCAATTTTCAGCCAAGCAGTAGATAGGTATATTTGTTGTTGTTGTTAAGTGCTGTCAAATCAATTCTGACTCATAGCGACCCTGCTTAGGGTTTCTGAGGAGCAGTTGGTGGGTTTGACTGCCGACCTTGTGGTTCGTAGTTCAGTGCTGATCCTACAGTACCACATCAGGGGGGACAATATTAGTAAGGTATTCTCACCATGGAATGGTCTATCATTCAAGACCAAAAGTGCACCATTTACTTAAGGACAGATTTGAGAAGTGCATGGCAGGTGGGTGGAATAGAAATAGGAACAACAGGGAGGAAGTGGGATGACTTGTTGCATGAAGGAGATTGCAGTCGTTAGGATGAAACAAAGTGTATGATTTGTTGGCTGTAAAACGGATGCTCTTGTCTGCAAGTCTTAACTAAGTTCACAATAAAGAGTTTTAAAAAGAAAGAAAAGAACAACGCTGCTCTTTTCACTCTGTTCCTTTTTGGAAAACATTATTTTTCACAAAATATTTTATGTTAAAATATGTTGTTAAGTGCTGTCAAATTGGTTCTAACTCAAAGCGACCTTGTAAAGAGTTTCCAGGGAGTGGCTGCTGGGTTTGAACCACTGACCTTGTGGTTAGCAGTCCAGTGTTTATCCTGTAGCGCCACAAATGGTTTTGTTGTTATTATTTATATATCAATTCTTATTTTGAATATAGTAAATGTCAGTAGATCCAATCTTGAAAAAAACTCTTTTGAGACTGCAATAATATATAAGAGTATGAAGAGGTCCTAGAAGCAATAAGTTTGAGAACTGTTGGTTAGAGGTCAAGAATGTGGATTATTGAAATCAGACTGCCTGCCTGTTACTGAACACCAGTTGAACTAAACCAAGTTACATAACCACCAGTCTCTTCACCTCTGATTTGGGCATGATAATAGTGCCCATCTCACAGCGCTACTTCAAGGTGCAATGGAATGAATGCATGGGGAAATGAATGGCATGTAGTAAGCATTCAGTAAATATTCTCATCATCAAGTCATCAAGTCAGCCTCTGATTTATGGAGACTCCATGTGCATACAACAACAAATTGCTTCCTGGTCTTATGCCATCCCCATGATTGGTTATGGCTTGGGCTATTGTAATTCATTGGGTTTTCATTGACTGATACTGTATTTTCAGAAGTATATCATTAGGTCTTTTCTTCCTAGTCCATGTTAGTCTGGAAGCTCTGCTGAAACATGTTCAGCAACATATTACATAACTGACAAGAGTGTTGATTGAACATGAAGTGCATTGGCTAGAAATCAAACCTGTATCTTCCACGTGGAAGATAAGAATTCTACCACTGAGCATCAGTGAGCTGTTATAATTTTTCGCCCCTACATCTGTGAGATGAGAAAGTTGAGGCCTTCAGTTTAGTGACTTGCCCAATGTCATACAGTTATTTCTAGGGCTTGTCTTTTGATTCCTAATACCCCATCCTCACACTGGCTCTTCAGTAGCTTTATCAGCCGTTGTGGTACCAAGAGTGCTCAAAGAAGCAGAATCATTACACTATGATTTTATTTTGGAAATAAGAAAAAAATTAATATCTTTTTTAGTCAATGTTTTTGAAAGGTAGAGTTATTATATCTTAGTAATTCATTAAAATTACATGACATTTACAGTTCTCCTACTCCCTTAAATAATAACTTCTTCACTCCTATGAAGTAGGCAGCAGAGATGACTTAATCTCCATTTTATAGATGAGAACTCTGGGGTTCAGAAAAGGTACCATCATGCCAGATCAGGCATTAGACACTAATCTTCCAACTCCCTTGTGTGTTTTATGTGGTTGGTTAGCATCATAAATATTATGTAATCTAATCTCTGGAGTCTTGGTGTGGCCCTGTGGGTTAATACTCTGGACGGCAAGGTTGGTTTGAATTGCAGCATGGTGGTTCAAGCTCACCAACTGCTCCTTGGAAACCCTATACAGGGTCACTATGAGTCGGAACTGACTCCACAGCACGTAACAACAATAACAACAACAACAAACGATCTAGACTCTTAATTTCAAAGCTGAAAGTGAGTCCCAGAGAGGTGAAGTAATATTCCAAGGGCACAGGGGTCTCAAATAAGTTGGAGAAGAGGTTAAAATGCTTAATGTGGTCTTGGGATTCTTATGTTCCCTTGTATGTTTACCTAAATTTAATGTTGACAATTCCATTTTCTCCTCTTTCTGGGCTGTACAGAAAGCTCTGTAGGGCTATTATTTTAGTCTTTGAAGTATCATTGCTTGGGGAAAGAATATTTTGCCAAATCAGTTTGGCTGTTTAATGACCCTTGTTCCTGCATACTATGTGTTTAAAATCTCAGCCTCATTGTGTTGTGTATCTTGTTGGAGGCGGTTGGCATCAGCTTGGTCCAAGGGATACATTAATTGCTTCTCAGGACTGAGCTTCCCTTCAGACATTTGCAAATTTCACTTTTATACATTTTTTTGGGTGAAACTGGATGGTTTGAGCATTCATTTTCTCTGTATTCTGGGGGTAAAAGGAATGGAATTACTTCTATTAGGACCAAATTGTTGGAACATTGTCTGTTTTGGTAGGGGGGGTATTAGTATAATCTCTTAAAAAATAATATTACTGTTCTTTTTTGGCTTTGGATCCAAATGGCTTCCTGTCTCATATATGTAATTCCTTGTTTAAAAATAAATTAATGAAGAACAAAGAGCACTAAGATGCCTTGTTGTTGTTAAGTGCCGTTGAGTCATGTCCAACGCATGGTGACCCTGTATAAGGTTTCCGAGGAGCAACTGGTGAGTTTGAACTGCTGACCTTGCAGTGAAAACTGACTTTGAAGTCCAGTGCATTAACCCAAGGCACCACACCAGGACTCCACCTGTTATTATAGAATAACAGTCTTATCTAGAGTGGACTGGAGATGTACAGGGAACATGGGAATAATTCAATGGCCAGAAGAATGAACTTTACTCACACTTTTGATTGCCAAGACTTCAAGACTTGTGTATGATTCATGGTTTAACCAGATATGCAGGTATCTCTTGAAGGCTAACCAATGGATGCCTCATTAAATTGTTAGTGCTAGTTGCTGTGGAGTCAGTTCCAACTCATAGAGAACCTATGCAAAACAGAAAGAAACACTGCCCAGTCTTGTGCCAACCTCACAATAGTTGCTGCCACTGTGCCATTACATCTCATTGGAGCCTTCCTCTTTTTTCCTGACTCTGCACTTTACCAAGCATGATGTCTTTCTCCAGAAATGGGTCCCTTTAGATAATATGTCCAAAGCATGAGAGATGGAGTCTCTCCATCTTGGCTTCTAAGGAGCATTCTGGCTGTACTTCTTTCAACACAGATTTGTTTGTTCTTTTGGCAATCCACGGTGCACGGTCAGTAAAAGAGAGGTAGACCTCAACAAGACATATTGACACAGGGGCAGCAACAGTAGGCTCAAACATAAGAACAATTGTGAAAATGTTTACTTCAAGACATAGTCAATTACAGGACCCAGCAATGTTTCGTTCTGTTGCACCGCTGAGTCAGAACTGACTCAATGGCATTTAACAACAACAGTATTAGTTGGAACTGATTCGACAGCGCTTAACAATAGTAGGAAGAATAACTAAGCTTTCACTTTTGCAAAGCATGAACAACATTAACAAAATGTATCTATCAATCTGTAAAATAACTTTGTTAAGTTGTCACCTTGCAAAGGTGATCACATTCCCAATTTACAGGACAGTGTTGATAATTGAACTCAACAGTGGGCTCATGGATCAAAGACCACACGTGGTGTTAAGTATGTTAAAACAAAAATCTTATTAAGCCAAGAATAATAGAAATTGATTGGAGTTTGTTTAATATGCAATTTGCAAATCAAGGTAACATTCTAACAGGTAGTGGTGGTACTTATGTGCTGAGGATTTGACTCCTACTCCTAGGGATCCTGTAAGGAACCCTGCTGTGGCACTGTAGGATCAAGCACTGGTTTGAAAGGTCAGCTTGAGCCACAAGTTTGGCATTTCAAACTCACCAGTCACTCTTTGGAAATACTATACATGGTTGCTAGGAGTTGGAACTGACTGGATGGTACTTCAAATCAACAAAATAGGGTTTTTGAGGCTGTAAATCTTTACAGAAACAGAAACCCTCATCATTCTCAGAGCCTCTGATGTTGCAATTAACAGCCTGACTCATAACCTAGTGTGCTTTCAGGACTCATTAACATTCTGATTTGTTAAGTGGCATCCGATTGTTTCCAACCCTGTATAGAGTTATTGAGGAGCGGCTGGTGAGTTTGAACCAATAGCATTCCTAAGTCCACTGCTGCCTCCACTGTGCCAATCCATCTTTTCCTCTTTTTTTTCTGACCCTCGACTTTATTAAACATGCTATCCTTCCTCAGAGACTGATCCCTCCTGATACTATGTCTGAAGTATGAGAGATGAAGTCTGGTCATTCTGGCTTCCAAAGAGCACTCTGGCAGTACTTCTTCCAACACAGATCTATTTGTTCTTTTGTCAGTCTGTGGTACTTTTATTATTCTCCTCCAACACCATAACTCAAAGGCATCAATTCTTCTATGGTCTTCCTTATTCATTGTCCAGTTTTTCACATGCATGTGAGGTTATTGAAAATAACATGGCTTGGGCCAGGAGCACCTTAAACTGACATCTACTCTTGAACACTTTAGTCCCTTTTATTGTTGTTGTTAGGTGCCATCGAGTCAGTACTGACTCATAACAACACTATGCACAACAGAACGAAACACTGCCTGGTCCTGGGTCAACCTCACAATTGTTGCCATACTCGAGCCCATTGATGCTGCCACTTTGCCAATCCATCTCGCTGGGGGTCTTCCTCTTTTTCTCTGACCCTCCACCTTACCAAACATGATACCCTTCTCTAGTGACTGGTCCCTCCTGGTAATATGTCCAAAGTATGAGAGAAGAAGTTTGGCCATCCTGACCTCCAAGGAGAACTCTGGCTGCACTTCTTCCAACACGGATCTGTTGGTTTTTGGCAGCTCATGGCACTTTAAATAGTCTCCAACACCATAGCACAAATGCATCAATTCTTTTATAGTCTTCCTTATTCACTGTCCAACTTTCACATGCATATGAGGTAACTGAAAATACCATGGCTTGGGTTAGGCGCACCTTAGTCCTCAAGCTGAGATCTTTGCTCTTCAACACTTTAAAAAGGTCTTGTGCAGCAGTTTTGCCTAATGCAATAGGTCGTTTGATTTCTTGACTGCTGCTTCCATGTGTTGATGGTTGATCAACACTCATGGAAGAGGGAAGGAAATGATCAAAATGGATGCCAGAAAAGACACTGAAACGTGCTTTCTCTCCAGTGTAGAGATGCTAAAGCAAATGGAACAAATGAGGAGATACAAGAGCTGAACAGAACTTTCAAAGGTCAGCTCAAGAAGACAAAGTCAAATATACAATGTAATGTGCAAAGATCTGGAGTCAGAAAACCAAAAGGGAAGAATACACTCAGCATTTCTCAAGCTGGGGGAACAGAAGAAAAATCAAGCTTTGACTTTTGTTATTGAAGGATTCTCTTGGCAAATTATTGAATGGTGCAGAAAACATCAAAAGAAGATGGAAGGAATACACATACACAGAGTAGTCCCCTTTAAGAAATAGTTTTTCAATGCTTAGGGTTCAAAAGAATGCCTAAGGGCAAGGCCTGTGTGGGTCATCCCAACTTCCATGGCAGTCAGATATCTGGATTCTAGGCAAATTAAACTGATCTCTCAAATGCCAACATCAGGAAGAAACTTGGGTGTTCTATTTCTTAATCCTGTGATTTGTCCGCTTCATCACCTTGCATTGTTTGTGGACAAGCTTTATTTCTTACTAGTGAAGTAATTTAAACATGCTATTTGTTTTAGGGTTCTGTGCCAGGGAGAGTTTTGTCATATGTGGCTTTTCCAGCAGATTATCCTGTGTGGCACTGTGGGCTAATCGTTTGAATTGCAAGGTCACCAGCTGCTCCTTGGAAACCCTATACAGTGTCACTATGGGTTGGAATCAACTCGACAGCACTTAACAACAACAAGAACATCCTCAGCAGAGAGGAGCATGTTCTCCTGAGAAGACATCATTCCACTGACCGTTAGGACAGATGAGAGGCTGAGCACTCCCGACAGCTCAGGCCCATGAGGCATAGTACTCCTTAGTTGATGTTTTCTCTTTAGCAAATGACAACATTTCTCACAACACCTGTTCCTGCATAGCCTCCTCTGTACTCAGTCTGTTGGTCCTGGTGGCTTGAAGAAACTCTTGGCTTTTATGTTAGTTGAATGTCCCTGGACTTTATTGTCAGAATAATTAGGAGCAAGAAGTAGGGAGTTGTGAATTTGCCCAAGATCGTGAAAGAAATAAGTGCCTGTCTTTCTTCAATGGCATGTGAAGGCAATCGGGTAAGACCAGGTACCCAGACAATTTATCATTGTTGTTGTTGTTGTTAAGTGCTGTCGAGTTGGTTCCGACCCATAGCGACCCTGTACAGGGTTTCCAAGGGTGTAAATCTTCACGGGAGTAGAAAGCCTCATCTTTCTCCCGCGGAGCAGCTGGTAGTTTCGAACCGCTGACCTTAAGGTTCGCAGCCCGATTCGTAACCACTACGCTACCAGAGCTCCTTACTGCCTCAAAATCATACCGAGTTACAGTGTTCCCTCCACAGAGCCCTTTCCCTTTTTGAAATAGCTTACTGTCTTTGTAAAACCTGTGCATGCACACTACCAAAATTAAAGCAAAATATAATGTAAAAAGAAGGTAACAATCCCACCACTTTATAACAAATTCATATTTTGGTGCACACCCCACAAAGCCCATTTCTAACCTTTCCCTTTTGGGAATTCCTTGTCCTCCAACAGTGATGCTGTACTTGTCTCCCCTAGATTATAATCTTCCCAAGGGTGGAATGCTGTTTTATGTACGTTTGTACAGTGTCTGACATAGCACTGCGTATTTGCTTGGCCTTCAAAGGACACTTTTAGGAAAACACAGAAGTGAGAGAAATAACTTCTGCTTTAAGGTCCTAATGTGAGCTGAAATGTGCTCTCCTTGGAGAAGATTGCAAATCACAGATGGTGCTAGCGGCTGGTTGGGGAAGTAGATTACATAACAATGCATATAGATTTTTCTTTGTTTCTTTTGGGTATTCCATAAGAGGTGCCAGCCATGGGTGCCCCTGGGCTGCTAATGCATCGTCATAAAACTTAAGTGGAATTCTTCACAATGGGCACTCAACTCTGGCAAGCAGGATGCAGACTTGATTGCTGAACTTTTGCTGCCTCTAGATTCCAGTGATTTTTAGTAATGAGTGTCTTGGCAAAAGAACAGGGTATTAGCTCAGATGTCATGTTTAAAGGGTAGGCAGCCTGTGTGTTAGGTTCCAATTGTGTAGTTGCCAACAAACTTAGAGTTACAATATTAATAACAATTCACTTTGCAATCTCTTAATCAAAAGTGAGGTATTAGAACAAAGTTGCATCCCAGCAGACTGCTCGGAATGTCTACCTTTTCAGCCTGGGCAAGTTTGTCCACAGGGCACACACACTTTGAGCTGGCAGAAGGGACTGCTGTTGTTTCTAAATAAATTTCTCAGCACTGTGCTTAAAAGGAGGAACTTTTAAATATACGAGCCCTGCCGGACAGTGAAGGAGTTCTGATGGCACCATGGTTAAAGCACTCAGCTTCAACTGAAAGATCGGTGGTTGCAACCTACCTGCTGCTCCTCAGGAGAAAGACGAGGCTGTTTTCATAGAGACTGCAGCCTTGGAAACACTAGGTGGCAGCTCTACTCTGTCCTATAGCATTGCTGTGAGTTGGAATGCGCTACACAGCAATGGGTTTAGTTTGGTTTGGGCCAGACAGTGCAATAATCAAGTCATTTATATACTCGACACTTACCACGTGGAAAAAGGGTTTACACAGAAACAAATTTCATCATTCTCCCTCTCATACCCCCAAACAGAATGTAGTTTCCCCCTCATCTGTTTTCGTATTTCTTCTTTCTCTCTTTTGAACCTTTTATTCATTAATTGTTCATAGAGGATAATATTGAATAATTAAAATGGGAGCAACTAAAGTGCTCCTGAAATAGAATTGATATTTAAAAATGTCTAAATAGGTGGCTTCGTACTGATATTTTTCAGTTCACATCAGCAAGTGACCTCTTAGACCTCTAGGTGTTGTCAGAGTAAATGTGTTAGAAAGAAATAAAATTAATTTATTTATGTTACTTAAAATATTGTATTTTAAAATGATTCCAGGCATAAACTAATTGCAAAAAAAGTAAAAGAATTTTGATAGTCCTTCACACATTTTTTCCAAATGTTAACATTTGATTTCTTTTTATCTATTTATCTATGTACCTATCTATCTACGTACAATTTTTCTGATGACTTGATTGAAAATAATTTGCAGATATAAACCCTGTGGAGGAATATTCTATGAGAAAAAATAATATTCTTACACTTATAATCATTGTGATAAAGACCTTGGATACTTGTTAAATCAATGAATGAATGATAACACTGTTAACTCTATAGTTCAGCTAAATGTGTTGCGTGCATTATCCAATTTATTATACATAACCCTGTGACAAGGGTGTTATCTCCATATAACAGCTGAAGAAATTGAGGTTAATAAAGTGGCAGGGGAACAATTTGAGTCCACATAGGCTGGTTCCAGAGCCCTTTATCTACACTAAACTATCACCCTAAGAACTAAATAACTGTCTATCAAATTATTTGCAACATCTTGAGACCTTAGAAGTATAAAGTGTAAACTGACAATTTAAATCAACTCTATAGATCTTCTGTTTATTATATGCCAGCAACTGTACTCAGCAATGAAAATACAATCATCTGAATCATCTTCTCAAGTGGTTGTTTCTCCTGTTGAGTTGGTTCGAACTCATAGTGACCCTGTATAGGGTTTTTGAGAATGGCTGATGGGTTTGAACTTGACAACCTTGTGATTAACAGTCCAGCACTTATCCTAAAGTACCATACGAGGTATCCCTTCTCAAGAAGTCCATGTAAATAGAAGTAGTTAGTGAAGTTGTCAAGGACTTCATTCTTCTTGGATCAGCTATCAACACATGCGGAAGCAGCAGTCAAGAGATCAGATGACGTATTGCGTTGGGCAAATCTGCTGCGCAGGAACTTTTTAAAGTCTTCAAGAGCAGATATGTCAGCTTGAGGACTAAGGTGTGCCTGACCCAAGCCATGGTGTTTTCTTTTTTTTCTTAAATGTTTTATTGTGAATTATGTGATAGTTTACATGGGAGAACATTAGTTTTACATTCATTCTATTATATATCATCTCATTGCCATGGTTACAATCCCCTCCATGCAT
>NW_006408639.1:7930618-7931526 GCF_000296735.1 Chrysochloris asiatica | reverse complement strand
AAAAAAAAAAAAAAAAATTCAGAAAGTCTGAATTTAGGAGGAGAGAGAGCATGTTGGAGAAAGATAACTTGGGAAGCTCACCTCAACACCACCGTAAACTCAGGCGCAAAGAAGAGATAGGAGACTGCTCATGCAGTCACTGTTGATGTGACATATTGAGACATACTGAGGAAAGAGAATTCATGTATTCTTTTGGCATCCAGCTGTCACCTTCATTAATATAAATGTGACCTTTGAGAACAAAGCGAATGGAACATGCATTGCTTGAAAGTAACACTTGGGTGGTTAGTTGGCACTAGAGCTGTCAAACTGGTTGGAGATAATTGCTAACTGTAATATTCATGAACCTGTGAGTACAAGTGGTCTTTACCTCCTGTAAATCAGGTACTTCTGCTAGGTGTCCTGAAGATGAATCGACTTTCTATATTTTACAGATGAGGAAGCTGAAGTTCAGAAAGCAGTGGCTGGGCAAGGGTTGCATGCAAGTGAGGAAAAGAGGCAGGGTGAGAACAGCTTCAGTTTTCCTATTTGTATGTTTGAATAATGGGACTTAATGTTAAATGGTGTATATGCAGCACCCTTGCTGCCCATACCCTCTGGGACACATACTGGGCACCACAGAAGGCTTATGGCAAATATATAATATATAATAATAATAAAATGTTGAGTACTTGTTTTAGATTGAGTTCTCTAGAGAAGCAAAGCAAATGAAGCATGTGTATATACGAATATATATATATATATGGTCATTACCATTCTTACATGAATTGAAGTTGGTTCCAACTCATAGTGATACTCTTTAGGGTTTCTGAGGAGGGGCAGGTGCATTTGAACCATGAGTCTTACAGTTCAAAACCACCTTGCTTCCAGTGCTGCTTTATCCATTAACATCAAACCAGGACTCACTC
>NW_006408639.1:7927713-7929106 GCF_000296735.1 Chrysochloris asiatica | reverse complement strand
ATAATATATATTATGTTATAATATATATATTTGTATGTGCATATGCTTCACTGGCTTTGTTTCTCTAGAGAACTCAGCCTTAAGCAAATACTCAACATATTATTATTTCACATTTGTCAGAACCATCTGTGGTGCCCAGCATGGGTCTTAGAGGGGAGAAGACCGCAACCGAGACATGTAGATCACATTTTGCATGAAATCACATTTTTTAAAACATATAAATGGAGAAACTGAAGTTGTAGTTAAAATGGGACATATCCCCAAATTGGTATAGATGGATCTCTAGTAGCAATAGTGGGTTATGAGTTGGGTTGCTAACCACAAGGACAGCAGTTTAAATACACCAGCTGCTTTGCAGAAGAAAGATAATGTGTTCTGCTCCTGTAAAGATTTATAGTCTTAGAAACTGTAAATAGGGCTGCTATGAGTTGGAACCTATTCCATGGCACACAGCCACCACCACCATATGACCTTGTGGTTAGCTGTCCCATGCAGTATAACCCACTACGCCACCAGATATATATATATATACATACATATTGCCTTCTAGGATCAGCACTAGGCTGCGAACCAGAAGGTTGGTGGTTCAAACCCACCAGCTGCTCCTTGGAAACCCTGTACTTAACAACAACATACACACACATATATGTATATATGCATACATACATACATATATGTGTTGAAACCGAGTTTGCAGTTCAGCACATTAACCCACAGCACCACAGCAGGATTCCATATATATGTATGGAATCTGATAGTGTAGTGGTTATGAGTTAGGCTGCTAACCTCAAGGTCATCAGTTTGAAACTACCAGCCACTTCACATGGAGAAAGATGAGGCTTTCTGCTCCCACAAAGATTTACAGCCTTGGAAACCCTATGCAGGGTCACTATGAATCAGAACCGACTCCACGGCTCACCACTACCAGTACACACATACACACACACACACACACACACACACACACAGAGACACAGATACAGAGATGCAGAAAGACAGGATTATCTCAAGGAAATGGCTCCTGTGGTTATAGAGTCTAGCATGTCCCAAGTTTGTGGATCAGGCATTAGATTGGCGGCTTCTCCTGACTCTTGTAGTCAGAGGAGCTAATGACTCCAAGATAGGCAGTTAAGATGGCAGGCTACTGGCTCACAACCTGTAAAGGGCAACAGATTTTAAGAACTGAGGTCAGATGATGAGGAACTGGATGCAGAATGCAAGCCAGAACCTTGCTGAAACATCCATTTGTAAGCTAGAAGCAGAACACAATCTCCAAGGAAACTCCGTTCAATCTCCTCAGAGCAGATTTCATTATGGCAGCAATTACATTATATGAAATCTAATAAGGAAGACCATAGAAGACTTGATGCTATTGGTGTTGGAGGAGAATACT
>NW_006408639.1:7924367-7927008 GCF_000296735.1 Chrysochloris asiatica | reverse complement strand
TTTTTCTCTGACCCTCCACCTTACCCAGCATGACATCCTTCTCCAGCGACTGTTTCCTCCGGACAATATGTCCAAAGTATGAGAGACAATCGTATACATCTCCTTAAATGATACATAATCTCAAAATAAAGACAATTATAAAGTTATACTTGCCTAACATGATACAAATAATGTATACAATTGAAAATCCTCTAGCCCTATTTACATTTTATAAAGAAGCTGAGACAGCAAAAGTCATTGATACACACAGACACACACACACACGAACTTTAATGAGTTCATGGAAAACTGGAATTAAAAGATAATGGAATTATTCATGAACTTTTGAGGTTTTGTTGCACACACGCACACATGTACATCATACAGATATAATAAAACAAAATAAAATACTCATAACAATTATAGTCTTTGTTTCTACAAATGGTAATGTGGTCATACTGCTATATAGAACCTTCTTCTTCCTACCATTCCATATTCCTCTTACCCTCAGCAAGCAATTCAGCTGGTCTGGTTCTGGGTATGCTAGCATGACCAAACTTTCATTCCTGAAAGGTGTGGGTCAGTAGTAGTCATGTGTGAATTGAGTTGTTATGGTTTTACATTAACTTTAGCCATAAGTCATGTTGGTACTAAGAGACATACTAAGGGATATCCAGACTTTCTGATATACTTTTTGCCTCCATTGTGCAGCATCATGAAGTTATAGTTGAAAAACAAGTCTCCAGGATTGACAAAATACAAATTGAAATATTTAAAAACCTAATGAAACACTGGGGGCACCCACTCCTCTGTATCAAGAAATTTGGATCACAGCTACCTGGTCAATCAATAGGAAGAGTTCCATATTTGTCCCCACTCCTAAGAAAGGTGACCCAACGGAATGCAGGTCATCAGACAATCTCATTAATATGACATTCAAGTAAAAGTTTGGTGAAAACAACAACAACAACAACAAAATGACTGTAGTGCATGGAAAGGGAGCTGCCAGAAATTTAAGCTGGATTCAGAAGATAAGGTAGAACTAGGGATATCATTGCTGATGTCAGATGGATCTTGGCTGAAAGAAGATAATTCCAGAAAAATGTTTACTTATGCTTCACTGATGATGCAAAGTCTTCAACTGTGTGGATCATGACAAACTATGGTAACCCTGTGAAGCTGGGTATTCCAGAACTCTTAATTGTATTCATGAGTGACCTGTGCATAGATCAAGAGGCAAAAAAAGGGGAAAAGATGTATGCCACGGTTGTGTTCTTTCATCATACATGTTCAATCTGTATGTGGAACAAATATGAGCGCAAGACTTGATGAAGAAGAACATGGCATCCAGATTGAAGAATGACTTATTAATAACGTGCAATATACAGATAACTCAACCTTGTTTGCTAAAGTGAAGAGGACTTATAGTACTTACTGATGAAGATCAAAGATTATAGCTTTCAGTATGGATTGCATTTCAATGTAAAGAAAACATTACTGGAACAATAAATAACATCATGATAAATGGAAGAAAGATTGAAGTTGTCAGTGACTTCATTTTGCTTGAATCCACAGTCAGCACTCAAGGAAACAGCAGTCAAAGCCTCTTTGCTGTGTTTAAAAGCAAATATATGAGCTTGAGGACTAAGATGCACCTGGTCCAAGCCATGATATTTTCAATAGTTGTATATGCCTGATGTAGTGCTGTGGGCTAATGTGTCAGACTGTAAAGTCATTTGAACTGCAAGGTCAGTGGTTCAAGATCACCAGCTGCTCCTTGGAAACCCTATACAGGGTCACTATGGGTTGGTTTGACTCGACGGCACTTAACAACAACAACAACAACAACATATGCATATGAAAGTTGGACAATGAATTAGGAAGACCATTAATGTATTTGTGCTGCAGAAGAGTACTGTAAATCCCATGGACTTCCAGAAGAACAGACAACTCTGCATTGGAAGAAGTACAGCCAGAATACTCCTTAGGAGCCAATATGGTGAGACTTCATTTCTCATTCTTTGGGCATATTGTCAGCAAGGACTAATCTCCGGAGAAAGATATCATGCTTGGTAAAGTGGACGATCGGTGAAAAAGAAGACCCCCAATAAGATAGATTGGTCATTTGGCAAGCTCAAATGTAACACTTGTGAGGATGGCACAAGACAGGGTCATGTTTTGTTCTGTTGTGCATGGGTTCCCTATGAGTTGGAACAGACTTGACGGCATGTATCAACAATAACAAAATACAACATCAGTCCAATTTCCCCTTGTTATTTAGGGTCAGTCACACCAGCCTGCATGTTGACTCCCTTTTCCTATTGATCTAAAGGCATGAGGAACCCAACCAATCTGGCCACATGGCATGCTTAACGTCTTGTTTAGTGAAAAGTAGGTTGTGTCTCCTGTAGGAGCATTTCTCCCTTTGGAACTAAGGCCTGCATGGGGACAGGAAACAAAAATTTCACAAGTGGATCACTAGGGCTAATAGTGAATAGTGTCACTCCTATCTTTTCACTGGATTCCAGGAACTCTGGATCCATATATTGGACACTAATTTCGAACATATACATTGCCTCAGTCCTATAAAGTATTACCTCCTAACTATAATTGAGTCTTTAGAAAGGCATTACATTATTATATCAAATGATCTGATTCAGGA
>NW_006408639.1:7907301-7922029 GCF_000296735.1 Chrysochloris asiatica | reverse complement strand
CTCCTCTTTGCTCCCTACTTTTGCATTCCAATCACCAGTAATTAGCAATACATCTTAATTGTAGGTTTGATCATGGTAAGACCAGTGAAATCCATGAGCATCTTGCCACACTCCATTTTCTGTGAAGTGAGTCCTTTGATTTGAGGCAGTGGGATACTACGATGGTGAATAAGACTTTCTGTGAATCCATGAGGTTATTTTGGCAAAAGCGTTGCATGCAGTAAGACAAATCCAAATCCAGAGGGTCTATTCCAGTAAGAATGAAACATTGCTCTTTCCATGATAGAAGCACACCAATTTTATGATAATTAATTTTATGTGTCAATTTGACTGGGCCAGGATGCTTAGCGGTTTGGTAATTAAGACATGGTAATATCCCATGATGAGATTTAATGTAAACGCCATGATGAGATCTGCTGTGAGCAGCCGATCAATTGAAAGGAAGTTCCTTTAGTGTTACAGACTGCTTGCAATATATTTTACATTTGAGCAAAGCTTGCTTGCTTTTTTTGCTGGGTCTAGATCTTGCATTTGACTTGTCATCCAACCTCTAATTCTTTGGATTGAACCAGTGGCCTCATCTACTGCCTGCAGATCCTGGGAGTCATTTTACCTGCGTGACCTGCCTGCCTACTGTCTGACTTGCTGATTTTGGCATTGAAGCTAGATGACTCAGAAACCTCCAGTTTGACATCTGACCCTTGGACTTGGGACTTGTCCACCTCTACAACTGTGTGAGTCATTTCCTTGTTGTAAACCCCTGTTTATATATACATATGCAAGCTTTCCTGGTTTTGCTTCTCTAGAGATCATAGCCTAAGAAAAAGGAAATCAACCTACCACCAGGTTGCTGGCTGATCACCCCAAGGAATAGTTCCCATGTCTTGTACTCAGTGTTTGTCTCTGCTGCTGGCAGATGGGCACTCATCAGTGGTTGTAGACAAGTCAGCCTTAGTGAGTGTTAGTCCATGCTCCTGAGGCCATGCATTACTTCCATTCCTGCATGTATATCCGCTTTGTTTATGAGCTTATTGGGCAGTGACAGGAATGGCTTTGGAAAGAGGATGAATGGTTTTGATAGAATGTTAATGTATCCTCTCTAAAGTCATCCTTTGATGAAGTCTCATGATACACTAATATCTTCACTTCTTTGGACCATTAAGACAGGTCTGTCCATATACCTCTTCTCCATATCTCCTTGTCACCCATTTTTCAATCTTGTTCCAAGTCTCTGAACAGCTAGCAAGACCATTGGCCACAGTCCAGGAATCATATTTAATCACACATTTGGTCATTTTTCCTGCCAAGCAAAGTGAATAACCAGGTACACTACTTGAAATTCTGCCCATTGGGAGGATGTCCTTTCACCACTGTCCTTCAGAGATGTTCAAAAAGGATGTGCAGTGCTTTTGCTGCCCACTTTCAAGTGGTACCTGTATATTGTGTGAAACCATCTGAATACTAGGCACAAGTGTTCTTTTCCTTAGTCAACTAATCGTTAGGAACTCCCCATGAGGCCATAGGGACAGAGAGGGAAGTAATAAAACATGAGTGGAGACTATGGCCATTTGGGCCACTTCCTCATGCAACTTACTTGTGCCTTCAGGTTCTACTTGAGTCTGATCTTGAGTGTTTCACTTCAATTTAATGATGGAGTAGGACAGGAAGCATCCACGTTATGAATGTGTTGGTTACACAATACCCAGTTCATGATGGACAGTTCAGGCCACATGATTACTTTGTGGCCAGTGGTTAACCATTCACTCTCTACTAAGGTCCAGTAATAATTCAAAAGTGGTTTTTCAGAAGGAGAGTAGTCAATTGCAGAGGATGGCAGGATTTGATCTAACACCCTAAAGATGTGATTCACCAATAGAGGCCTGCCAAAGACTTCAAACAGCATCTCTCTCTGCTACTAATATTTTAGTTACTACTGGATTGGCCAAGGAGCTCTGGTAGCGTAGTGGTTATGAATCGGGTTGCTAATCTCATGGTCAGCAGTTTGAAACTACCAGCTGTTCCACAGGAGAAAGATAAGGCTTTCTGCTCCTGTAAAGATTTATAGCCTCAGAAACCCTGTACAGGGTCGCTATGAGTCGTAACTGACTCCACGGCACATAACAACAACTGGATTGGCCAGATCATATGGTCCAAGTGTCAGAGCAGCTTGCACAGCAGACTGAACCTGTTGCAGAGTTTTCTCTTGTTTGGGATCCCACTATAAGCTAAACCAGAGCGGTAGTGGTGGTTGTGTGCCACCAAGTCATTTCAAATGCATAGCGACCCTGTTTGATGAGTTTCATTCATTCATAGCGTTTCAGAAGCTTTAGATCTTTACAGGAGCAAAAAAACCTCACCTTTCTCCCTGTGGAGCAACTGGTAGACTGGAACTTACTAAGTTTGCAGTTAGCAGCAAACCTCTAATCCGCTACGCTACCAGTGTTCCTGAGGTCAGAGTTATTGTTAAGTGCCGTCGAGCAGGTGCTGACTCATAGCGACCCTGTACAGGGTTTCCAAAGAGTGGCTAGTAAATTTGAACCACCATTCTTGCAGTTCAAACTGACTTTGTGGTCCAGTGCATTATCCCACAGAGCCACATCAGGACTCTGCGATTAGACTAAGCACCTTGTCAAGTTTATGATAAGCCACTGTCATTCTCCAGGATCCAGCTGTTTTTTTTCACACAGACCAAAGAAACTAGTTGAAAGGAGATGTGGTGTGAATCACTACGCCTGTATCCTTCAAGTCCTTAATGGCGGCACTAGTTTCTGCAGTCCCTCCAGGATTGCAATATTGCTTCTGATTTACTCTTTTCCTAGGCAGGGGTGGTTATAATGGCTTCCGCTTGGCTTTTCCTGCCATAATAGTCCTTACACACATGTCAGGGATCCAGTGTAACAGTTCTGCCAGTTGTTGAGTGTGTCTACACCAATCACATATCCTAGAACCGGGGATATAACTATAGGATTTGTTTGAAGAACCATTGGATCCACTGTGAGACAGACCTGAGGAAAACTTCCATATATGCCCATACTGACTTGTGAGCCACAGTGATGTTTAGGGTGTCCAGGAATTAGTTTCATTTCAGAGCCAGTGTCCAGGTTTCCCACCAAATTGGATTATTTTATTTCCCTCAGTGATTAGCTAGGCTTGAAAAAGGCCACAGATCCCTTTGGGGAAGGCTGGGGGAAAGACGAACAGTATAAATTATTGACAATGTAGTGCATGGCCTTTCCTCAAGTAGATCTTGATTGCAGTTCATTCAAGGGGTGGTAGGTCTGTAAACTGCCTCAAGTCTGTGAATTAATTGAGGGACCAGGATTGTCTATTCTGATGATTCAAATTAGACTGCCATGCAGTTGACCTAGCATTCTGATCAGTGTGCAAAAAACGAACACCAAGCCATCCCTCCAGCACCACTCTCTGCCTCTCATCTGGGTTTGATAATTAATTGCATTGCCCACACAGAACTCAGACACTGTATTCATAGTTATGAGGCTTACTAGGGAAGTTTTCAGGTTCAGAAATGCTCAGGGCAGAGTTCTTTCAGCAGGACAGTTTCTCTTGAACCATTACCACAAGGAGGCCTCTCTCTGGCCCTAAGCTCCTTGTCCTGGCCTATGCCCTGCTTGGCAATGTTACAGAGCTCTTTTAGGACTTTTGATAGATGCCTACAGGAAACACCACCATAAACCTCAACCTGAAGGCACTTGATTCTAGGTTCATAGGTCAGCAGATCTAGCTTCCGCAATTAAGTGCCTGGAAGCATACCATTCTGTAAGCAAGCCACTTGCCTACAGCCACTAGCTTGGCTCGTTCCATGGGCTGGGAAGCCAGCCACTCTGGTGCTCTTGGTTTGGCTGCTCCCCTGGTGTCACAGGTTCTGACCTTGAATCTGAGAGGCCACAGGCTGGGCTCCACACCTGGCTCTTATTTTTGATGGTTCTAACAGCCCCCATTCCTGCTTCTGAGATGGCTCATTTTATACATGTTAGAGTTTCAATTTTTTACAATCAAATTTAACACTGTTTGCCACTCACAGCTGAATCATATAATCCTATCAGCATTTACTCCCACCTTCGCTTGCCCAGACCCAGCAGGGCAAAAACATTGTTTGGTAGTTCTTACAAAGACTATGGGTAAAAGAATCATATGAATTAATTCAAGGCACTGCAAAGTAAATAATAGACTTTCATTTATTACACCTCCAGGAGCACCATGACTAAGCCAATGGCATAAATCCATATGAGTCAGACTACCTTGATTATAGCTTTGATTCTGCTGCCATTATGGTAGCCACGCCCACCTGCTATTTTTCAATTAAGTGCCACCACTTGATGCCTACCACCAGGAGATCCAATCAACCCCACTGCAGTTAGGTGCCTTAATTCAATTAGGGCTGTTCCCACTGTCAAATCTGACTTAACGTCAATTAGCATTCATAGCAGCCTTCAAGAATGCTGGGGCTCCTTTCTCAAAGTTGCTCCCCACTTTGGTGGTCAAATGTCTGTCCTCTGGGCACTCCATGGGTGGGTCTGTGGGTCCAACCTTATCAATCTACTCTAACAGGTCTTTGGAGACCTTGTTCTATAGAATACCAAGGGAAGTCTTGGACTTCAACTTGAATCCTCAAATCATCCAAATAAAATATTGGATCTTTTCCTAATCTCTTGATATGCTTGTAAGCCCATATCAAAAAACTCAGGCTGATTCAACTGTATGTTCTTTGCAACATGATCCCACACCTTAATAGCCAGGTTTCTGTTTGTGCATATTAGAAAAGTTAGGCAATTCTTTGAGAGTGTAGTATACTTCCTTCTGGGTCTCAGCAATGTCTTGGAAGGATGTGCCTCAGAAAACGCCCTAGACAATGCCTCAGTAATCCCCCCCCCCCCACCTCCCAGGCTTAGCCAAAGACTCTGACCCAGCTAGGTTAATCTCATCAGATGAGGGTAAGAGGTGGTTCCATTGGCAAGAGCGATTCATTAGAGTTTAGGTATTCAATGCCCTTAGCTTCCTGATTGTCCATGTATCTTCATCTCATGGTTCAGGATTCCATTTCTCTCCATTCCATGCCCTCCCTCAAATTTCATTTGAGGTTAGGAATTCAATTGGCATCACTGTAATTCAGCCACCCTTACAATAAAGAGTCCTGGGGTAGTGCTGTAGGATCAGCAATGGATTACTAATTACAAGGGTGGCAGTTCAGACCCACCAGTCACTCCTTGGATACCCTGTACAGGGTCAGAATGAGTCAGAACCAATTTAGTACCACTTCACAAGAACAACTTACCATAAAACTATGAGCTTACCCAAGATACTGACAGTACAACATTAAGCTGGCTGTGGGGCCTGTGTAAATGCACAAGTCACGTGCTCTGCAGCCAGCTCTGCTTTCCAGATACTGTTAGTCATTGTTCATCTCTCCTATGTGGAGCCCTAAGTCCCAGATCCTTCTGGGAAATTTTTCTTGATAATGACACTCCACTTGACCACTGTCCCCACAAATTTCAGTAGAGTTCCTCAGTGTTCACTGGTTGCACACCATAAACTGCCCTTTGTGATGATAGTTTCTCATATAGTCTTTCTCCCCACGAAGTTTCACACTTTTTAAGAACAGAGACATAGTATTGAGTTCACTTATTATAAATGTAAGTATGACCTTGTTGAGATTTGAGACACAATTCTATTAACTTCTTGGGTATTATAAATACAATACTTGGTAGCTATTCTGCTATAATTATCATTCCTATAAAAGAGTTCAGACCCTGTTGTCATATTGCCAGGTTCTACAAGTTATTAAGGAGCTCTGGTAACGTAGTGGTTACGAATCGGGCTGCTAACCTCAAGGTCAGCAGTTCTCCAGCAGTTCCACAGGAGAAAGATGAGGCTTTCTGCTCCCATAAAGATTTACAGCCTCGAAACCCTGTGCAGGGTCACTATGAGTTGGAACCGACTCCACGGCATATAACCACCAACCACCTGGAGTCCTGGTGTGGCGCTGCAGAATAATGAGCTGTTCAAAACCATCAGCCGCTCCTAGGAAACCCTATACAGGGTCTCTGTGAGTCAGAACTGATTGGACTGGACGGCACTTAACAACAATAGTTACTTGCTAGCTGCAGTTTCGTGCTAGAAGTCTTCCTTGTCATTTAGGAGATTGGGTTAGATTGCTGTTCAGTGTACCACATGCTTAGCCACTATCCCTCTGCTTGTCTATTACTATCATGCTTAATAGGTTTCAGTAGAACTTCCAAACTAAGAGGAAGAAGACAAAAAGTTCTGGCTGTCTGCTTTGGAAAATCAGCCAGTAAAAACCGTATGATAATCTATTCCTGAAAATCAGTCAATGAAAACCCTATAGATCATATCTGCAACTGATAAGAGGGATGGTGCAGTATCACGCAGTATGGTATTCAGCTGGTCATGGCATCTCCATGAGTTAGGGGAAGCCTCAAAGATCGCTAGTAAAAACAATTGCGTCATGAGGCAAGTTACTTCATCACTTTACCTTGGTCTTCCTTATATATACGATCATAATTCATATTAAAAAACAAAACAAAAAAACCCAAAAAACCTAACTCGTTGCTGTTGACTAGATTCTGACTTACAGCCTCCTGATATTGCAGAGTAAAAATGCCTCACGGGTTTCCAAGGTTGTGATTTTTTTTTCAATGCTTCTTTCTTTTTAAAAACTTCTTGTGAATTGAATCAAGGTTTACAGAGAAGATCATCAGCATTACATTAAAAAAAAAATCATACACTTTGTTTCATCTTAATGACTGCGACCCCTCCATACAGTAACAGCTTTCCCGCTTCCTCCCTGCTTTTCCTATTTGCCTTCCACCCACCTTCCCATCCCTTCTCAGCTTTGTCCTTAGGTAAACGTTGCCCTTTTGATCTTGAATGATTGAGCATTTCACGGTGAGCATACAAAAACTAGTGCTACTACTGTTGTTGTCCCCCCTCTATACTGATCTACTGCTTGACTGAAAATAGAGTCTCAAGGGTAAGTTCCATTCGAGACCTGATGGGTGGTCGAGGGCATAGTGTTGGGTTCCTACAGTCTCTTTTTAATCCGTGGGGGTGCTGGTGGTTATGTGCCTTGGAGTCGGTTCCAACTCATGGCAGTCCTGTACAGGGTTTCTGAGGCTTTAAATCTTTATGAGAGCAGAAAGCCTCATCTTTCTCCCACAGAGCAGCTGGTAGATTACAACTGGTGACGTTTTGGTTAGCAGCTCAGCTCATAACCAGTGACTCTCCTTTTTTGAGAAGTAAGCCCCTTGTTTTATCTAGCTGCCATTTATCATTTTCTCCCACTCTCTCTGGGACCTTCTAATGTGGTCCCTTTCAGAGAAGGTTTGTAGTAGAAGCTGGGCACCATCTAGTTCTTCTGGTTTCAGAGTCATAGTGACTGATGGTCACCTGCTTCAAACATCTTTTTCCTGTGGAGTGACTGGGGGACTTCTCTACTTGGTTAGCAGCTGACCAGTTAACTAGCAGGCAACCCGGTCTCCTTTAAGTAATACTCATATGATGAGTATTGTCAGGTGGTATTGAGTTGTTTCTAGCTCGTAGCATCCCTCTGTACAACAGAATAAAGTATTGTTTGCCCCATGCCATCCTCACAAATGTTCTGTTTGAGGCCAGTGTTGCAGCCACTATGCCAATCCTTTTCATTGAGTGTTCTTTTTTGCTGACTCTGTAAAGATCATGATGTCCCTTGTTCAGGGACTGTTTTTTCCTAACATAGCCTGTATAAGGCTTCCAAGGAGCAGCTGATGAGCTTGAACCTCTGACCTTGCAGTTCAAACCGACCTTGCAATCTAGCACATTAACTCGCAAGTGCCGCACAGGAAAGCTACAACAGTGTGACAAACTGACTTATTAGTGGTGGAAAATAGACAATACTCACATAGGGCATCTAAAATTAAGTAGTACATGCTATATAGTAAATATATAACTGTTAACTGCTTTCCATTACTATTACAGTGGGAGGGGACTCTAAGAAGTTCATAGAAAAATGCATTTAAAAGATAATGAAAATTTTAAAGGAACTTTCTGAAGCCCCCATATATTATGATTATTATTTGGTTTAGTCCTTAGACTTAGAATGTCATTACCCCTATTTTTAACATGAAGAATAGAGAGACACAAAACTCTGGAAAAATCAGGGGATCACAGTTCCATTTGGACTCACATGGGATTGTCTGGAGTTGGAATCAGCTTGACTACAACTTATATGTAGCAGAAACAAAAAGATACATAGTCAAAAAATGAGAAAGCTAGTATCTTTCGTCAATATGGTAGCTATCAGTCACATGTAGCTATTGAACATGTAAATCATGGCAAGTCCTGATTGAGACATGTTGTAAGTGTGACACAGGGATCAAATTTTGAAGACTGTATGAAATAATGGAAAGATTACATTCATATTTTATATTGATTACATGTTCAAATGATAATATTTGGACATACTGGGTTGAATAAAATAGATGACTATAATTAATTTCATCTATTTCTTTTTATTATTGCTATGTAGCTGCTAGAAAATTTTAAATTACAAATGTAGCACACGTTATATTTCTATTACTGTTGCTTTAGAAACGATATCATTGTGGGACTGGCATTTTGGAAGAAGCCTTCTTTAAGAACACATTCCACTGAGCCAGCTAATAAAGCTCTTTGAATTCCTTGCTCATTATAATCTTTAACATTTAATTTTAATGACCACAGAAGGGAACTTTGGATTTTCCATCAATGTAAAAAAATTCTCTAAGCTGGTAATTGGTTTCCATCTCTGATGGACTTAATTCAATTTTCTCTTCCTCTATATGGTATTTATTGGTTGCCCAAGGAAGAGCGTAAGCTTTAAAATGGAAGGTTTGAATATCAACTTCCTTATCAAGCTAAGTGACTTCAGTTAAATGATTTAGCCTTTTGGGGTCTCTGTTTATTTATCTGAAAAAAGGACCAGTAATGCTCACCAGCCGCTCCTTAGAAACCATGTACAGTTGCTATGAGTCAGAAGCAACTGGACGGTACTTAACAGTTTTACTGACCTGGGCAGTTTTGCCTTCTAGATACGCTTTTCATCCTCTGTACCTTTTTTGGAACTCTGGAGAAATGACCTCTGGTGAGCATCTTGTGGTATCCTTACTTCCTTATGGAGGGGGCTTTGAATTGTCTTTAAAGTGACAATCATGTAATCATGTATGTATTTTTCTTCTCTACTCTTCTGCACCAACATTTACTTTTTTTTTTTTTTAAGTTTGGTTTGGGGGAATAGCTCTTTATTAAAAATTTTAAAATTCTCCCTTCCTCCCACTATTGGTAATAATCATAAATGTTTCTTTTACCTTGATAGCCTTTTCTTAACTTTTTTTTTTTTTTTTTTTTTTAACTATGGAGGGTTGCTATTAGTTAGAACTGACTCAGTGACACACAACAAAAACACAACAATGGGGTCACCATGGATCACAATTGACTTGACAGCAACTAGTATTCCTTTACTCATTATAATCATGTTTTCCTCTTTCTTTCTTTCTTTCTTTTTTTTTTTTAAATGTTTTATTATGAATTATGTGATCGTTTACATGGGAGAACATTAGCTTTACATTCATCCTATCGTACATTGTTACATTGCCATGGTTACAATCCCCTCCATGCATCATCAACCAACCAAAGGGTATACCCTGTAAGCCTGCCTCATGATCATCAGCACACAGTCCCTCTCCGTTTTTGGGTCTAGAGTCCCCAGCTGCTCCATCTCGCCATGTCATCATCTCTGCCTCCATCTCTGGCATCACTGTTTCTCTGGGTAGGGTCCCATACTCCGCTCTTCTCCCTTAATGGTCCTAGGGACCTCAACTCCTGGACTGCAAAGTCAATCACTCCCGTCCTTTTGCTACAAAATGTCTGCCTTTACATTTCCAACCCTCACAGTCAGTTCTGATAACAGTGATTCACTATTGTACCATATGAGTACTGTCAACATCTCTTTTCATCAGCCCCACCCAGATAGATTGGATACTACTCAGTGGAGATTCTACCTTCCTCCGCACCCTCTGGATCTAGATTCCTTCTTGAAAGCTTGTAAGCCAGTCACTTCTTGCCTTTGTAGCACCCCCATTTTGGGTAGCCAATGTCCAAGTTGCCCATCCCTGTCTACTCTGTGTATGGAGGGGGTGGGAATGATCCTTTCTGTAAAGATTTGTTACCTCTTTTGAGCTACTGCATCTATAGGTGTTGGTCAAGTTCATCAAGTTGTATCAGATTACTCTTATTTTCCTCTTCTTTCTTCTTGTAGTTGAGTTCTGATCATCCAGTCATTGAAGCCAGGTCAAGTGGGTATTATATACAAGTGTGGGTGTTCTTGTGCATATGCCCTCTCGTCTTAACAGCTGGATGCTTCACTATCCACTCTAGCCCTCTGTGGCTGTGTCACGGACTCTGGGCCCAAGAGTCCCCAGGTCTTTCCACACTGCTGGACAACCAGGTCTCCACCCAGGTTCACAGGAGTCTATTGAACATTGTAGGTTCTTAACTTTTTACAATCATGGTTTCATACAATATTTGTCCTTGTGCAATTGACTTCACACAGCTGAATATCCTTCAGGGTCATCCATGTTACGAGGTGTTTTGAAGACTCATCATTATTCTTTAGCATTATGAAATAACCCACTGTGCTTATATACAAAAGTTAGCTTAACCATTCTCCTGTTGATGGGCAAATACTGTCTCCATCTTTTTTCTATTGATAATAGTGTCATGACTCCTAATTCTTGAGGATATAAGAAGTCCCAAGTAGAGGGATTACTGGGTCGTACAGTATTTCTGTTTCCAGCATTTTGAGAAAGTGTCATACTGTTGTCAACAGTGGTGGCACCATTTACAGTCCCACCAGCAGTGCAGGAGGATCCCAGTTTCTCCACACCATCACCACTATTTGTTATTTTCTTACAGAAAGCCTTATCCATCACCATGGTATCCCAATATCACCTCCAACTAGGGGACACATTTTACAATAAAGGGTATGTCATAATTGGTGGATGTCCAGGGAATTAACCTGCAATACGCAGATGATACATCCTTGCTTGCTGAAAGTAAAAGAGGACTTAAAATATTTACTTATGAAGATCAGAGACTACAGCCTTTGGTATGGATTGCATCTCAATGTAAAGAAAACAAAAATCCTCGCCACTGGACTAATAAACAACATTCTTATCAATAGAGAAAAGATTGAAGTTGTCAAGGACTTCATTCTTCTTGGATCAACTATCAATGCTCATGGAAGCAGCAGTCAAGAAATCAAATGACATACTGCATTAGGCAAATCTGCTGCACAAGACATTTTTAAAGCGTTGAAAAGCAAAGATGTCAGTTTGAGGACTAAGGCGCACCTGACCCAAGCCATGGTATTTACAATAACCTCAAATGCATGTGAAAGCTGGACAGTGAATAAGGAAGAATGTAGAAGAATTGATGCTTTTGAGTTATGGTGTTGGAGGAGAATATTGAAAGTGCCATGGGCTGCCAAAAGAACCAATAGTTCCATTTTGGAAGTAGTGCAGCCAGAGTGCTCATTGGAGGGCAAGATGGCCAAACTTCATCTCTCATACTTCGGATATATTGTCAGGAAAACCATAAACTAGATGGATTGGCCACATGCCAGCATCAGTGGATTCAAGCGTGGCAACAATAGTGAGGTTGGCCCAGGATCGGGCAGTGTTTCATTCCGCTGCGCATAAGGTTGCTATGAGTCAGCACCGACTCGATGGCACCTAACAACAACAACAACAACATACACCTCAGAGTCCTGGTGTGGCACTGTAGGATAAACACTGGAGTGCTAACCAAAAAGTTGGCAGTTCAAACCCACCAGTCGCTCCTTGGAAACCCTATACAGGGTCACTATGAGTCACAACCAACTCTATGGCACTTAACAACAACAACATTATGCACTTCATCATGTAGAAACCACTGCTTAATGGAATAGTGGGATGGCCTACTGAAGGATCAGTTATGAAGCTAGAATGATGACAACATATTATAAATTTGGAATGCTGTCATTTATAATATGGTATGTACATTTTCCACCTGCGGTCACCACCTGTCCCACAATGCTCACGTCTGGAACCCAGGCTGGAAATAGGAATGACCTGTCTCACAATTACTATACAGAAGAACTAGAAGGAGTTCCCGTCTAGCCATCTTGCACTTGATAGATCTGGAGACCTTAGAGCTCAAGGAGGGAATACTTCTGGAAGAAACATAGTCAGTGGTCTAGTGAATTGGAACCTGAGACTACCTCCTCATGTTGCTGAGCTAACAGGCAGAAATGCAGTCACTGTAGTTAGGTGTAGGTGATGGATCCTGATAACCAGGCAGAAATGAGATTGTTAATACATGAAGAGGCCAAGGAAGACTATGTATGGAACTCAAAGGATTTACTATGATGCATCTTAGTACTCTACTGCCCCTTTGGTCAGTGGACACCTGCAGTAACCCAATAAAAACAGAAACTCCAAGAATCCATTTCCTTCAGGAATAAAGATTTGGGTCACTTTATCAAGTGTGGTGCTGTAGGATAAGGACTAAACTGCTAACCTCAAGTTCAGCACTTGAAACCCACAAGTCTCTCCTTATTAACTTGATGAAAGATCACTATGAGTTGGGGCACACTTGACGGCACTTACCAATAACAGTAATCCGTAAAGAGCACCAAGAACAGGGAGAGGCTAAGAGGGACATGGAATGATGAACCTGCTTGAACCTCTGGCAGACCCCTGTTAATGTACTACTGCAGCCATTTTTTAATTATATTTAGCAAAATGTTACTTACGTATGATATTAATGATATTGTCTGATGCTTTCTGCATTCACTGACCGTCTACCAAGAATGGTGTCCTTCTCCAGGAATGGTTCATCCTGATAATATGTCCAAAGCACGAGACAAAGTCTGGCCATCCTGGCCTCCAAGGAGCATCTGGCTATACTTCTTTCAACATAGACTGGTTTGTTTTTCCAGCAGTCCATGTTAATTTTAATAGTCAAATAAAAATTAACACCACCATAACTCGAAAGTATCAATTCTTCTACGGTCTTCTTAATTCATTGTCCAACTTTCATGTGCATCTGTGGTTATTGAACATACCATGGATTGGGTCAGGTGCACCTTAGTTCTCAAACTGACATCTTTGCCCTTGAACACTTTAAAGATATCTTGTGCAGCAGATTTGCCTAATGCAATACATCATTTGATTTCTTGACTTTTGCTTCCATGAGTTTTGATGGTTGACCCGAGCAAAATGAAGTTTTGACGTCATTCTTTTCTCCATTTCTTGATCCAGTGGTGAGGGTTTTTGTTTTCTTTATATTGAGGTGTAACGCATACCCAAGGCTGTGGTATTTGCTCTTCATCAGCAAGTATTTTAAGTCCTTTTTGCTTTAAGTGAACAAGGTTGTATCAGCTGCATATCGCAGGTTGTTAATGACCCAATCCAGATGTCACATTTTTTCTTCATATAACCCAGATTCTCAAATTATGTGCTCAGCATACACATTGAATAAGTATAGTGAAAGACTGCAACCCTGGTCTGTTTGAATTATGCCTTTTGGTCTGTGTACAGGTTCCCCATGAGCACTGTTATGTGTTCTGAAATACTCATTCTTTTGCATGTTGTCCATAGCTTTTCATGGTTGAAATGTTGTTCATAACTTTTCACAATTGAAAGACTGCATAGTTAATAAAGCAAGCGTGAACATCCTTCTGGTATTCTCTGCTTTCAGTAAAGATCCATCTGACATCAGCAATGATATCCCACATTTCACATCCTCATCTGAATACAGCTTAAACCTCTGACAGTTCTCTGTCTATATACGTTTGCAGCCGTTTTTGAATACCCTTAAGCAAAATTTTACTTGCATCCGATATTGGCATAGTAAACCCTAAGATTGTCCAGTTTCGTCTCACCTGTGTCTAGGATATCGATCTTCATTTGTTCCATTTCATTTTTGACAACTTCCAGTTTTCCTAGATTCATACTTTGTACATTCCATCTTCTGATTATTAATGGATATTTACAGCTGTTTTTTTCTTATTTTGAGCTGTACCTCATAAGCAAATGAAGGTCCCGAAAGCTTTACTCCATTCTTGTCATTAGGTCAAGACTACTTTGCGGAGGCAGGTCTTCCCCAGTTGTATTCTGAGTTCTTTCCAACCTGAGGGCCTCATCTCCTGGTACTATATTTGTCAATGTTCTGGAACATGCTCTTCATCATGTTTCCATACTCAGCATTCTTGTGCTGATGGTGTTCCACTGCTGTTCATCAGGTGACTAAACGTTCTGAAGAAGTCTGCCTCTCCTGCTTCTGAGTCTGTGTTAGTGTGAAAGCTCAGCTGAAACTTGTTCACCCTCGGTGACCCAGCTGTTATGTAAAATACTGGTGGCATAGCTGGCAGCAGCGCAGCAGTATGCATGCCACCACAGTATGACAAATTGACAGATGAGTGGTGGAGCAAATAACAAGCTCGTGGTAGATTCTCAAAATGCTGATTTTTTTTTTCTTCTCAAATCCTTTTCAATTTAAAGTTCATATGATTGCTAAAGAATTAGCCCTGCTCTAGGAAATAAATGATAATGCAAGTGGAAACACTTTGCAAAATTTAAATCACGATATAAATGCAAGGTACTAGACTTTCTGAACCTTAAAAGCATTTTATATA
>NW_006408639.1:7887387-7907176 GCF_000296735.1 Chrysochloris asiatica | reverse complement strand
CAAGTAGCAGCTGGTGGGTTTGAACCAGCAACCTTATGGTTCAAAGTGACCTTGCAGTCCAGTGCATTATCCTGCAACACCACACTTTTTTTCTCACAAATGGTGTAGGGTAGAGACTTTAAGATTTCTATGCAAATCTCATTGAATTAAAAAGTTGGTATGTTTTCTTAGTTTCCATGTCTTTGGTTTTAGATTTCTCATTCCCATTCCCACCTCTTTCTCATTGAGTGAAGCATGTGTATCAAGATGCGCAGACGGAGAAGTAATTGCTTCTCTATCTCATTGGAAAAAAAACAATGGCAACTATCTTGAAATGTGAAGGAACCTATTAAGTCTCACCATGGCTTTTCATAGTACCTTCTGACACAGGAAGGAAAGGCAAGTAACATCTTTTTTTTCCTGATTTAAGACATTACATATGATAAATCGAAGTTATTAGGAGAGTTTATGGGTGTAAAAACTATACCATGAATCAAGTCTCCTTTTTTCATTTACATGAGGCAAGTAACCATTAGCGTTATCTCTTTCACTATAATTCTATTTGTTACAGCAGTTTAATGAAATACACTATGGTCTGTTGTGTCCCATGCTGTTTTATTGTCTTTCCCAATGAAATCATCAGCAGAAAGCATCTGAGCAAAGAAATGTAGCACTTGTTCATTACAATCTGACTGCAGCATGGTCCTTCTTGTGACTCTATAGAGCAGGAATTCTGTGGAGCACAGTGGTTAAGGTCATGCCTCTAAAGTTAGACAGTACTGAGTTCAATTCCTGAGTCCCCCAGTTAAAAGCCCAGCTATCTCAGCCTCAGCTTGCTTCTCTGTAAAATGTGGATGATGATTGTATCTTGTTTTAACAGTCAATTGAAATAATGACCAAATTGACCATTGATCTAGCACTTGACATTTCAGAACGGATTTGTTGTTAAGTGCCATCGAATTAGTTCTGACTCAAAATGAATTTATCCACATCAGAACGAAACAATGCCAGGTCCTGTATCATCCTCACAATCGTTGTGAAGCTTGAGACTAACTCTGTGGATACTGTGCCAATATTTTGCCAAAGCATGATATCCTTTCCAGGGACTGATACCTCCTGATAAAATGCCCGAAGTATGAAAGACAAACTCTCATCATCCTGGATTCTAAGGAGAATTCTGGCTGGACTTCCTCCAATACAGATTTGTTTGGTCTTCTAGCAGTGCATGGTACTTTGAATATTTGCCTCCAACACCATACCTTAAATGCATTAATTCTTCTATGGTCTTCCTTGTTCACTGTCCAGCTTTCACATGCATATGAAGCTATTGAAAATACCACGGCTTGAATCAGGCTGGGGTTAGTGCTCAAACTGATATCTTTGCTCTTCAACATGTTAAAGAGGTCTTGTGCAGTAGACATGCCTAATGCAATATGTTATTTGATTTCCTGACGGCTGCTTCCATGAATGTTGATAGATCCAAGCAAAATAAAGTCTTTGACAACTTCAATCTCTTCTCCCTTTATTATGATGAAACTAATTGGTCCAAAGGTGAAGATTTTTGTTTTCCTTACATTAAAGTAAAACCCACACTGAAGACGGTGGTCTTTGATCTTCATCAGTAGTATTTTAAGTCCTCTTCACTTGCAGCAAGCAATCTTGTATCATCTGCATACCACAGGTTGCCAGGCTTGTGTCCATTGATGCTACCACTTGGCCAATCCATCTCGTTGGTGGTCTTCCTCTTTTTCTCTGACCCCTCACCTTACCAAACATGATGTCCTTCTCCAGCGACTTGTCCCTCCTGACAATATGTCCGAAGTATGAGAGACAAAATTTGGCCATCTTGGCTCCAAGGAGCACTCTGGCTGCACTTCTTCCAAAATGGATCTATTGGTTCTTTTGGCAGTCCATGACACTTTCAATATTCTCTTTCAACACCATAACTCAAATGCATCAATTCTTCTAGGTCTTCCTTATTCATTGTCCAGCTTTCACATGTATAGATGAGTGATATTAATTGCATAGATGAGTGCTATTAATTGGTCCTCTGGTGCTGTATCAATTTGTTGAAAAATTTCAGTTGTATTCTCTTAATTCCTGTAGCCTTGTTCTTTGCCATTGCCTTCAGTGTATTTTGGCTCTTGATCATATACTGGAAATGGTTGAAACCATCCATTTGTTTTTGATACAGTGACTCTGTGTATTAATTGCATCTTCTTTTGATTATTTTTGCATCATTTGATATTTTGCTTGTAGATTACTTCAATATTGTAAGTTGAAGTTTGATTTCCCCCCCCCCCGCCCCAGTTCTTTCAGCTTGAGAAATACTGAGCGTGTTCTTTCCTTATGATTTTCTAACTCTAGGTCTTTGTACATTTCATGATAAAACTTTTATTTGTCTTCACGAGCTGACTTTTGAAATTTTCTGTTCAACTCTTTTATTTCCTAATTCAATTTGTTCTGGTATGTCTATGCTGGAGAGAAAGTTTCAGAGTCTTTTCTGACATACATTTTGGTCATTTTCTTCTTGTCTTCTTAATGTATTTTTGCTTTCTTTCTGTATGATGTTCTTGGTACACTCCACAACTTTTTCGGTTTCTACTCATTAGTATCTGGTGCATCAAATCTGTTAATGAGATGCTTTCTAAGTTCAGAAAGGTTATGACTAAGGTCATATTTTGGCTCTCGTGGAAGGTTTATTCTGTCATTGTTTCAATTGCTTGTTAAAACAAAATGCAGTGATCATCCTTGTTTCACAAAGAGGTAAACTGAGACTGAGATAGTTTGGCTTGTTAATTGAGGGACCCAGTAATTCAACCCAACACTGTCTACTTAGGAGTTCTGATATGGGACTGTAGGATAAACACTGGACTGCTAGCTTCAAGGTTCCAGGAGTCAGAACTTAACAACATAGTTGTTGTTAAGCGTCACTTAACAGCAACTATGACATACTGATTTAATTATTATGTTGCCTAAGCTAATAATCTATCTTAATTGAATTTGATCTTCAGCAAAATGAGTTGAACCTAAAAATAGAGACAAGAAGTAGTCATTGAATAAGGTAAAATGATGATATTTTCCACAAATCTAGTCTTCAGATGGAATGAAATATCATGTAACTATACCTGGAAGTGTTGTTGTTAAGAGCCATTCAGTCGGGTCTAACTCGTAGTAACCCTGTATAGGGTCTCCAAGGAGTGGTTGGTGGGTTTGAACTACTGACCTGGAGGTTAGAAGTCCAGTGCTTATCCCGGACTCACACTAAATGAGATAACTTGTAGAAGTACTTAGAATAGTGTCTGGCATATATATGACTTCAGCAAGTGTTACTTTCCTTCTTTTTGTTCCATTCCTGGAGGACTTCCCATTATCAGGACATTTTCCACATGTAGAAAGTCGTAGTTACTATAAGGTAGCTTGTATTACCTTGTCTAACTTTCATAAAACCTTTTTGAAGAAGAGAGAACAGGTTCTATTTTTATTACTCTAATAGTAAGGAGCTCTGGTAGCGTAGTGGTTATGAATTGGGCTGCGAACCACAAGGTCAGCAGTTTGAAACTACCAGCTGTTCCGTGGGAGAGAGAAGAGGCGTTCTGCTCCCGTAAAGGTTTACAGCCTTGGAAACCCTGTACAGGGTCACTATGAGTCGAAACCTACTCCACGGCACATAACAACAATGGTAAGGGAACTGAGGTTCTGAACAGTGAAGTTACTAGTTCTCCCAAAGTCAAATTGCTAGATTTTTAAAAAATAATAATTTTGACAAGAACATGCTACCACTGAGTTGATTCCAATTTATTGCAACCCTAGAGGGCAGAGTAGAATGGTTCTTTATGGGGACCAACTAACTCATCTTTCTTCCACAGAGCTACTGATGGGTTTGAACTGCTGACCTTCTGGTTAGTAGTCTGGCGATTATCCTCTAGCACCACTGGTCTCCTTAATAATGATGACACTTTGTCTTCATAATCTGAAGACAAGCAGAGTCAGAAATTATTGGCTTACCTTTTCTGTCTCATCTTGATGATTGTGCAGTTTAGAGGCTGACTGAACCTGTGGCGGTAGTGTTATAAGAAAGGGGAGGTTGTTCAGGCTGAGGTCTAGGAAAATGAAGGCAGAAGAAGAGACAGAACATAGAATGGGGTCAGTGTAAACCAACTGCCAATTGAGAGTGAAGACTTTGTAAGGCAAAGTGTCAGAGTGCTGAAGCATATCATTCATTACATGATCAGAAATGGAAGATCCATGCCTGGCTTTTCCACAAAGCATTTGAAATAGACACACAATAAAATATAGAATTTGAAACCAGAAAGAACTCAGAGGCCACCCCTTCAGCTCTTGCATTTTGTGGATTAGGATTTCTTGAATCCATGCAGCTAGTTAGTTTATGAGTCGGAACGTACTTGATGGCACTTAACAACAATAACAAGTTGTCTGGTAAACTACAGCCTTATTTATGTAACAAATGATTCTGTGGCATTTTCTATGTACCAGTCTGGTTTAAATGACTTGGCAGATAACATTTCATAACAACTTTAGGAGGTTGGTGCTGCAGATCCACCACACTCCCTTTTTGCTATTTTGGCCTTCAATAGATTATTAAGAAACATAATTTTTCTTGATAGCTTGGTGCAATCTCATAAGAGGGAAAAATCTGAGCTGAGCCAACATGAGCTTACTTACTATCCTTATAATTATCCATTTTGCTACAAAATATATTAGTGTTTTTGGTTTTGGGTGTTGCATAACATTTAGTATGACCTTCTGTGGTGCAGTGAATTACTTGTGAATTACTTGATATGGTTCTTCTAGCTATAATCTTTTTGTTGTTGTTGTTAAGTGCCACTGAGTCGATTCTAACCCATAGTGACCCTGTATAGGGCTTCCAAGGAGCAACTTGTGAGCTTGAACCACTGACTTTGCAATTCAAATGACTTTGCAGTCTGAACGCATTAGCCCACAGCATCACACCAGGACTTTTTAGCTCCCACCAAATGACCCGGGGTTGTTCTTGTTGTTGGGTGCCATTGAGTTGGTTATGACTACTAAGGACACTGTACACCACAGGATGAAACACTGTGTGGTCCTGTGCCAGCCTCATAATCGTTGTGCTTGAGTCCACTTTGCAGCCATGTGTCAATCTATTTCTTGAGGGTCTTCCTCTTTTCTACTGACCTTCTAGTTTTCCAAGCATAATGTCCTTTCCCATTGACTGGTCCATTCTGATAACATGTCCAAAGTACTTGAGAGGACATTGTTTTTACATCCAGGTTTCTAAAGAGCACTCTGACTGCACTTGTCCCAGACAACTTTGATTGTTTTGCAGCCCATGATGCATTCAATATTTTTCACCAAGACCATTGCTCAAATGCATCATTTCTTCTACTGGCTGGCTAATTTATTGTTTAGCTTTTATATGCCTATAAAGCAATGAAAACTAGCAATTATTCCTCAAAGTGATGTTGTTGGTCTTTACCATTTTAAAGAGGTCTTTTGCAGCAGTTTATCCAATGCAGTACATCCTTTGATTTCTTGAAAATTGCTTCCATGAGTGTTGAATGTGAGTCCAAGTAAAATGAAATCCTTGATAACTTCAATTTTTTTTTATCCATTTATCATATTGCCTGTTGGTGTTATTGTAAGATTTTTTTTACATTGAGTTTTAATCCATACTGAAGGCTGTATTCTTTGATTTTCATCAATAAGTACTTCTAGTCTTCCTCACTTTCAGTAAGGAAGCTTGTGTCATGTGCATAATTCATGTTGTTTCAGAGCATTCCTCTAAGCCTGATGCCATGTTCTTCTTCATTTAGGTCAGCTTCTCAGATTATTTCCTCAGCAAACAGATCCAGTAAGTATGATGAAGGAATGCAACTCTGACACACCCCTTTTGTGATTTTTAAGTCATTCAGTGCCCCTTACATACATGGTTCAAATGACTGTCTCTGGACTTCATACAGCCTCTGCCCTAGCACAATGAATTCCCATTCTTTGTAAGGTTATCCATAGTTGGTTATTTGCATAACAAGCAAGACACAAGTATCTTTCTTTTATTCTCTGCTTTCAGTCAAGATCCATCTGATGCCAGCAGTGACATTCCTGGTTCTATGTCCTTTTCTGAATCTGGTTTGAATTTCTGGCAGCTCACTGGTGATGTGCTGCTGCAACTGTTTTTCAATTATTTTCAACACCTTCTAGCTAAAGAACAGACTGACTTAAAAAATAAAGAATATCACTCATGAGTACTGTGCTCCTCTAAAAAATCATCTGTATGAGATCAAACACTCCGCAATTACTTTAAAACAAAGATAAGGCAAGGGAACAGGGAAACTGTTGTTGTTGTTGTTAGGTGCCATTGAGTCAGTACCGACCCACAGCTGCCTTACGCACAGCAGAATGAAACACTGCCTGATCCTGGGCCAACCTCACCTGCCACGCTTGAGTCCAATGATGCTGCAACTTGGCCAATCCATCTCGTTGGGGGTCTTCCTCTTTTTCTCTGACCCTCCACCCTACCAAACATGATATCCTTCTCCAGGGAAGAAGATTCATGGAACTGGAATAAACTAGGTTCATGGAAATGCAATAAATCAGAATGGAAATAAAAAGAGTGTTTATTCACCTTGTGAAGAATGTAACCAATGCCATTGAACAATATGTGTAGAATGTGTTGAATGGGAAACTAAATTACTTGTGAAGCTTTCACAATGATAAACTAAATTACTGTGAACACACATAGACCTTCACTGAAAGCACAGTAAAAAATTAAAAAAAAAACCCCAAAATCCAGTTAATAACTGGATGGGAAATTTTGCCCCTCAGCATGGTAATTTCTATGATCTCTCCTTTCTTGCTTCTACTGATACAGACACCCAAATCCCACTAATGTCAAGTCAGTTCTAACTGGTAGCAACCAGATTGCACAGAGTAACTGCCCCATAGGACTTCCAAGGCTGAAATCTTTGCAGAAGTAGACCGCACATCTTTTTCCTGCAAAGCAACTAGTGGGTTCTGACTAGCAGCTTTGTTAGCAGCTGAAGGCGTGTTAACCAGGGCACCAGCAGTTCTCCTTCACTGACAGGGAAGGGGCGGTTAAAATTGGCAGCAGTATAGAGTACACGATTTCCTTAGAAACAGACAGCAAATCAGGCTGTGGTAGGTGTTTGGCTGTGAGTTTCACACTGAGTAGGGCTGTGAGAGCAGCTAAAACAACTGTCCGTCCATCTATAATAAGCTTATGCCGAATCTAACAAGCTGGATTTCTTTGGAAGGGTAAAGTGCTGCTCTTTAACTTTTTTTTTTTAAACACAGTTATATTTATGGGATTATTCTGTAGGCCTTTAGAAACCTGTCACATTAAAGCTCACCGTGTATTTGGAGTGATCAGCTTTTCCAATATCTTGTCCCAAGTGCCCTCTTTTCACAACAGTTCATTCCCGCTAATGAAAAGAAAAGCATTTTTTATTTACAGGTTTGTCGAATGCAGTAATCCATTGTTTGGGGGTGATTGCAAGAGTAATCTCACCTCATTGGTTTCTAACAAAGCCTCCCTGATTGACATCTCACAAATTGAAAATTAAATGCAGTATAAAACCTATTAACTAAACCTGTCTGCCTGGTGTTAGGTTAATGTTTAGAATTACTGGTGGTTGGTTTTTGCTTGTATTAGTTATTTATTTTGAATACCTATTGCCAACTTCTCTCAGAATTTCAGAGAAATTTAGAAATATTTATTTCTAACAATGATTTTTTATCAGTATTATATATATATATATATATATATATATATATATATATATAATTATATATATAATTAGAAATTATATAAATATATATGTGGCTTTGTGGACTAATGCATCAGACTGCAAAGTCATTTGAACTGCAAGGTCAGTAGTTCAGTCTCACCAGCTGCTCCCTGGAAACCCTATATAAGGTTGCTATGGGTAGAAATTGACTCGATGGTACTTAACAACAACAACAAATATATATATATATATATATATATATAATTAGGTTAGCAAATTATGGAGAGGAATTCATCTTTTATATGGACACCAAATGTCTTCTATTATCTACCTTTGTCTTGGATGGGGTTTTCTTGAGAAGCAAAGCCAGACAAATTTATGTATTTATAAAAAGGCAGGTTTATACCATGGAAATGACTCACAATTGCACAGTCTAAGACCCCAGTGTAAAGAAGCATCCTTTGTGTCCATTATATTAGGGGCAGGCCACACCCCCAAGGAAACATCTTTTCCATTAATTGGCTGCTCATAGCCAATCATCACAGAGTTAACTATGCCTGTATCAGATTTCACCATGGGGAAAGCCACATATCAGCTGCCAAACACTGGGCATCCTGGCCCAGTCAAATTGACACAAAGCTTTAAGTACCACATCCTTTTATCCTCCAGCAGCATTCCCTCCCTGTCCTTCCCCAATCCTCTTGGTTTGGAATTCTGGAACGGTGCAAATGGTGTGACATTGTAGGATAAGCACTGGACTGCTAACTGCAAAGTTGGTGGTCAAACCTATCAGTTTCTTTTTGAAAATCCTATAAAGGGTTGCTATGAGTCGGAGCGGACTTGATGGTACTTAACTACTACAACACTAACTGAAAGGCTGGAGGTACAAGTCCACTCAGAAGCTCCTAGGAAGAAGGTCAAAGGTCTGCTTCAAAGCAATCAGCCATTGAAAACTATATGAGCACAGCTGTCCCCATGAATCATGGTTGATTCGATGGCTACTGGTTGGCTACTTGATTTGCCACAGCCTACCAATGACTCAGGATATCTGTTTCATTCTCCTCATTCCTTGTCAGGTCCCTGAATACTGTTGTATTCCAGGCTTTCTCTGTAGTGATATACATGGGCCTGTAAATGGACATGCGTATTGTGAGCAGTGTTTGAGGGGGTGGCAGGGCAGTCTGCTAGAATATCTGTGCATATCTGCTCAGTGAGAGCCTAGTGGAGTCGTTATAAAGTCAAAGTCTGGAGGCGTACTGCCTGGACTCAAAATCTGTCTTGTCTCCCCACTCTGGATTTTATTCAACCTCTTGGTACCTTAGTTTTCTCATCTAAATAAATGAGGACAATGACATCACATGGATATTGGAAATTTTACTAAACTGTTACATAACAGTAGGTGGCACGGAGAAAACACTTGGTTGCAATTATTGGTAGTTTTAGATTCCAATTCTAGGTCTGCCACATTCACAAAGCCTTCACTATCTGATTTCACAATGCAAGGGATCTTCAAAAAGTTCATGGAAAAAATCCATTGTCTTCTCATTCCATTTGTCCACAGACTTTTTGAAGGCTCTTCGTATTGATGGAAGAAAGAATACAGCATTTAGAGTAAAGGGCCTGTTCAAACCATGTTGTTTTTTGATGCGTGATTTGAAACAACTGCTAATTAACTTCTTGGACCCTCAGTATTTATCACTGAAAAAACTATTGATTCTCATGAAATTAATCAAAATGCAGGCTATCTCCCATCTACCTGTGGCTTCTCATCTTCACCTGGCAAGGCCATCTAGGGCTGCCCATCCTTTGCCCAGGATGATTCTTGATGGGGTTAAAGTGTTTTCACATTCATTACATCATTTTTTCTTGGTACCAAAGGTGTGCAGTAAATGGCCAGTATTCTCATTTCTATTTTTTCCATATGAAAATTGAAGACCAGTGAGGTGACTAAACTGGCTTAAGTTGGGGCAGCTATAAATCATAGATGGAACTTGAACTTGATTCTTTCCTCTACCCAGCATATTCCTATGAGTCAATTTATTTTTTCTCATTAAACTTTGTTTTTATGGGTTTCAACATTCTGTGACAAATTTTGGTCAAGTTATTTCCACTATGAGTCCCATTTTTTATTTAATCCATGTCCCTCACTTTAAATATTTTTCATTTATTATTGATTGTCTTTGTATGTCAACTAATAACTCATATAAATGAGCAATTT
Source organism: Chrysochloris asiatica (assembly GCF_000296735.1). NCBI lineage: Eukaryota > Metazoa > Chordata > Mammalia > Afrosoricida > Chrysochloridae > Chrysochloris > Chrysochloris asiatica. Next base: position 7,897,231 of record NW_006408639.1, on the reverse strand, counting down.
ACCAGGATATTTGATTCTCCAAAGAGATGTTCTGGCAAGTTCTCTGCCTCATCTTTCTTAGTGGTTTTGAATATATTATAAAACTTGTTACCTGTCCTCCTTCCTTCTTAAAAACAAGCAAACAAAACAGAAGAAAGCCTTGGAAATACAAACATAAATGCAAGCACATATTTACTGTGCAGTTTCACCAATCCTGACTTTAATATAATATGTCCAAATGTTATGATAAAAGGAAAAAAAATCAGTCCAGAATTCATTTTATGAAAATATGCATACACGTTGCTCTTGACAGTTTCTGTGATGCTAAATCAGGCTTAGTCAGGTGACAAAGCTGTAGTTTACATCCCCGGATAAGCTCAAAACCAGTTACGATTCAGTCATTTCCAAATCATGACTACCTTACTTTTTTTACATCTCCCTGTCATTTCCATCAAATCCGAACATCTTATGAGGTAAATCCCACCCCCTGATTTACGCTTGAAGCAGTCAATGATGAGGAGGTGAGACTGTCTGAGTCACTGACCCCCAGCCTTTGAATTTAGCCCCTCATCTCCATTCTTTTTTATAACTTGGCTTAGAAGACTGCTTGCTCATTTATCTGTGTGGGCAGACTCAAGCCTTGCCTTCTCCTTTCTCCTCGCTTTTACTTTTCTCTTTATTGCTCCCTCTTTCTGCATTTCCCTCTTTTGACACTTGCTATGGATGCAATTGTATCCTCCCCAAAGTTTTATCTCCTTATTTCTGGGTTTACAGCCACCAAGAGTTAAGCACTGGAGAGATGGTGGTATGAGAAAGACTTGGTCTGACTTTGCTGGATTTGAAGATGGAGACAGGTAGCTAAGAACCAAGGCACGTGGGCAGCCACTAGAAGCTGGAAAAACAAGGGAGTGATTCTCTCTTAGAACCTTCAGAAAGAAAGAAACTCTGTTCACACCTTGATTTTAGGTAAGTGAACCCTGTTTCAGTTTTCTGAACTATGTTGTTGTTGTTAAGTGCTTTAGAGTTGGTTCTGACTCACAGTGACTCTGTGTAGAGTTTCTGAGGAGCAGCTTGTGGGTTTGAACTAATGACCTTGTGGTTCACAATCTAATGCTGATCCTACCGTGCCACACCAGGATCCCCATCTCTGAACAAGGAGTCCTTCTGAACTACGTTGCTGCTTTTGTTGTTGTTACGTGCCATGGAGTCGGTTTCCAAGAACCACAGACTTTGCGTTTCAAGCTTACCTTTTGGCCCAGTGCATTACCCTGCAGTGCCATACTATAGAACTGTAAAATAATAAATTTGTGTAGTTTAAGCCACTAAGATTTTGATAATTTGTTATAGAAGCCATAGAAAATGAATATACATAATATATGTAAACAAATGGAACTATCATTGAAGGCAAAATGAATGAATGCTTAAAAATAACTTGGAAAAGAGCCCAAAATAGTAAGTAATAAATGCTAACTAACATTAATTTGCACTTTGAGTTGTACTGTTTCATGATCAGCTGTTTCATTTCATTGATTCTAGTGCCATAGGTTTTTTTCTTTCCTTTTCTTCTTCAGCCATTCCCCAGCTCTTATTTGAAGTATCTGGTAAATCATGTCAGCAGATGAATGCCTACAATATGCTGAATAATGAAAGGAAGTCTTCGCTTCACAGTGGGATCTATTCACTAGTGCATGTGGAGAAAAGGGAGGTTGAAGACACCATGCAGTGTACTGCTTAACTGCTGGTGCTGTTCCCAAACTGATGAAGTCTTAATGACCTTGGTTTATATTAGCTTTGTGATCTTGGTGATTTGCTAACCTTTCTGAGTCTCAGTTTTCATCTGTGTAAAATGGTGGCAAGATTATGCACATAAGTCCTTAGGACAGTGCCTATCTCAAAGCAAAAACTGTTATTGCTGTTGTTGTTGTTATTGTTTATGTTTCTCTTCTTCCTACTTCTCTGGGACTCTGAATCCAGAAGATGGAGTGTGGAGAGCTGACAGACCCTCAGTGTGTTGGGCACACTGTGAGTGGATCATAAATATTACACAGCTGTGGGAACAGGTATGCTCTTGCTGTTAACAGACTGTTAACAGACTGCAATGGTAAAGGTGTCTTTAAAAGCAGGCAAATAAACATACTCCTGAATAAAATATTTAACTGTTTGCTACAACATTTGGACAGGTTTCAGAGGATGGGAGACTGATGTCCGAGAGCCCATAAAAAAATAGAATTTGACAAGGGGATGGACAGTCATGACATTTAGCTGCCATCAGCAAGGTTTGTGACTTTTACTAATCTTACCTTTCCTTTGATAATTTCTGGACCCCACATTGACATTTCAAAAGACTGAATCATTTGTATGATATATTCTTTATATTGAGGTTGTGTTGTTTCGAATGAAGGCATGCTTACCTTGAAACCCATACTAGGAATCTGTGTGGAAATATTTTTGTATACAGTGTTTTAAAATGATTTTTTATGAGTATTGGTCTGCATTAATTTATTTAAAAGTTAATTTATCTTACAGAATGTCAGCTAAACAAATGGTACTGTTCAAAAGGTCGTGCGTGAGTTTTCTCTGGTGTGATTAGTTTTCTCAGTCTTTATTATTTCTTAGACATTCTTTTGTGAGTTTGTTTCTATTGATTGTTTTGGAAATAGATTTGATAGAGACTTCTTTTGTGAAGGATGACAGTATTTACTCCCTAGGAAAGACAATATTAGGGCTTCCAAATTACTTCAAAGCCAGTGACTATGATAAAGTTTTCTTTTCATTGGAAGGACTTCATAAGTGCTTTATTTTTTCCCTAATATTATCCATATTTCATGTTTACCTTACATGGAAAGGTGAAATTATTAATGGACACATACCACGTGGAGGCAGTGACCATTGTTTGATGTTTTAATATGCTGTCTTGGGAATTACTTGTTCTCTACTCTCTCTTTTATATTACTTAATCGGATTAATTCCCTTCCAGTTCTGAAATCATAGGTCTCTATTCCCTTCCCTGATTTCAAAGGCTGTGTAAGAAAGACTAGAGGAGGACAATGGGGATTCTAGGATGGGGGAGAAAACAGTGTGATTCTACTCTTGCTTCTAAATTGTGATTCACATCGTGTGCATTTCTCTTAACTTCTTTAATCGTTAACTTTAAAATTTTGAACTACTAATTGAACTCGCACTATCTCAGAGGTGTAGTGAGAAGCAGATTATGTGTGCAGAAACCGTGGACTGAAAATGCCAAGAAAAGGGTAGGTTGTTAAGTAGTGTTTTCAAATTAGCACCTAGCTTGGGAATTGTCATTTGTGACGGGGCATGTCTAGTTCCCAGCATGCTGCTTGATATTGGAGGGGTACTGCTAGAAGAACCAGGAGGACATTATGCTGAGTGAAATTAGTCAATCACTATGGATTTCTGGTGTTGCACTGGAGGTGCAGAACTGCGACCCACAGGATCAGCAGTTCAAATCACTTAACAACAACAACAAAAGACAAATATTGTCTGAGACCATTATTGTAAAAACTTAAGATAAAGGTTTCTAGATTAAAACAAACATTCTTTGATGCTTACCAGGTGAGGAAGGGAAGGGAGATGAAATCACTGGCTAGAGGCTAGACATATGTTAGCTCTGGTGAATGGAAGAGCAATATACAAGAAGGGAGAGAGAATATACAAGAAGAGGGAGGGTGGCAGAAGAATGATAAGAATAACTGAAGACACAGGGAGGTTGGCATGGGTTAAGGTGATGTGTACCCAACCTTGGAACAACAGTGTTTGATATGTAGATACATGGATTGAGATATAGGCTAAATGAGTAAAGGAGGAGGAGTGGGCTACAAACATATATATTTGTATATCACATAAAGATGCAAGTTTGAAAGACAATTAAGTTTTTATGTGTATTGAGTGATAGTTTACATGGGAGAACATGAGCTTTACACTCAACCTATGGTATTTTGTTTCATTGCAATAATTACAATCCCCTCCACGCATCATCATTCAACAGTATTTATTTGTATTCCTTCTGTTTTTTTTTTTGGGGATGTACACCAAAACACCCAAAGGGTATATCCTGCAAACCTGTCCCCTAGCCACCAGCACACAGCCTCTCTCCCTCCCTGAGTCTAGAGTCCCCAAATGCCCCATCTCTCTACATCATCATCTCTTCCTCCATCTCTGGCATCATTGCTTCTCTGAATAGGGTCCCACACTCTGCTCCCACTCTTCTCCTTTGGTCCCAGGGTCCTCTGCTCCTGGATTGCAAGGTCAAACATTCCCCTCTTTTTGCTACAAAACCTCTCTCTACCTTTACAGTTGCAACAGTTGCAGTGAGTCATGATAACCATTATGCACTATTGAACCATAAAAGCCGTATCCCCATCTCTGAAAGACGAGTTTTGTGCATGAGTATCTTGTGTGGTGCTGTGGGCTAATGTGTCAGACTGCAAAGTTGTTTGAACTGCAAACTCGGTGGTTCAAGCTCACCATCTGCTCCTTGGAGACCCTATATAGGGTTGCTAAGGGTCGGAATTGACTCAACAGCACTTAACAACAACAATCTGCCTTTACTGCAAACACAGTTATGAATGTGGTGGAGCATATAGCGGGCAAAATGATGAAAACTTCCTAGATATTATCAAGTATCTTGAGGCAATGCATTACTGGGCCTGGGAGCTCAGAACGATAGCCTCAAAGTACACCATGGTCAATTGGTATAATATAGTTCAGAAAGACTTTGTGTAACAATATTCTGCATCCTATTTTGTTGAGTAATGTCTTAGATCTTGAAAGCTCATGAGTGGCTGTCTAAGGTGCAAATATTTGTCTCACCATGTGTAAAAGAAAGAAGAGTGATAAGAATTGAAGAGGCTGGGAATCTGTCCAATGGGTTAATAGAACTTATGAACATCAGTCTCCAAGACTCTGAGATCAGAAGAACTAGTGGGACCTCACTACCTCTACTAACTGCTCTGAAAGAGAACACAGTAGAGGATCACAGATAGATGGGAGAAAATGTGGAACAAAACTCAAAATTATTTCAACAAACAAAGAAATACCAGCTTTACTGATCAGAAAGAGACTGGAGGAACCAGGCCCTCCACCACCCTTCAGGTCTGGAAAGGAACTCACGCCCATAGCCTAATTTTCAATCAAGCAGTAGCTAGGTGTATGTTGTTGTTGTTAGGTGCTGTAGAGTCATTTCTGACCCAATGCGACCCTGTATACAGTTACCAAGGAACAGCTGGTGAGCTTGACCCAACAACCTTGTGGTTCAAATGAGTTTGAAGTCCAGCGCATTAGACCACAGGGCCACACTGGGACTCCAGCTAGGTGTATAGTAGGGGACAGCAACACTAGCAAGGCGTGCTTACCACAGAACAGTCAGTCATTCAAAAACAAATGGGCAACGTTTTCCTAAAGGGCACAATTGAGAAGGGATAGGTAGGTGGGTGAACCACAGGGAGGAAGCAGTATAACTGTTGTCGCATGGAGGGGATTGTAATCACTGAGATGAAATAAAGTGTATGACTTGTTGAATATAAAGGTGATGATCTTGTCTATAAACCTTCACTCAATTCATAATAAACAGTTAAGAAACAAAGGAGTATGCATGAGCTGTGATTTCCCTGGTAAACACAAACTGAAAGGTTGGCAGTTCAAACCTATCAGCCATTCCATAGTAGAAAAGTGAAGTTGCCTGCTCCTGTAAAGCTTTACAGTTTTGGAAAACCTGTACAGAGTCACTATGAGTCGTGATGAAAGACAATTGGTCGTCACCACTTCCCTGGTCTTTTTTTCACCAGTTCAGTTTTCAATTTTCTTAAAAGTGCTTAACGATAAGCCTCTGAGATCGTCATGTGTCATTTGAGAAAACTCTATGAAGATTACCCCTTTGAGTTCTCCAAAGTAGTCACCATAACTTTCTGAGTTAATCTCACTGCCTTAAATCTAATTGACCCAGCAGATCCTCTCACAATTTGCTGTTTTGATTGGACAGTTTTTTGACAATGAGAATAAGTCAAGTATATTGCTGAAAGAACTTGACTGCAACCATCCAGTGATTGCAGAGACATGTTTAAACATACGTTGTTTGGAATTAATCTGTACATATATGAAGTGGAAGTCCTGTAGTGATATGTTTTGATTTACGCTGCTACAGGAGCCTTGGATGATGTAATGTTTCAAGTGGTATAGACAGGTAAGCAAAATTCATTGAACACATATTGATTGAGTTATTTTTATGTCAAAGCATTATACAGGATCCAGATATAAATTAGGCATGTAACCTTCCACAGGAAGCTTAGGGACCAGCAGAGATGGATTATATTTATATGTAAACTGCACCCAATGAAATTTACACAGTTCATTCATTGATTCAACAAATATTTATTTCGTTCCATGACTACTGTATGTCAAATGTAGAGGGTTTAGTATCATACAAAGAGATCTGTTCACTGTCTTATGTAGTTAGGACCTAAAGACTGAAATTAGAACACAAATATCTGTGAAAATATAACTGTGGCATAACAGAGATGTACATGTACAAACACGAGTTTGTAAAAGGGATTTTTTGTTTTAAGTCTAGGGATGTAATGAGAAGTCCAAAATAACTTCAGAAAAATGCCTTTAGTTCAGGAATCAAGCAATTCTGGATTTAAACTCTCATTTGCCCCTTTTGGGGATAATGATAGCTCACGAGTAGCATCTTACCTGTGCACACAAAGAGACCTGGGTTTGATTCCCAGCTGGTGCACCTCACACACAGCTGCCACCCATCTGTCAGTAGATGCTTGCATGTTGGTATGATGCTGTTGATATGATGCTGAATATGTTTCTGTTGAATTTCCATATTAAGACAGACTTGGAAGAATGGCTTGGTGATCTATATCTGAAAATCAGCCAATAGAAAACCTTGTAGAGTGCAGTAGTCTGATTCCCAATTGATGATGAGAATGGCTGAGGAATGGTCAGCATTTTGTTCCATTGTGCATGGATGGGGTCACCATGAGTTGGAGGCCAACTCAATGATAGTCAACAACAACAACAAAGTAAGATTTTGTCTATGGCAATGGCTGTCACTTAGTATATGCTCAATAAACGGTAGTTACCCACTTTCTTTCCCCTATGGGATAGATTCTATATGACTGATGGAAGTAATAAAACTAAGATTTTAGGGAAAGGTGAGGTGGAGTAACTGTCTGTTGTTGTTAAGTATTGTTGAGTTGGTACAGACTGTTAGCGACCCTGTATAGGGTTTCCCAGGGGGCAGCTGGTGGGTTTGAACCAGCGACCTTGTGGTTAGCAGTCCGGTGCTTATCCTACAGCACCACACCAGGACTCAGGAGTAAGGGTCTACCTAGGGATGCAAAGAAAGCATGATGGAAGAAGTGGCATTGAGCTCAGACCTGAAGGACGGAAATGGCTTTCATAAAAATCATTGTGATTGTTAGATGAGAGATGCTTAAAGGAGCAAGAGCTAGCTCTGCTCAGTAGTTAAGGTGGTAGGTGTCAGAATCAGTGAACTCCTGACTCAAATTGAGGATCCAACACTTTTTAGCTTTATGATCCCGGGTAAGGTGTTTCTTTTCTCCATCTGAGAGTTCCACCATCCAAAAAGTGAGAATGATGTTAGTCCCTATACTGGAGGGTTGTAGTATGAATTAAATGATACAAAGCACTGAGAAAATGCTTGATAAAAGCTAGCAACTAGTATACTCTTCCAAGCAGGAAAGGAACCATCTCTGGGTTCTTTTCTGCTGCGTCTTATATTCAAACTCTTCATGCTTTTTGTCTGACTGCGAGAGACAGATGTCACTGAGTCCAGTGTGAGATGTACTGTGTCATTAGAGTATTTGTTGTTGTTGGTTGTTAAGTACCGTGGAGTCGGTTCCGACTCATAGTGACCCTGCACAGGGTTTCCAAGGCTGTAAATCTTTACCGGGGCAGAACGCTCATCTGTCTCCTGCGGAACAGCTGGTAGTTTTGAACTGCTGACCTTGGGGTTGGCAGCCCAACTTATAATCACTACGCTACCAGAGCTCCTTCCTTAGAGTATTACTACCCACCAATTAATAGTGACAGTCAGTAAACGTTCAGTACCTAATGAGCTGCATCTCCTAGATTACCAGACTGAAATTCAGCTTACCAGACTCCCTCCTTGCTCTTTCCTTACTGGGGTACCTGAGGGGATGGACTACATTTGAAAAATACATTTAGAAATGGTAGAGACAGGGAAGGCCTGAGCCTGAAAGTTTCCTTGGAAGAGTAGATGAAAAGAATTACAGACCTAGCCTGGTTGTTGCTGTGTTGTGAAGTGCCATTGAGTTGGTTCTGACCCATAGTGCCCTTGTATAGGGTTTCCAAGGAGCAGCTGGTGAGCTTGAACCACCAATCTGGCAGTTCAAACGGCTTTGCATTCTAGTGCATTAACCCACAGTGCCATACCAGGACTCCTAGCCTCTAGTAAGCACCTAATCCCAAGCCCTTATTTTTAAAATGGAGAAAATATGGAGTAGGAAGGGGTAAAACAGGACCAAGATCACTCTGCTGGAAATGCAGAAACCAAAGATCCCGTGAAGGAAAATACAAGAAACAAATCATTCCAAAAGTGAACAATAAATGCTTGGGAGGGTGTGAAGAGTGTGGGACCCTCCTACACTGCTTTTGAGACTGTAAAACAGTGCAACCAATTTGGGAAACATTATGGCATTTCCTCAGTAGCTTGGAAATAGAAACACTGTATTACCCAGCAATCTTTCGACTTGGTATATATCCTGAAGAAATAAGAGCCAGGACATGACTAGACATTTGCATACCCTTGTTCAATGCAGTATGATTGAAAACAGTTAACAGAAATGGAGACAGCCTAGATGCCCATTAGCAAAGGAATGGTTGAACAAACTTTGCTACTTATATACAATGGAATATTATGTGACACTGAAAAATACTGGTGAATCTGCAAAACACCACATACCAAGGAAAAACCTGAAGGACAGTATGTTCCAGGTGAAATTACTCAGTTGCAAAGGGACAGATATTGTATGAGACCACAACTGTAAAACAATCAAGAAAAGATTTTTATTCTCTAATAAACATTCCGTGATGGTTACCAGAGGTATTTATACTGCAAATCTGGGTTTCCATCTTCCCAGATCCCTTGCCATTTCTTGTTTAAGTCATTGCTATCTCTTTTAAGTTTTTGTTACACTTAACTCAGTAACAATTTCTGTGTCTGTTAACTGGTTAATATTAGAGATGGTTCGTTGGTTGGTTGGTTGATTGGTTGGTTGGTTGGTTATGTGCCATGGTGTCGGTTCCGACTCGTAGCAACCCTGTATAGGGTTTCCGAGGCTGTAAATCTTTACAGAGTAGAAAGCCTCATCTTTCTCCCGTGGAACAGCGGGTAACTTTGCACTGCTGACCTTGAGGTTAGTACCCCAGATCTTAACTACTCTGCTGCCAGAACTCCTTGATAAGAGATAAGCCCCCGAATCTCAGCAACTTAACACAGTATAAGTTTATTTCTTGTTAATACAGTAGTTCGGTGCAGATGTTTCTAGTCAGGTGGTTCTCCTAGTTGACTCTTCTCCAAGCAGTGATTCAGGGACCTATGTTCTCTCCATCCATGACTTTTCAGATTTCAACACATGGTTCTTATGGCTCACTGGAGAGCCAGGGTTGGCTCCTTTTCAGTCAGCCAGAAGGGACAAATTCAGGGAAGATTGTGCATGAGACGTGTTAATGAGTAGGGAATGGAAATAGAAAATCACTTCCACCCTTATTCTACTAGCTAAAACTTACTCACACTGCAGATCTGACTGCGATGAGAGCTGAGAATAATTATATTCTCTGTGTTGTTGTTGTT
>NW_006408639.1:7886118-7886724 GCF_000296735.1 Chrysochloris asiatica | reverse complement strand
AGTGGTGAGCCTTTTTGTTTTCTTGACATTGAGATGTAATCCATATTCTCTGTATAGCCTGAAAAAGAGAAAATGAGTTTGGAGATTATCCACAAGGAACCACTGGTCACCTGATTGTTAGGTTTGAGAGTTCCTGGGCCTTAGAGTCATCTGTTTCACAACTTGCACCGGGGGTCCCTCCCTTCACAGCACATCACCATTCCCAGTCACTAGGAAGCTAATGTAGGCCATATTCAGCAAAGACTTGAGTTAGTATCTGTAGCAGGTTTCCCAACCCCTATTGATTTCAGTAACCTACATCACCCTCTGCCTGTCGAAACATACCATCATTCTCCTATTCTCTTGGCCCTTGGTAACCACTGTTCTTTTGTGTTGATGGATTTGTCTATTTTATATATTTCATATACCTGGAATCTTACAATTTTTGCTTTTCTGTGTTTGACTTATTTCACTGAGCACAATGTTTTCAAGGTTCAATGATGCTGTGGCGTGTATCAAGACTTCATTTCTCTTTATGGCAAGAAACTACTCTATATATGTATGAAGGTAATCCAAAAGGTATTACTACAAAATCTTTGAAACCTTTATTAAATGAAAATATTAAAA
>NW_006408639.1:7881478-7882385 GCF_000296735.1 Chrysochloris asiatica | reverse complement strand
ATACCACATCTAGTTAATCCATTCATTTATTGAGAACGCAAGTTGTTTACACCGTTGACTGTTGTGAACAGTGCTGCAATGAACACTGATAAATACGTGTCAGCTTGAGTCCTTGTTTTCAGTTGTTTTGCATAAATACCTAGGAGTATAATTGCTAGGTTTTATGGTTGATTGATTTTTGATTAGCGCTGGTGAGTTGGTTCTGATTCACAGTGATTGTTTATAAGGTTTCTGAGGTGCAGCTGGTAGATTTGAATCATTGACCTTGCAGTTCAAACCGACCTTTCGCTTCAGGGTTTATCCTAGAATACCATACCAGCTAGTTCTATGTTTAATCAGCTAGCTTTTTATTCATTGACACTGACTAGACTCATTCTTGATCACAGACTTGCCCAGGCTCCCGTTTAAATCCTGTCCTTACCCCTATATTTAGGCTGTGGCTTTTGATGTCTCAAGGTTCCTATCAATTTCTTACGAATAATACTGCATCTGGTGTGGTTTGGGGTATGATTGTTTCTCTTTAGAACTTTAAAATAGAATCTGGTGGCCTTGCATTAGGAAGTATGTGGATTTACAATATCTAGAAAACACTGTGGTTTGGTAAAGCCTTTTAGGAAGGAGTGCTTTTTATATATAGTTACTAGCTGGACTGGGCTTAGTCATATCAAACCATATTACTGCATACACTTCCTTACATTTGTTTTGTTTTGCAGTAATTTTTCTGTATCATTTTATTCTTACAACACTCCTGCAGATTAGGCATTATTGACCCCATATATCAGGCAGGGTTCAACCAGAGAGACAGAATTGGAGAAATATTAAGAGATTTGTTACAAGGAATTGACGTACCCAATTGTGGAAATTGGCTAAGCAAGTACACAACTGATAGGGCAGGCTGTCAAGAAGA
>NW_006408639.1:7877083-7878152 GCF_000296735.1 Chrysochloris asiatica | reverse complement strand
GGATCTTTTCCAATCAATCAGCCAGATGCTTGTCTTCCATATTTCTTGGCAGAGATGAATTCCTCCTGTACTGCCTCACTTTCTTGAAAGATTTCAATTTTTATTCCAACAATACCTGGTGCCTTATTCTTTGCAAATTCCTTCAACACACCTTGGACTTTCTTCTTCAGTATCATTGGCTCTTGGTCATATCCTTCCTCTTGAAATGGCTGAATATTAACCAGTTCCTTTTGGTACAGTGACTCTGTGTATTCCTTCCAAATTCTGTTGCTGTTTTCTGCATCATTCAATAATTTGCCCAGAGAATCTTTCAATAATAAAAGTCGAGGCTTGAGTTTTTTTCTGCAGTTCCCCCAGCTTGAGAAATGTTGAGCATGTTCTTCCTTTTTGTTTTTCTGATTCCAGATCTTTGCACATTTTGTTGTAATTTTTGGTTTTATCCTCTTGAGCTGATCTTTGAAAGTTTCTGTTCAGCTCCTCTTCCATTTGCTTTAGCATCTCTACGCTGGAGAACAAGTTTCATTGTCTCTTCTGACACCCATTTTGATCTCTTCCTTCTTTCTTGTCTTCTTAATGACTTTTTGCTGTCTTCATGTATGATGTTCTTGATGTCATCCCACAACTCTTCTGGTCTTCAGTCTTTGGTGTTTAATGTATCAAATCTCTTCTTCAGATGATCTCTAAATTCAGGTTGGATATATTCACAATCATATTTTGGCTCTTGTGGACTTGTTTTCATTTTCTTTAGCTTCATTTTGAATTTGAATATGAGTAATTGATGGTCTGTTCCACAGTCTGGCCCTGGCCTTTTTTCCCTGATGATATAGAGCTTTTCCATCTTCTCTTTCCGCAGATGTAGTCAATTTGATTTCTATGTATTCCATTTGGTGAAGTCCATGTGTATAGTTGTCTGTTATGCAGTCTAAAGAAGGCATTGAAATGTACAAATCCTTTGTTCTGCAGAATTCTATCATGCATTCTCCAGTACCATTTCTATCATTTGTACCACTGATCCTTTCTCTTTGCTCCCAACCTTTGCATTCCAATCACCAGTAATGATCAATACATC
>NW_006408639.1:7870089-7876498 GCF_000296735.1 Chrysochloris asiatica | reverse complement strand
TTAGGAAGTAGTTCATCACTCCTTCTTCCTAGTCTGTCTTCATCTGGAAGCTCATCTGAAACCTGTCCACCATGGGTGACCCTGCTGATATTTACAATACCAGTGGCATAGCTTTCAGAATCACAGCAACTCACAAGCCACCACAGTACAACAAACTGACAGATGAGTGGTGGGATAGTCGAGTAGTCTTCCTTAAATTTTTATTGGAAATTGCAAAAGACACAAATTCCTAGCATTTTATTTTCAGCCCTGAGGCTGAACAAGTTATTTAATTATAGTAAGCTGAACTTTCATCTTAGTTTAATTGGGCATGGATAATTTGTACCTGTGATCAGACTCTGAAAGGCCATACAATTACTTATGACATCTCAGACTCTTGAATTGTAGTAAAAAATACCAATTATTTAGTAGGCCTGTACAGTCATCATTTTGGCCAACAGATTCAATTTGTTGGTAATTATTGTCAGCACTTCATGACTAATGTCATTTGGAAAGTGTCACAAGACTTGTCATTTCCCTTTTGGTGACAGTCAGTACACTTAGAGGAGAGGAGACCAATGAGAAGACAGCTGCTGACTTCATGGGCACACAGTTTGAATGTCAATCAGAGATCCACAGATCATTATTTTTCACAGCAAGGCTGAGAGCAGGCTCAGAAATCCTGAACTAAATGTCAGATCTTGACTGCTGTTGGTTGTGCATCCTAACACAAAGCTGGCATTTTTATTTATTTTCTTCCCTCAGATCACATTCTAGGCAGACAAAGCTATTATTGTATGCTATGTCTAACCAATGAACTCGTGGTCTTTAATGAAAGTTTGGCACCTGAGAGGCCAAAGTGACGATAGTGTCTGTTTGTGACATAAATTTTGATGGTGAACTAGAGTGTTGGACCGCTGATTTATTGCAGCCTTGGAGATAGTGTGCCTAGTAACAAATGTGTGTGATCTAGTCTAAAAGAAGATTGAGTTGATTATACTGCCAATAAAGTCGTAGTCTGTATAGCCTTCAGGGCAAAATTGATAGGGTGGTCAATTTTTTTCCCTTTAAGGCAAAATAACATCCTTTGTTTTAAAGGGATACTTTACAAACTTGAACTTGAAAGAGACACATGGTTTGACTAGCCTATGTTTCCCCTGAAGCATTCAAAGACCGCTTGAGTGCTCTGTATTTCTACCCAAATGATATGGCAGGCAGGTCAACAGTTCAATTCCTCTCCTGTGGAGAACCCTAGTACAAGTCAGAGGAAGGAGAGAGGGTGGAGATAGAGGAACTAAGGCGAGGGGACAAGGAACGAGCTGGAGACATGGTGGTAGAAGTTTACTAGGTGGTCTGTGAACTAATAGTTTGGAAAAAGGAATTATGAGGTAGAAGTCCAGCAAAACACAGAGTTCATAGACAACTATATGGAACTTTGAAGAAAATTTAATGAAGGGACTATTTAGAGATGTGTGGGCAGGGTTGGAAGTCTTTGCCAAGCCTTTGCTTTGGTTTATGTGTTTGGCTGCTAACTGAAAGGTTGGTGGTTCAAGTCCACCCAAGGACTCTTGGGAGAAAGGTCTGATGATCTCCTTCTGGAAATCAGCCATTGAAAACCCTTTGGAGCACACTTCTGCTCCGACATGGGGGTATCGGGAGTCTGAAATGATTTCACATCAACTAGCTTTTGGGGGAAGGATGAGGCACCCAGGAAGAAATTATGAGTCACCAGAGTTTAGCAACTACAGGAAGGTGTTATAATGCCCAGATCTGAACAATAAGGGATGAACATGGGCCCCCAGTAATGCCCCATGAGACTCATCTCTGGAACGATGATAGTCACGCAGTGCCCAGTTACTGCCAGAGCCACAATTCTGGCACGGAGCAGTCAGGAAGAAATACCCCAACGTCTTTCTCCTCCTCCCTTCTGACCATTCTACTGTCCAACCCAAGAAGGAACCAGAAGAGATAGGAGTTCATGTGATACAGAAAAGGTGGAGAACAGGTATGGAGAATCCAGAGGGAATAATCAGCACATATGAGGAGCACACAGCAGTTCAAAACTGCCAGGTGTTGCGCGGGAGAAAGGTGAGGCTTTCTGCTCCCATAAAGATTTACAGCCTTGGAAACCCTGTACAGGGTCGCTATGAGTCGGAACTATCTCCACAGCACATAACCACCACCACCACCATGAGGAGTGGGGATAGGATGGGCAGTAAGGACACTCTTCTTGGCTCAGGATCCAACCTGCTGAGGGACTTGAAGCAAATCATTTACCCTTTTGGTGCCCCTTCTCCTGTCAGTAAATAGAGATAAACTTGTTCTCATTTCCTGCAGTTGTTGTAAAGATCAAATGAGATACTAAATGTACCTTATTTCATTAATTTACATTTTTGCTGTACTGTTATAATTTCTAGCTTCTTCAGGTCTTTCACCTCATTTGCATCTCATAACTAGCTAGTAGGGAAGTCAAGATGTTGTTGTTATGTGCCGTGGAGTCGGTTCCAACTCAAAGCGACCCTGCACAAGGTTTCCGAGGCTTTAAATCTTTACCAGAGCAGAAAGCCTCATCTTTCTGCCATGGAACAGCTGGTAGTTTTGAACTGCTGACCGTGAGATTAGCAGCTCGATTCGTTAGCACTACGCTACCAGAGCTCCTTTTAGGGAAGTCAAGATAGGTTTAAGTATTTCCATTTTACAGGTGAGACTACTGAATGGAAGAAACTAAGGGAATTTCCTTAGTCTTAGAGAAGATAGATATGCTACTTGATCATAGTCATTAATGAAAAAAAAAAGGTGTTCAAAATCCCATACCCATTCCTGATGAAAGCACTCAACAAATTGGGATTAGAAAGAAAATTCTTCAATGTATTTAAAAGCCAAATACAAATCCATCAGTCAATATTTCTCTAAATGGAGAGAAACTGAGAGCTTTCCCCTTGGGAACCAGACAAGGCTGCCCTTTATCATTCAGTATTGTGCTGGAAATCTTAGCCAGGGCTATAAAGCAAGGAAGGGAAATTAAAGACATCTAAATTGGCAAAGAAGAAGTAAAACTCTATTTGCAGGTGATCTATGATCCAATACATAGAAAATCCCAAAGACTCAGCAAGAAAATTATAGGATCTCATTGAAAGAGTTAGTAAAGGTGGCATGGTACAAGATCAACACAAAAAATTCTATTGGATTTTGTTTTTACCTTATTAGGTGGAGGATGTCACTTACCTTTAAAAAAATGCTACTGGTGCAGAACAATTTTCCTTCTCCATACTAGTATTGGGCCCATCAATATATACCAGCGACTTAGGACAACTCAAAAGCATGCCATGGTGGTGGTGGTGATGTGCCATGGAGTTGGTTCCAACTCATAGCGACCTTGTACAGCGTTGCTGAGGTTCTAAATTTTTACCGGAGCAGAAAGCCTCATCTTTCTCCTGAGGAACAGCTGGTGGCTTCGAACTGCTGACCTTGTGGTTCACAGCCCGATTCGTAACCACTATGCTACCAGAACTCCTTAAAGCATGCCATATCAAGGGAATTTTATCCTCTGTTTTGTTGTTGTTGTTTTAGCACTTCCTTTTGCTCACTCATCTTCCCAACTGACTAGCTGGATTTGAGTGCTCATGTTCTCGGTTGTTGTTACTGTTGTTAAGTGCTGTTGAGTTGATGCCAACCCATAATGACCCTGTATAGGGTTTCTGAGGAGCAGCTGGTGAGCTTGAACGGCCGACCTTGTGGTTCAAACTGATTTTGTAGTCCAGTGCATTAACCCACAACGCCACACCAGGACTCCAATACATTTGAAGGAAATCTCTCATTTTAATGGAATCCTGAACTAATTTGACTTGCCCAGAAGCCACAAACTAATGATACCAGGCCAAATCAGAATGCTAGTATGTATTTTGTCATTCATCACTGTTGTTGCCGAGTGCCATCGAGTCGGTCCCGACCCATAACAACCCTGCATAGGGCTTCCTAGGATCATCTCTCTGAATTTAGCCTAGTGGTTATGAATCTGGCTGCGAACCTCAGGGTCAGCGGTTTGAAACTCCCAGCTGTTCCGTGGGAGAAAGATGAGGCTTTCTACTCCCGTAAAGATTTACACCCTCGGAAACCCTGTACAGGGTCACTGTGAGTCGGAACCAACTACACGGCACATAACAACAACAACTGCTAGCAGCGTAGGATTATCCTCTCTTCAATAGCAACATCACACACTGCTGGATCATGTTGAATTCACTGTCTACTGGAGTCCTGGTGTGGCGCTGTGGGTTTATGCGCCAAACTGCAAAGTCATTTGAACTGCAAGGTCGGTGATTCAAAGTCAGCAGCTGCTCCTCAGAAACTCTATACAGGATAACTATGAGTCAGAGCCAACTTGATGGCATTCAACAACCACAACAACAGAGCAAGTTCACAGTTTGTGATTTTTACATGACAATCAGCTGCTAAACAAAATCTCAGACACTGCATTTCTTCAGGTTTTCTTACCTAATCTTGTATTTATATGCCTGTACAATTTCATTTTATTTAGATTGGATTCGTATTGCCATTACAATTTTTGGATTCATATTTTGTCATTTTTCATTAGCTATCCATTATAGCAAAATATCACTTGCGTATTCAATAAATATGCCTTTTATATACTTATCGGCATTGTTGAGGAAAGATTTATACAGTGATGGAGAAAGGGCTGCCAGATGCAGAGCTAGATTGTGGGGCGATAGGAAGAAGAATAAATCCTAAAGAATAGCCATCCTACTTTGAAAATGGAATTAGTAGCAATGAGCCTGGAAAAATAAGTTGTAAAGAGTTCATGGAGAAAATTTAATTTCATTCCAAGGGACATAAATTAAACTGTGGATTTTAGAATGTTGTTTTCTTTTCTGTTTAATCTATGGTTAATTTTTATAATTGTTTTATGTGTGTTTGAAAGAAATATAGGCCATTTTTAATATCCAGATTGCATTTTGTTTGCTGTTGTATTAAGTGCAGTGAGTTGGTTTTCACTCACAGAGACTCTGTATACTGTTTCTGAGGCTGTAAATCTTTGTGGGAACAGACAACCTCATCTTTCTCTTGCAGAGCAGCTAGTGGGCTCAAACCACACCCTTGTGGTTAGCAGGCCAGTGCTTATCCTACAGGACCACCATATTTTATTTTGATTTATCTTATTTCCTACATTATTCTATCATAATTATTAGGAAGTGAGGATTCTGCTTCAAAACTTCCCATTATTATTGTGTTTATGTGAAATTCTGACAAAATTTTAAGTATTTTGATAAGCTATTGGTTTCATAATTATTTCTAAGTCTTCATTTGGATTATTGAGTTAATCTGTTTATCCTTTTCAATATTTTTCTGCCCTTGAATTCAGCTTTGTTGGATTCAATATCACAACCCCTGCAGTCTTACTTTACATTTGCCTGGTAATACTTGACTATCATTTTATTTTCAATCTTTTTGCGATACTTTGCTATATATTTGCCTCTTGAGATCACATTTACTGTCTTCTAAAATGCTACAAATGGTATGAGGCATCTATAGTCATAGCTTTCCAAAAAGCAAAAATCCATTTCACTTGAAGTGTGCACATAAATGTAATGCATTTTGAATTCAGAAATGTTTAATGTAGGCAAAAATTGGATCTCAGATTACAAGCAATATTTACGTTCGATTTCATTTTTTATTCCAGTTAAGTCTTTTTCCTTTAATATATGAATTGATATTTCTTTCCAAAGTAGATATGCTTGTTTTGCTTTGAGATTTTATTGTATGTTTTTATTTTCTTTTCTTCTTCTTTTTTTTTTTTTTTTTATGGTGTCTTGTTTTCTATGATTTGTATTTTCATTAATTAGTGTGTCAATGCATACAGTGAGTCTCTGCTGGTAATTTGAAAACAATGCACTTTATTATTTCTTCTAGTACTTCTTTTTCCATATTTAAACTTGTTGTGTGCTGTAGAGCTGGTTCCGACTCATAACGACCCTATATAGGGTTTCCCAGGAACAGTGGGTGAGTTTGAATCACCGACCTTGCTATTCAAACTGACCTTGAGGTAAAGCACTTAGTCTATGGTACTACAAATAATACACCTTTTGCTCCCCCCTAAAGTTATCAAGTTTACAATCTAATTGGCATCTATTTATCTTCCTTTCTGAAAGATAACAAAATTTCTATACTCAATATTCCTCCCAAAGGTCAAAATGGATGTCAGAGGAGACTCTGAAACTTGCTCTCCAGCGTAGAGAAGCTAAAGCAAATGGAAGAATTGAAGAGGTCCAAGGAGCTCTGGTAGCGTAGTGGTTACAAATCGGGCTGCGAACCTTAAGGTCAGCGGTTCGAAACTACCAGCGTGCTCCGCGGGATAAAGATGAGGCTTTCTACTCCCATAAAGATTTACACCCTCAGAAACCCTGTACAGGGTCAC
>NW_006408639.1:7864038-7868929 GCF_000296735.1 Chrysochloris asiatica | reverse complement strand
CTCAATGTCAAGAAAACAAAAATCCTCACCACTGGACCAATAAACAACATTCTTATCAACGGAGAAAAGACTGAAGTTGTTAAGGACTTCATTCTTCTTGGATCAACTATCAACACTTGCGGAAGCAGCAGTCAAGAGATCAAACGACATATTGCATTGGGCAAATCTGCTGCACAGGAACTTCTTAAAGTATTGAAGAGCAGAGATGTCAGCTTGCGGACTAAGGTGGGCCTGACCCAGGCCATGGTGTTTTCAATAGCCTCATATGGATGCGAAAGCTGGACAGTGAATAAGGAGGATCATAGAAGAATTGATGCCTTTGAATTGTGGTGTTGGAGGAGAATGCTGAAGGTGCCATGGACTGCCAAAAGAACCAATAGATCTGTTTTGGAAGAAGTGCAACCAGAGTCCTCCTTGGAGGCCAGGGTGGCTAAGCTTTGTCTCTCATACTCTGGACATATTGTTCAGAGGAAACAGTTGCTGGAGAAGGATGTCATGCTGGGTAAGGTGGAGGGTCAGAGAAAAAGAGAAAGACCCCCAATGAGATGGATCAGCCAGGTGACATCATTGACGGCGTCAAGTGTGGCAGCAGTAGTGAAGTTGGCCCAGGATCGGACATTGTTTCATTCTGCTGTGCATGGGGTTGCTATGAGTTGGTTCCAACTCGATGGCACCTGACAACAACAACCACAAACTTTCTTCCACCTTTTATTATATTGGCATGTGTGGAATGTATTCCCGTGATTAGCCAGTTGCATTTTTTATGAAGAAATCTAAGTTAGCTTAACGATACATGCATGATGGGTTAACACGGAGGTGGGCAAAGAAACCAGTTAGAAACTATTGCAGGAGTTGAGTGAGGGCAGTGGCAATGTGAAAATTGCAAAGAAAGGACCAAATAAAAGATTATCTAGAAACTCACCTGCAATTTGACCTTTGCTGTAGGGATTTCTTCATTGAAAACATTATGTGATCTGTTCTAAAACCAGTGACCATCAAATCCACTCCAACTCATACTGACGACATATGTATCAGAGTAGACCTGTGCTCCATAGCGTTTCCAGTGGATGGATGATTTATCCGAAGTATATTGGCAGGTCTTTTTTCTGAGGTGCCTCTGGGTGATGACAAGTTTCCAACCTTTTGGTTAACAGCTGAGTGTATTAATTATTTTCACCAGTTATTAATTATTTTCACCAATTATTAACTACAATTAATTATTGTAGTTAATCAGTTGTCAGTTCATGGTAGCTTGTTATTTCAGTGACAGAAAACATACACATAGCCAGGGATTCCAGCCTATCTAGAGTATTCCCTTATTCTGACCAAATCATGCCTGTAAGTCATTCTCTTCGTCAATCCTTAGAATGTTTCTCTTGGTACATTTTAATTCAAGCATAACGTGAATTCACTTGTTTTCCCTGCTTTGCGGAACATTCCTTGAATGTTTTCGCTGTCTTGGTTTAGGAGCCATGTCTGCCATCTTCGTACACTGAAGCCCACCATAGTGTCCAGCACAGTGTCAGTGCTCTCTGAGCATCGCTTCAGTATGTGACTCAGCATCTGTTTTCACCATGGCCTCTCCTCTCTCTGCTGCACTGACTCAGCATCCAATGGATGCCAGGATCTTCTTTGCAGGGACAAATTAATTAGCTTTTATTATTATTATTATTATTATTATTATTATTAAAAAGCAAAGATCCTTCCTTTATTTGGAGTAGACACAGTACATATGGAAGATACAGGGAGAAGATGTGGAGATCTTGTAAAGATGGAAGCAGAGGTTGGAGCTAAGCTGTGAAAGGCCAAGTACACCTGGAGCCATCCAAAGCTGGAAGAGGCAAGGAGGGATTCTCCCCTAGAACCAGGAGACAGAGTGGGGCCTGCTTACACCTTGCTTTGGGACTTCTAGACTCCAGAACTGTTAGAGGATAAATTTTTGTTGTTTGAAGTCCAGCAGTTCATGGTAGCTTGTTATTTCAGTGACAGAAAACATACACATAGCCTATGTCATCTGGAAAACATAGACTGGCTCATTCCACTGCTGTAAAAAATTGGAATGCCTCCCACTTCACTTTATGAAGGTCAGCAAAGCCTTAGACATCCTCCAATGAGACTAATTTTTTGGTTTCTCCTCCACCTACAGTCTTCAGAAGACCTCTCTTGCTCTACTCCATCTGTCTGTGCATACCTCCCGGGTATGCCTTGTACGCTCAGGTCTTTGTGGTTTTACTCACCAGGTCCTTCCTTTGCCTGTGAGGCCAGCTCTCCTGCTTTCCACTCCATAATTTGCTGATCTCATTTTCCAAGCTCAGCCTGAATGATTCCTTCCTTTTCCTGAAAGCCTGGAGCCCTGCCGGAATTAGTTGCTCCTGTTTTGCTCTGTGTTCTCAGAGCATTCTGCTTGTTTCTCCTTCTGTTCATCTGCCATGTATTGTAGTTAATCAGTTGTCTGTGAAATCCTGGCAGCAGGAATCACATTCATCTCCATTCTCCCCTGGTGTCAGATATGGAATATGTGTCATGGCTGGTGAGGACAGATTTGCAATTCACCTGTGGATATCTATGAACATCTCGTCGCTGGGAATTCTCAGACTCAAATTTGCAACAGAATCACCCAAGGGACTTGCTAAAACTACACATCCTTAGGTCGTCTGCAAATTCCTTCTTTGGGGCGAGGCCTATGAACCTGTATTTCAATCAAGCAGCACCTGTAACTTTGATGCAGGTGGTTGACTGGCTGGCCGTACTTTGAAAAATAATGCTTAAAATTTCTATGAGAAACTTCTGTGGTAGCTACCTGTTGAAAGACACTTTTATGAATTTCTCTTGGGACATATGGGGTGGGGGGAAACAAAACCAAAAAATCACCAAACCCATTGCCAGTGAGTCAATTATGACTCATGATAACCCCATGTGCTAAAGAATAAAAGTAATTTATGGTTTTCTTGACTGTATATATTCTTTATTGAAACAGATCATTAAAGGCATTTATTTCATGGCACTGCTGGGTGGGTCCAAACCTTCAACCTTTTGGTTAGTGTTGTTGTTAAGTGCCGTCAAGTCAGTTTTGACTCATAGAGTCCCTATATAGTGTTTCTGGGGCTTTAAATCTTTGCAGGAGCTGCTGGGGGGCTTGACCCTCTGACCTTGTGATTCATAGACCAGTATGTATCCTATGGGGCCACCAGGAGAATACTGTGTCTCCAGTGACCTTGGGATATAAAAAGTGACCTAAAATTGCAATCTGCTTGGGGATAGCACAATTGAACCAGTCTTGAAGACCTTGGTCCCAAAACATTGTTCGTTTGATCCCATTTCTGGATGCTTTCTCAGGCCACCTGAAAGCAATGTTCAATTTCTTGATCTACTGAGGATTTGGGGTTAGTTTCCAGATTTAAAACTCACAGACTTTGGGTTCTTGGCAGGTATATGGTTATGAATCTTTTACTTAGACAACACTGTTCTTTTCTATCTCTTAAGCAACCACAAGTTCTAGTGCATTTGTGCACTTCTCCTTTCTTAGCTTGGTTTCAGAGCTCTCCAGCTGCGTGGCTTTAAGCATTGGTTGAAAAAAGGGGTTACATAAGACTCTGCCCATTAAAGGAACAACCCATTGTGCTGGGTTTCTGTCTTTTGGGATCTTGTGGTATTTTTCCTCTCCCTTAGAAAAGTCTTATATCCTGTACAACTTCTGCATAGCACAAATCTCTCAGAGCAGAAATTCTGTATAAGGTGAGTTAATATTTTCTCTCTGAGCTTCAGCTTCACCTCCTGAGAAGGGGAATAGTCACATCCACTTCACAGGACAGTTGTAAATATTAAATAAAGCAGTTAGTATACAAAAAGCATTTACTAGAGTAGCTGACCCTTATGCTCATGATTTCAGAAGAGGCTTAAGATATTTTTGGTAAGTTGCTGGTGTTACTGTATATAAAAGGAGCTCTGGTAGCATAGTGATTATGAATTGGGCTGTGAACCTCAGGGTCAGCAGTTTGAAACTACCAGCTGTTCTGCGGGAGAAAGATGAGGCTTTCTGCTCCCATAAAGATTTACAGCCTTGGAAGCCCTGTAAAGGGTCACTATGAGTCGGAACTGACTCCACGGCACATAATAATAACAACAACAACAACAACTGTATTTTAGCACTTCTGGTGTGGCACTGTTTGATCTGCACTGGACTTTGAACCATGAGGTTGGCAGTTCAAACCCACCAGTTGCTCCTCAGAAAGACTGGGCAGGGTCACTATGAGTCAGACCTGACTTTGATGGCATACCACCACTACTGTATATTTTGCGTACTCCGTTTATTATGACTTTTCCATTACTGCCTTCAAAAAAATTACCGCATACTCAGCAGCTTACAACAGCACCTTTTTACTTTTTAATCTCACATTTCTATAGGTCAGAAGTCTGACACAGGTTTCAGCAGGCTAAAATCATGATGTGAACAGAGCTGCATTCCATTTTGGAAGCTCTAGCCATTTTCTTGTTCATTCAGGTTGCTGGCAGAATTCACTTCTTTGTAGCCATAAGCCTGAAGCGCTTCGTTTCCTTGTTGACTCTCAGCTAAAGCCTTTTCTTAATTTCTAGAGACTGCCCACATCCCTTGGCATGTAGCTTTAGTCCTTCTTCTGAGCCAGCAATGAGTTACTTAGGATTGCTCCTGCTTCTTATCTGACTGTTCAGCCTTCCTCTTCCACCTTTAAGAGCGCATATGTATTGCGCCCACCTGGATAACCCAAAATAGCTCCCCTACTTTAAGGACTATAATCTTAATTCCAAGGAGCCCTGGTAGTGTAGTAGGTTACGAGTTGGGGTGCTAACCACAAGGTCAGTAGTTCAAATCTACCAACAGCTCCACAGGAGAAAGATGAGGCTTCCTGCTTCC
>NW_006408639.1:7856229-7863938 GCF_000296735.1 Chrysochloris asiatica | reverse complement strand
TATATATAGTGCTATGACTCAGCCGGCACACAAGCGCCCCTACCACAAATCTGAATTTCAGAGTCTCTGCGGGTGTTAGCTGAAAGGTTGGAGGTTAGTCATTACAAACACTATGGAGTTCAGTTGTACTCTGAAACATGCAGGATCACCATGAGTCAAAATCACCTTGTTGGCAGTGGGTTTGGTTTAATGCTAATTCCATTTGCAGTATTTTTTTTTGTCATGTAACAAAACATGCTCACAGGTTCCAGGAAGTAGGGTGTGGAGATTGGGGTACGGGGGTCATTATTCTGCCTACGATTCATTCCTTGTCTCATTGAATTCTCCCAGTGACCCTATGATATAGATTTCCCTATTCTATTTATACATGAGAAAAGACAAAGGTTAAATAAATTGCCTAGCTCAAAATTCAGAGTTGGAGACAGAGCCAGAATTCAAATCTAGGTACTTTGACTCCAGAATCTGCGGAGTTTGGGACTGCCCTAAGTTGAACTGGAAGTTGGGCACTAGTACCAGCATGAAGGAGCTCTGGTTGTATAATGGTCAGTGCTGGGCTGTTAACTGAAGGGTTTGTGGTTCAAATGCACTCTGCAGCTCTGTAAGAAACACACCTGGCAATGTATTCCCATAAAGATTACAGTCAAGAAAACGCTAGAGGTCAGTTGACTTGGTAACATGGATTCATGAGGAGCCAAAATCTACTTGATGGCTCCCATCAACAACAAGAACACTAGAGTCAAGAATCCATTTCATAAAGAAAAAGAATGACCTGCATTCAGTAATTTGGGAGATTCGATTATCTGTTCAAGGTTCGAAATTGAAGTAAGAGCTCTCAAGTCTGTCTCTGGTATGATTCTGCTGAGTCTTACTATCACGGGACGTAAACACCTTCTTGTATCTTATTTCATATATTTCATGCAATTTCAAACCTTTTCTATTGTAATATTGTCACCATCAAAATCTTCAGTGGTGGTTGGAGGGAACATTGTTAGGAGCAGTAATATATCACAGAATACCATGTGTGTTGTTTAGTTGTTTTGTTGTTAAGTGCTGTCGAGTCAATTCTGACCCATGGCAATCCTATGTAGAGTTTCCAAGAAGCGACTGGTGAACTGGAACCGTAGACTTTGCAGTTCAAACTGACTTTGCAGTCTGGCGCATTAACCCACATTGTCACATCAGGACTCCATACCTTGTATAATTACCTTTCTTACTTATTTAACACTGGTGGCACTATAGGATAAACCCTGGCCTGCTAACTGCAAGGTTGGCAGTTCAAACCCACCAGCCACTCTGCACAAGAAAAATGAGGCTGTCTGCTCCTGTAAAGATTTATTGTTGTTGTTGTTAAGTGCCATCGAGCCAGTTCCAACTCATAGTGACCCTTTATAAGGTTTCTGAGGAGTGGCTGATGAGTTTCAACTGTAGAACTTTTAGTTCAAACTGGCCTCATGGTCCAGTGCTGATCGTGCAGCACACCAGGACTCCTGCAAAGATTTACAGCCTCACAAACCCAATACAGGGTTGCGGTGAGTTGGAAACCACTCAAAGGCACTAGGTTGCTTTGTTTCTTTGGATGGATGAGACACTTAAGGAGTTTTGGTGTGGTGCTGTAAAGGCGTCAGTTCAAACTCACCAGCTGATCCTCATAAACCCCATTAGGGTCTCTATGAGTCAGAACCTATTTGACAACACTTAACAACAACAGCAACACTTAAGGAGCCCTGGTGGTGTGGTGATGAAGTGCTTGGCTGTTAACCAAATGATCAGCAGCTGGAACCTGCCATGGGAGGAAAGACCAGGTGATTGACTCCCATCAAGATTAGAGCCTCAACAATCTTATCGGGGTGTTCTATTGTAGCATGTAGGAGGGTCCCTATGAGTCCAAATGGACTCGGCGTCATTGACTTTGGTTCATTTTTGGGTTTTGCTCATAATATGTTGTAGCACCGATTTGATGTCATCATTTGTAGATGTACAATTTTATGATGTAGTGTTTAAAATCACTGAGCTATCTATAACGATGCAAACAATAAAAGGCAATAATAATGGAAAAAAAGAAGAGGTATTTTGACTTACAGAACTGATGTAAGACAGAGTTGTTAGCAGAGGATTACCTGGCCCATTTTTGATAGAAGGTTAATTGACTTCTTCAAGGTCACCCAGCTAATAAGAATGAAGCTGGACTTTAAAGCTGGGGTACTGTCTCCTGAATCTGTCTTGAGCCATAACTCTGGCTTCTAGAGATCACTTGCCAGCAATGGGGGTTACTCCGAGGCGTTCACTGTTCTCTCTCATGCGTTATTCCATTCTTCTATTGAACCAATTAAGATGCAGACTGAAATAAGGTAGGGCCAGCCAGCTGTTAACAGGTGACTCTAGGTCTCAGACCCAAGCATCCTGCCATCTACTTGGAGCCAGTAATGATACAGCAAAATTATACAGAACCAGAAAGAGCTCAATTCACTTCACGGCTCCCCAATGCACTAAGTGAGTAACCTCGGGTGAATCACAGCACTTTCTTGTCTTCAAATTTGCCCATCTCTAAATGAAATTCTGATGTGGCGCAGTAAAAGCTCTAGACTTCAAGGTCGGTTTGAACCACAAGGTCGGTGGTTCAAACTCACCAGCTGCTCCTTAGAAACCCTGTACAGACTTGCTATGAGTCAAAATCGACTCAATGGCACTTAACAACAACAACAAAATGGAGTCCTGTTGTGGCACTGTAGGATAAGCACTGGACCACGAGGTCAGTTTGAATGGAAAGGTCAGCAGTTCAAACCCACCAGCTGCTCTTTGGAAACCCTCTCTCTACAGGGTAGCTATGAGCTGGCGCCAACTGCCCAGCACTTAACAACAAAAATGGGGCTAATCATACCTGTTCCTTACATTGTCAGGAGAATGCAGAGAATGTCTATAAAATGTCTCACATGTGTTTTTAATTAGTCAGCATTCCTTCCACTACACCAGCTGCCTTTCTAAATAAGTAACCAGGTCTAGTGAGGTTTTGAATCTAGTGAAATTGTAACTGACTGGGAGAAATTGTCTCAGTGACCCTCAGTTTCTGTTTTTTCAAGTGCCTTTGGAGACTCCTGGCAGGCTTTCCCCAATAAGTCACCATCAGTTATTGTAGCAGGAGGCCTAGAGACGTGTCCACCTTGACTTGGGGATGCAACAGATGATACCAGGATAACCCAGCAAGATTACCTGGCAGACATAAAGCAGTCAGAGCCAGGGTTGCTGTGAGGTTAGTAATATTCTTCATTTTCCCCTGTTACCTGTTCCCCAAGATGAGCTTCTGGTAAATATGATCATTCGCTGTCTTTCCTGCTGTTTATAAGCTCCTCACTAAAAGAAGAGATCCTAAAGACAGTCATGACTGAAAGACTAGATTGTAAAGGCAGAGAAATTTGGAGGTGTTGAGAAAATGAGTGAATGAATGCTGAAAACTGTTCTCTGTCAGATTGTAAGTGTTGAAGCAGACAATTTGTTTATCTATTGATTGTTGTTGTTAAGTGCCAGTGACTTGGTTCTGACTCATAGCAACCCTGTATGGGGTTTCTAAGGAGTGGCTGGTGAGTTTGAACTGCCAACCTTGTCATTCCAACGACCATACTGTCCAGTGCTTATCCTACAGTGTTACGCTAAGACTCTGTTGGTAGGTACTTTAAAAATGTTGAGCTTCTGAGTAAACATTGATGTTGCTGTTGTTGTTAAGTCCATCGAGTTAGATCTGACCCATAGCGACCCTGTATATGGTTTCCAAGGAGCAGCTGGTGAGCTAAAACTACCAACTTTACAAACCGACTTTGCGGTCTAGCACATTAGCCCGCAGTGCCATGGCAGGACTCCTAAACAATGATGTAGCCCCAGAAATTTCACAGTAGTTAATGACCCATGGTGCTATGGTGTGACCTGAGTTACCTTTGAAAAGAATGAGTTTAGAGGATGAAAGTCTGTAGAGGACCTAGGTCTCTCTTATCCTTTCGAGGAGATGCTCAGTGCCATCTTTAAAGAAGCCCTAGTCTCTTATGCCTGCTGGCACGGAAGATTGAACTGGAGAAATGTGTGAATCGTCTGGTCCCTGCTGAGGTTTGTGCATGCCTCTTCCTGCCAGTCTGTTCCCTAGAAAAGGGAAAACAAAATCACAGGAGTGGGAGGAAGCTTAGAAAGAAATCATTTAAATCAGTTACTGCTGAGTGAACTCTGACTCCCGTTGACCCCATTTGGGTCCGAGTAGCTGTTGTGTTCCACGAGGTTTTCAGTGGCTGATTGATTTGGAAGCAGATTGGTAGGCTTTTTTTTTTTCTGAGGACTTTCTGGGTGTACTTCAATCTCCAACCTTTCATTTAGAAGCCAAGTGCTTACTTGTTTGTACTACCCAGGGACTTCAGATTATCTAGAGAAAATCTTTTATTCATTAGATGAGAAAACTGAGGCCCAAAGAGGGGGTGGGACTTGCTCCCGTCCGTAGAGAAATCTGCATGCCTACCACGAGAACTTCCTTTTATTAACGTCAGACTGATACCCATGGCAAAGATAAGGCATTGCCTTGTGCTCGTTTATCCAGCCGCTTCACAACTATGTCTGAAGTGCTACTACAAGAGGACTTAGAAAATCTCCTGGAAAAATTCTGTTTTCTTTTCTTTCCTTTTCCCACAAGCTTTTTGAAGCTTCCTTGTATGTGCCAGGAACTGTGATAGGCAGCAGACCACACGGTAAGTAAAAACACGCATCGTTTGTACCCTCATTGAGAGTGACGTGGAATAGGAGAGGCCTATTATAGGAAGTAAAGGTACAAGTGAGAATACCATTTCCATTTAGATAAAGCAGTGAGTGATGGGGTGTCTCTGAGTAGGGGACACACACTCTGTGACTTGAAGGTTGAGCAGGAGTGAGACCTGCGGAACACAGAGGGAGTTCTTCTGCAGACAGAAGGGATACCGTACGTAAGGTAGACAACAGATTGTTTTTGTTGTTGGTGTTTGTGACTGTAGCGCCGGCACTGACTCATGTTGACTTTGTGCAGAACGAAACACTGCCTGATTCTGCACCACACTCACAATTGTTATTCTGCTTGAGATCACTGCTGCTGCCTCCCGGCCAGTCCATCTTGTTGAAGGTCTTCCTCCTTTTTCCTTCTTCTGAAACATACCACTATGACTAGACATTAGTGGGCAGAGGGGAAGGTGGCCCGAAGAGAATTTCTAGAAGCAGGCAGAGGCCAGTGCCTATTTGATTTTACGGGCTGTTGAAAGAACTTGGCATTTTACCTGCCAAGGTAAATGGAACCCCCTGACAACTTCTAAGCAGAGAATTGGCATGGCTTGTTGAGGGAGAATAAGTGGTGGGAGGGGTCAAGAGTATGCATATAACATACAATTTGTAGCTTTAGCCACTTGAAGTGTACAGTTCTGTGGCATTAATTGTATTTAGGGTGTATGCAACTATCACCATGATTTGTTTCAAAATCTTTTTCATCACTCCTACCAGAAACTCTGAACCCAGTAAGCAAAACCTCTCTATTTGCATTCTTTCCTTGCAAGCCTTACTGACGTCTTTATACATTTATAGGTTCTAGATAGATACTTTATACAAGTAGAATAATAAAATATTCATCTTTTTGTGTGTCGCATTTCACAGTGTACTGTTAGTAAGGTTCATCCATCTGGTAACATGTTTCAGGACGTACTTTCTTTTCATTGTTGTATGCATGTACCATAAAGGAGCTCTGGTAGTGTAGTGGTTATGAATCAGACTGCTAACCTTAGAGTCAACAGTTTGAAACTACCAGCTGTTCCGCAGGAGAAAGATGAGGCTTTCTGCTCCTGTAAAGATTTACAGCCTTGGAAACCCTGTACAGGGTTTCTATGCATCAGAACCGACTCTACAGTAAATAACAACAAACGCATGTACCATGCATTATGAAGGTTTTACAGAGGAAATGACATTTAAAGCAAGTCATGATTAGTGTGGAAAGGGATGCCAAGTGGTGGTAGGCATGATGGTATGCCACTCTCTGAGATCAGCTAGTGCAGGAGGAGAATGGCTGCTCCCCTCTGCATCCACCATCAGTTTTGTGCTGAGGCCTCTTCTATTCTAGACTATTCCTGCACAGTGACTAGAGAAGATGGAGCTATTAACGAAGGTCTCTTCTCAAAGGTGTAGGACTCCCACAATGGGAAATTTAGACTGGGGATCCCTATCCACTTGGCCAAAGTTTTCTTGAAACTATAATGCAGTCTGAAACTCCTCCTACCCAATCTTCTTTCCTTCTTTTTGGTCACAGGCTTCTGGTCTGTATTGTAGTCTGAAGGCTTTCCCTGTCTTACTTCTCTTCCCTTCCCTAATAAATCTCTTGTACATCTACCCTACTTCTCAGTGAACTTAAACTAATGTATGGTTGATTTTTGCTTGGCTTGCTGACTTTGTCTGTTTTATGAGTAAATGGGAGTAACAAAGGGATGTTTTGGGCATCTCAGGCAGAACCAGTGATCAAGGCAAACATCTCCAGGTTGACTTTGTGCATCAAAATGATTGCTACCAAAACCATCTTGATGATAAAAGAAGAATACAAGGGGATTTCAAAAAGCTTGTGGACAAGGTGATGTTGCTGAGTGCCAATGAGTCTGTTCTGACTCATAGGTAGCAACCTAGTATAGGATTTCCCAGGAGTGGCTAGTGAACTTGAACCACTGACTTTGTAGTTAAACCTGACCTAGCAGTTCAGCGCATTAACTTACAGAGTCACACCAGTATTCCATGGATAAGACACATTGATAAAATAAGGTCCTTAATCAACTGCTATTAAATAATTGAAAAAATATTAATTTTTGTTTTGTTTTTTAAATTTAAGGCCTACAATGAGTTTCTAGGAGTCCTGATGGTTCAAGCTCACTAGCCACTCCTTGGAAACCTTATACAGGGGAGCTTTGAGTCAGAACCGACTCAAAAGCACTTAACAACAATAATGGGTCCTTATGAGTTGGAGCTGACTCAATGGCACTTAACAATAATAACAGTGAATAATCTGAAGACGCCCTGGTGGTATAGTGGATTAAGTGTTGGGTGGTTTAAACCCACAAGTAGCTCAATAGGGGAAAGATGACATTTCTGCTCCTGTAAAGATTTGCAGTCTCTGAAACCGTATGGAGCAGTTTTCTCTAGAATTAAACAAATCTAGTTATTTCAAAATTGTCACACTGTCCACTTAGTAGCTGTGAGTCTATTGGAAAGCTACTTTATCTTTTTAAACATCAGCTTTCATATTTATAGTATGGCAAGAGGACTAGTACTTACTATGTAGAGCAGGGTGGGTACCTTTTATCTACCAAAAGTTATCACATCATTCATAGGCCATACAAAATTATCAACTTAAATATTAGCCTGGGAGTGCTAGTTTTGGCGGGCAGCAGAGACAGCCAAGTAGGAAAGGCTCTTTGGGGAAGGGATTGAAAACCCAGAGAAGCTGCGCTCACGGAACAACACCAGAGCTCCGGATCTAGCGTAAGGTACAGAACATCAGTTTCCTGCACATGCAGGTCGAAAAATCACAATATAAAGGAAAATACTGCGAGTCAGGAATCACTCAAGACCAGACTCCCTCTGTGGCCACCTCACCTGGATGGAGTTCAGAGGGCGGGGCTACAGCCAGACCTGCACAGGGAACCAGCGCTAAAAGCAATGCAGTGACATTTGCAAAAGAAGGT
>NW_006408639.1:7853830-7854564 GCF_000296735.1 Chrysochloris asiatica | reverse complement strand
TCCTGCAAAACTATCAATCAAACGGTGCAATAAAAACATTCCAGAATAAACAGAATCTAAGAGATTTTGTCAAAAGCAATCTAGCACTTCAAAACATCCTAAAGGGAGTTCTTTGGACTAAAACCCAACAAGAACAGACAACAACCAGAGATTGACAGGTGTGGCAACACCCCCTGGAACTCAATCGACAGCAGAGTTCAAAACAAAACAAAACTACAACAATGAATTCAAAAGAGTTGGGAAGTCAACCAAAGATCAAAATAGTATCAACATCAAAGAAAGGATAAATGTATGAAAAGAAATCCAGATGGTGAGGATGTGAGGTAGGTTACAGGATACAATAGATTCTCTTTAATGGAGAGAAAAGTTAATAGACTATAAGGTAACCCTAAAGAAAGTTAATACTTCACAACTTACCATAAAAATGAAGAACTTCCAAGCAAAACAAGCAAACATGAAGACTAAGAAGAAACCGACCAGAAATAGCACAAAAAACACAAACTCAGCACAAGAAGGCATGCAGAACAAAGGAACGAACAGCACAACCAAAAAAATTAATGTAGTGGCAGCAATTAAATCATACCTATCAATAATTTCATTGAATGTCAATGGATTGAATGCATCAGTGAAGAGAAGGAGAGTGACAGATTGGATAAGAAAACAAAACTCTTCTATATGCTGCCTGCAAGTGACACACCTTACACATAAAGACAAAAACAGACTAAAAGTTAAAG
>NW_006408639.1:7846949-7850948 GCF_000296735.1 Chrysochloris asiatica | reverse complement strand
ACAATATGATGGCTGGAGTCCTGGTGTGGCACTGTGGGTGAATGCACTGCACTGTAATGTCAGTTTGAACCGAAGGCCGGCAGTTCAAGCTCACCAGCCAGTCTTCAGAAAGCAGACCAGACGGCGTTTAGCAACAACAACAACATGGTGGCTGGAAGTGTGACTGCCTTGGTACTTGGTAGAGCCAGACCAAATTATTTCATGGGCCTTAGAAGGCCCTTGGGCCGGACATTCCTCACCCCTGATGTAGAGGCTTGCTATATAGATTAAAATAGAAATCCGTCATATACTTAGCAACGTCTAGTCTGTGGTATGCGTTCAATCTGTGTTATCTCCCATGACATTATTTTAGCATCTCATTCTCAAATTCTTTGGCTCTATTAATGTTGGCAAATTTTGATGGGATCACTTTATTCCTTTGGTCTTGGTGGTTAGTATTTAATAAAAGGTCAGCTTTCATTTCAGAAGGCAGACCTTCACTTACACCCAGCCAAGGCAATTCCCAGAACTATGTAGTCTGCCAAGGAGAAAGAGAGACAGTCCGAGTTGTTGACAAGCCTCTTTGGCATCTCCTGGCTCAGTCACCAGGGACATAAGGCCCAGACAACACCCTAGGCAAGTGCTACCTCAGCAGGCAGAAAACAGAGTGCTCAAGACAGCCCAACCACAGGTGCAGAAGCCACTGGAGAGAGGAGGCTCTTCCAAAGCTGCCTGGCCCAGCTGTTGAAAAGGAAGGTCGGCCAAATCCATGAGGTTATATCACCTCTAGTGCTCTCAGTGAGGAAAAGAATTCAGTGTTTGAGAAAAGTTAAGGTCTAGACTAGCTTTGCAAGCTGATCATCCTTTCAAATTATAAGTCCACACTCAGTCTGAGTTCAAACTCCGTTTTTACAGAGGGGAGCCTAAGAGCCCCAGACTTATCCCTACGGTCATTTTGGTACAGAATCAGGCCTGGGGTCTAGATTTCTGGACTCCAGTTTCTATTATACAACACTGCTAACTAATGCATCTTGGCAATTTGTGGTCTGAGAGTCATCTGGAATGCAGTATACTGGGTTGTTTTATAATATGATTTTGAAAAAAATATTTGAAGTCACAATGCATAAATAAATGCCCTTCTGTACTATCTTCTAAGGAGCTTTGGTAGCATAGTGGTTATGAATCGGGCTGCTAATCTCACGGTCAGCAGTTTGAAACTACTAGCTGTTATGCAGGAGAATGATGAGGCTTTCTGCTGCTGTAAAGATTTACAGCCTCGGAAACACTATGCAGGGTCGCTATGAGTCAGAACCGACTCCACGGCACATAACAACAACAACATAGCATCTTCTAAATCTCCCAGATAGGTAGGTTTTAGCTCATTCCAATTTGGATCTTTTGTATTTTGAGAATGGTTTTCCCAGAGGGTAAGGATCCAACAGTTTAATAAGTTCTTCATTAGCTTGGTTTTTGAAAGTTGGACCAAGTGCATTTTTTAAAATGTTTTATTGTGAATTATGTGATAGTTTACATGGGAGAACATTAGCTTTACATTCATCCTATCATATATCGTTTCATTGCCGTGGTTACAGTCCTCTCCATGCATCATCAACCAACCAAAGGGTATACACTACAAGCCTGCCCCCTGGTCCTCAGCACACAGCCCCTCTCCCTCTCTGGATCTAAAGTCTCCAGATGCTCCATCTCTCCACATCATTGTCTCTGCCTCCATCTCAGGCATCACTGCTTCTCTAGGTAGGGTCCCGCTCTCTGCTTTTCCCCCTTAATGGTCCCAGGGACCTCTGCTCCTAGACTCTAAAGTTAATCACTCCCCTCCTTGCTACAAAACGTTTATCTTTACATTTCCAACCCTCACAAAGAGTCCTGATAACAGTTATTCACTATTGTATCACAAAAGACCTATTCACATTTAATTTCCCAGGTGCATTTTTAAAGTCTTCTTTTTCAGCAGAGAAAAATAATACTCTTTCCTTTCTATGGAAAGTGGTCCAGGTGCTGCTCTTCTCCCAAAGCATAAGGCTGAGCTGCTTTACGCTGTAGTGATGATGGGTTTTCTTTCACTGGCCCCTAAGATGAACCAAGAATGAACATTTCCAAGGCAGCAAGCCCAAGTAGAGAGGACATCCTTGGGCACAAAAATGGTCAATAGCTGCATGTGGCTGGTGGTAACTGTGCTGGGCGGTGTAGCTCTAGAACTAGTGTACATACAAGACCCTTGCTCAGCATCAGGGAAGACACTTGCTAAGGATTTGCCCACACAGCCCAAGACTGATCTGTGGAAACACTTGGTGCTTGTGTCAACACAATTGTGAAGACCAACTCAATACTAATTAAGCAAGAACCAACATAGTCGTTTTGCCTAGATTGTCTTCAGCCTTCAACAGATCTTTCTTTCAGCTCTCTGAGGGCAGGGAACATAAGAAGAAAATGTGTTTTGGCAAGTCTTGTTGTTGTTGTTAGGTGCCATTGAGTCAGCACCAACCCACAGCAACCCTATGCACAGCAGAACGAAACACTGTCCGATCCTGGGCCAACTTCACTACTGTTGCCATGCTTGAGTCCATTGATGCCGCCACTTGGCCAATCCATCTCGATGGAGGTCCTCCTCCTTTTCTCTGACCCTCCACCTTACCAAACATGACATCCTTCTCCAGCAACCAGTGGAAACAAACCCAATTTTCTTCAGTGGTAGGTTATTCTATAGATACACCCACATCTGCAGATGCTAGAAATTGAACTAGTGGGGAATTATGTATGTTTCCTTTGCCCAATTATCAAACAGTCAAAAGTTATCTCTAAGGATGGGTGAAGTCATTCCTTACATACACTGTTTAAGCTCATGCGTGAGAAAGTGATCTTGTCCCTCCCGTGACTGACTCGTGTTTTTGTCTCCAAGCTTAGGGAAAAAGACCTGCCTTTTATCCATAGAGGCTGGTTCTTTCAGCAGTTATGATTTCATTGTTGACGCTGTACCTCTGTATTACTGTCAGTGCAAGCCTCATAAACCTTAGCAACTTCATTACTCACCAATTAGTTTCAAATGAATTTCACTGTCTTGAAACTAATGGGACTCTTCATGGTTTAGGTTCCGTGTTCATACAGGAGTTCACATCTGGCTACCTGGCATGAATGCAGAGGCAGAGTCACCTGTTCTGAAGTTGATAATTCTGATTTAAAGGAAACCCCTGAGGATCTCTCAAGACAAATTGCTTTCTGTTGTCACGGCCTTCTGTTTCCATTGATGCCACTTCCTTTTCCTTAGAGGCTGCGCACAAGAGTGAACAATGCTCTGGAAATGCAATCAAGAGAGTTCTATTTCATTCTGTGTTTTTCTGTAAACAGTTGAACAGATTGAGTCCTGGTGTGGTGCCATGGATTAATGCACTAGACTACAAAGTCCATTTGAACAGTAAGGTCAGTGGTTCAAACTCACCACTAGCTCCTTGGAAGCTCTATACAGGGTCGCTATGGGTTGGAACCAACTTGACAGTACTTAACAACAACAAGAGTGAACAGATTGCTTAAACTTTCTAGCTCTCATTTTTTTTTGTCTGTTAAATGAGATAGAAAAGTTCTTATCACCAAGGGTTGTGGTGAGGATCAAGTGAGATGTTATGTTGTTGTTGAGTGCTGTTGAGTCAATTCTGACCCATAGCAACCCTGTATATGATTTATAAGGAATGACTGGTGAGTTTGAACAACTCACCTTGCAATTCAAATGACTTTGCAGTCCAGCGCATTAACCCACAGCGCCACACCAGGACTCCAAGCGAGATAATGGGCATGAAGGTGGTTTGTAAAATATGAGGTGTTGTGCAAATGTCATGAAGAGATATTTCTGTGCCTAGACTGTGTATACACTGATGAAGACCATGATCATCTTGAGAGACATCCTCGAGGTGCTAGAAAATGGCTGTGCTAGCGTACGTCTGTTTGGCATACCTTCATTCTAGTCTGTCTAGGCAATGATTTAGGAAAGATGTGAGACTGACATGCAGC
>NW_006408639.1:7829994-7844084 GCF_000296735.1 Chrysochloris asiatica | reverse complement strand
CTTATATAGCATTTCCAAGGAGCGGGTGGTGGGTTTGAATTGCCAGTCTTGCGGCTAGCAGTCCATTGCTTATCCTATAGCACCCCATCAGGATAGGTAGGGTTGGCTTATAAATTCCTCGACTGTGTTAGAGAAACCCTCTTTGAATTCAGCTTACATTACAGGTTCTTGATTATGTTAAACAAGATGTGACTTTCGATAGCTTGCATCTCTAGGAACACTGTCTTAAATCTAATTCTATTAGTGCTCCTTCCCCCCTTCTTTCTTTTTCCTTTCCATCTCTCCTCTCTCTCTCTCTCTCTCTCTCTCTGTATCCTCTTTCTTTCATATTATCATTTGCTATCAGAGTACCTTACTAATTAGGTTTCTTAAATGGCCAGAGTTTAAAACAGTTTTTTGGTTTCAAATTTATTTATTTTTGTTAAAAATGCACACATCAGAACATATGTCAATTCAATCATTTCTACCTGAACAATTCAGTGATGTTGATTATATTCTTCAGTTTGTACAAATATTCTCATTCTCCTTTTCCAAATTGCTCCTCTGCCATCAAAATAAACTAACTTTCTAGCCTTTTAAGTTACTGTTGTTAATCTGATCCTCTGTAGATAGTTCTTTAAAAGAACATAATGTCCCCAGCTGTAATAGCAAAGTTCAGAAAACAGAAAAACACAAAGGCTGGTGAGGGTGTGTAGAGTATGGGACCCTCCTACGCTGCTGGTGGGACTGAAAAATGGTGCAACCACTGTGGAAAATGGTATGGCACTTCCTCAATATTTGGAAATAGAAATACCATATGACCCAGCAATCCTGCTACTTGGTATATATACTCAAGAAATAAGAGTTGAGGTGTGAATAAGTATATGAAAAATTGAAGTACTAGTCACAATAGCAAAAAGGTGGAAAAATGAGACAGCCTCAATGCCCATAAGTAGAAAATAAACAAATTTTGGTACATATACACAATGGAATATCATGCAACATTGAAAAACAACAGTGAATCATTGAAACACCTTATAGCATGGTTGAACCTGGAGGACAATATGCTGAGTGAAATTAGTCAACCACAGAAGTACAAGTATTGTATGAGGCCACAATTGTAAAAGTGAAGAAAAAGGTTTTCATACTAAAAGTAATATTCTTTGATGGTTACCAGTGCTGAGACAGGAGGAAGGATAATTCACTGGCTAAAGAGTAGACATGTGTTACCTTAAGTGATGGGGAAGGCAATAAAAACAATCTCTATGAGGAAAACAAAAACAAAAACAAGAACATTATATTCAGGACAAACATTCTTTACTAAAAACTAAACTGTAGTTTGGTTTTGAGAAGACTTCAGGAGATGTTTTTGGTTTAAAGTTTAAAAATAGTCTCAGAGTAAGTTTTAGAGATCCAACAACCTCCATAGCTTTGGAAAGTCTAGATTCCACAAGAATTTGAAATTCTGTTCTCCAGGATTCTTCCATAGAAACTTTGATCAAAATGTTCAGTAATGGTAGCTGGGCACCACCCAGTTCAGGTCTCGTGGCAAAAGAGTCACTTGTTCAAGGAAGCAATTAGCCAAGAATTTCTAAATTGCCAAATTAAAAAATTAATGAGACTTCCTGCTCCTGTAAAAGTTCATGCTCAGAAACACTTTTCTGGGCCACTATGCGTCAGAACCAACTCCTCTGTACTTACCAACAAGTCTGTAAGAGTTCTGACTATTCGACCATATGTTATTCATTGGTTTTCTTTTGATTCCGCAGCACCTAGTATAGTGACTGACATATGGCTTCTTGTTGTTCAGTGCTGTCTAGTTGGTCCTTACCCATAGTGACTGGTGTGTTTGAGGAGTGACTGGTGAGTTTGAACTGCGGACCTTGCAGTTATCTTACACCAGGACACACAGCTCGTGCCTAATAAATGCCCACTCAGTGAAAAGGAAATAACAACATTTTTGAGGTCCTAGAATGTGTTAGTAATCTGGAGATATTTCCATGTAATCCTCATGATTGTGAAGCAGATAATATCAACCCATTTATAGAAGTAGAAACTGAATGGCCGAGAGCTTCAGAAGTTCACTCAGAGTCACGTAGTGGTTGTTGGTGTAAAGTGCCATTGAGTTGGTTCTGAGAGCAACCCTGTATAGTGTTTCCAATGAGCAACTGTTTAGCTAGAACTGCTGACCTTGCAGTTCAGCACATTAAACCACAGCACCACACCAGGACGCCACACTTAGTGGTAAGAGGTATGAATTTGAAATTTGAAAATGCGTTTCTGAACCTTAAGAGTCTGCCTTCCAGTTCTATGATGGTGAGTAAAACACTATCCTCACTCTGCTTATATTAACACTTCTGTTGTCTGCACTGTCTTATCAGTGCTTTCTGTGCTCAGTGACTGCCGTGCATGTATGAACATGGGATTCTGCAAGCAAAATTTGGGTCAATGCCTGAAGGAAGGTAAATGTTTCTTTTTAAAAAAATGCTACTGGTCATGAGACATGATTCATCCCTAGGAGCCTGAGAGTAAACGGCAGAATATGGACTAGAAACTGCTCAATCACTGACCAAGAAAAAGTTCAAAAGTCAGCCATCAGCTGGAAAATTAGATTCTTACAGTTTTCTGGGATTCTCAAGGTCCAGTTTTGGAATACCATCAGGGAAAATGTTCAACAATCAACAGAGCTTATTACAGTGAGATGCTCACTGAAGAGCTGAAACCTAAACTTCAGATTAAAATGCAAAGGACTGTTATACAAGAGCATGGTGGACAGCCTTTAAACTTCAGATTAAAATGCCAAGGACTGTTATCCAAGAGCATGGTGGACAGCCTTTAAACTTCAGATTAAAATGCCAAGGACTGTTATACAAGAGCATGGTGGACAGCCTTTAAACTTCAGATTAAAATGCCAAGGACTGTTATCCAAGAGCATGGTGGACAGCCTTTAACTGTTTTGTTGGTGTCCAGTTAATAAGTGTTGAGCAATTCTCAGAGCCAGTCAATTTCTCTGTAGCATTCTAAGAAATGTTGTCTTTGGCAATGTCACATTCTCGTGACCCACTGCTAATTTTAGCTGTAGCAGTGTTCCCATAAAAGATGGCAGCAATCCCCCTCAAGTATTTTTACCTCCTCTGCTCTTCTGCTTCAGGGCTCCTTCGGAAGCCCCTGGGACTCTCTTAGCTCATCTGGTGGAAACCCAGAAATGTGGCTGAAGGACACTCCCCAACCAACGTGATGAAGCTGAGGTTAGCGTTTTTGTCTACAACCAGGTCACGAAGATACCAATGGAAAATAAGATAAATGTTTCAGTCTCCTGCCCCTTAAAAGGATAGTTTCCTCAAAGATCAGCCTGCGGCTGGGTTATGCACCAGTTGTCAACAGCGGTGCCCACACTTACTGTTTTTCCTACTTCTCAGTCACATATTCTTTATTCTTTAGCTGATGATTCTTGGGAATATCTCCCAAATGAACTCCTTACAGCCAAGTTCTTCTTTCTTTTTGAAAATTTTATTTTATTTGGTGGGGTGTAGGTGTGAGGGGAAGAGCAGATCAAATAAGACAAATGCCTGTTCACAATTGGCTTTATACCAGAGACCACATATAATGTCACACAATGTGACTAGACCATGTGGTTAGATTAATTAGAGAAGTCATGACAGATGACATGAAACTTTGAAGGTCTTGAATAAGTAAGTTTAAAGAAAGTGAAGAGATGGTTTAATTTCCAAAATTGCCCTTTCCCTCTTTTAAGAGTTCACAGTGCATAACCAATTATGCTGATGAAATGTGCACTGCTTAAAAATAAAGTAAGAATGAGTCAGTCAATTTGCTGAAACTAAAGGTGACCACAAATTCCATCTAATTCCTTTCTTCTTAGCTCCATTATCAATTTTGGTATTTAAAAAAAGGCCAGCCTGCAGTATCACCCAAGGCCTGGGGCCCAGTTGATAAGTTTGCAACTGTTTCTTGACAATCCCACCTATGAGTCTGCCAGAGCTTTAAGTATCATGCTTCTTTTTCCTCTTTTTTAAAATGAATTTTCCTTCTTAAAGATGCCAGGTATGATATTAAGAATCACTAAGCAGTCAACCAGCCCCACAACCAAAAAAATAAAAAAGTTGAGAGAAAAACATGGCAGATGGTGTCATGAAACTTACATTGAAGAATATCCTTCAGAATGATGAAAGACGGAGCAGTGAAATCCTAGCATGCATATGAGTTGCAGGAAGGATTTCTGCCTGGTGTGTCTGGGCTCATAATAACTAATGCATCAAGTTGGTTGAAAACTTTTTAATTAGGAGGATTTGTGGATGAGTCACATAGACAATCTTTCACTTTCAGTAAATGAGGGCACACCATCAATAGCGTTTATATCAGTGCCCAGTGTAAACAGCAGCACTGTTCTAATGAAGATAGAGCCCAGGGTCTGATCCCTCTATGGGCCAATTCAGGCTGTCTGGTGCCTTGGCTCTGAGCATCCCTTACTCCCTAGCAGCTCCACACAAATGCATAAGTTAATTTGGGGGTATGTCACACACTACATATTTCAATGTGAACTTTTCACTTGCCCCAGGAAAACCATTCACTGGTTTCCCACTGTATTTAGCATAAAAAAAACAAACTCTTTATCATAAGCCTTGAGGCTCAGCATAGTTTGACTCCCGTATCTTCATTCTACTAAATCATTTTGAGGAAATTTCCCTTTTGTTCTCTTTCAATCAAAATTTGTCCTTTGACAAGTCCGAAATCTTTCTAAGTGCTCTTTTTATTTTTTTTTTTGCCCTTTACAGTTGCACTCTATCGACCTGAAATGCTTTTATAGTCTTTAGATATCTGGCTTGTTTAAGTTTCAGCTTAAATCTTATCTCAACGAGGCATAGGATGCCCAATCTCTAACCCTCTTCAGCTTTTCTGTCTTACAGCCTTATTGTCTTTGTAGCACTTAGTTGTTATTGTTAAGTCATTCTGACTCACAGTTACTCTTTATAGGGTTCCCAAGAAGTGGCTGGTGAGCTTGAACTGCGACCTTGCAGTTCAAACTGATCTTGCAGTCCAGTGCATTAACCTGCACCACCACACCAGGACTCCTTTTAGCAAACTGGTAGATTTAGTTGATTTGTTTATCTACAATCTATGCATGAAGGCCCTGGGGTCATGTGGGTTAATGCACCGGACCGCAATGTTGGTTTGAACCTCAAGGTGAGCGGTTCAAGCTTACCAGCTGCTCCACGGAAACCCTATCTAGGGTCACTATGAGTCAAAACTGACTCATAGGCACTTAACAACAATAATACATGAAGGAAATGTAAGTTTCTCAATGTAAAAACCCTTTTAGGGTTTCCCAGGAGCAGCTGGTGAGTTTGAACTGTTGACTTCGTGGTTTGCAGTCCAGTGCTGATCTACAGCACCACACCAGGAGTCCATCTAGCAGATGCTCTGCAAATGTTTGTTGATTTCATAGTAATAAACCAAATCAATTGCTGTCAAATTGATTCCTACTAGAATGACTTTATGTGTGCAGAATAGATCAATTCCATAGACTTTTAAAGGCTGTGACTTTGAGAAACAGGTTGCGAGGCCCTTTAACTGTTTTCACCTCCAGTGGACTCTTATTAAGACAATGTTGTTATTGTTGTTGAATGCCGTCGAGTCAGTTGTGACCCTGTATATGGTTTCCGAGGAGCAGCTGGTGAGCTTGAACCGCCAACCTTGCAGTTCAAATGGCTTTGCCGTCTGGCACGTTAACCCGTGATAGTAGACAGAGTAAAATGCACGCTTTAGGGGACAGGGGCACTAGTGGAGGACTAGAAATTGATACATAAGCTGGTGCTTTAATCCTTCAATCGGGTTATGAGTAATATTTGAAACTAGAATCTAGATAATTTGTATATATTTCAAAACTAAGCCTTGCAAGCATTAATCAATGATTTGTATGCCCGTCCTAGAAAATTAATGACTTTGTTTGAAATATTGTATTGGCATGATCAGGATAGGTCTGGTGGGTGTAGAGGTATTTTGACAGCGGGATAGCTCTCAAGTCATCAGGTAGAATTCTGAGCTCTCCACTGATACAGTGACCCACAGATGCCTGTGGAATGAAGCAATGAATTTGGAAACTACTTTTCTTAATCTTGCTCAGATTTGAAATCTGTGACTGGCTAGATTCTTTGTGACTGTGAAGCATAATGCTCTGGGTGGTTTGATAGGGTAGCAACTAGCCCTCTGAGTAGCACATTATGTTCAGTGACTATTTAGTGAATAAAGGAAAGAATGACATTTCCTATTAATAATCAGAAGCTGGCCTTATGGCAACCAAGTCCTAAGGTAGTCCCCTTACACGCTGGATAGGGCTGATCTGTGTAGCCAGTAGAATCCTAAGATATGACAGTGTGACCTGTAATGCTAAGTCATAAAATCTGTCTTTTCTCTTATTTTTTCTTGATCATTCACTCTGGGGGAAGTCAGCTACCATGTTGTGAGGACATTCAACCAGCTCTGTGAAGATGTTTGGTAGTGATGGTGGTGGTTGTGTGCCCAACAGTCCATTCTTAATCATAGCAACCATGTACAGGGTTTCCAAGGCTGTCAATCTTTATGGGAGCAGAAAGCCTCATCTTGCTTCCACAGAGTTTTTGGTAGATTCGAACTGCTGAGCTTGCAGTTAAAAATCCAAGTCATAACCCACTACACTGCCAGTGTTCCATATGAAGAGGTTTAGGTGGTGAAAACTGAGTTCTACCAATATCCAAGTGAATACGGCATCTTGAAAGTGGGTCCTCCGATCCCAGTCAGGCCTTCAGATTACTGCTACCTACCCCAGTCAACCCCTTGAGGCAATGCCCTTGTGAGATGCTGAGGCAAAACTACCCAGTTAAACTGTTTCTAAATTTTGAATTCAAAGAAACTCATACAAAAAGGGTTTACTGGTTTAAGTTACTAAGTTTAGAGGTAATTGGTTATATGACAACAGATAACAAATATACATGAAAAATCAAAATAATGACCCAAATAAAATCTCATTTGAAATCAGGCATTTGGACTTAATTCTAGTGTCATTATCACTATTTTTTGTATTTTACTGACCTTGTCATATACTGAAAATGCCAATCTGATCTTTATCACATTATTTGGCAGCGTTTCCGCCAATCTTGTACTTACTGCTATTTTTTTTTTTTTTTAATATACTCAAGATTTGTTCATTTGTAGCAATTCTTATTTTCCTTTATGTTTTTCTTTTTTGTTGTTGTTCAAATTGCTTCTAGCTTCCCTCTCCAAACCTTTAATAAATATTCCATCAATTAAAAAAAAAGTCTGATATTTTGTATATTTAAATCTTTCATATACATTCAAGGAACCCTGGTGGTGCAGTGGTTCAATGCTCAGATGCTGACTGAAAGGTTGAAAGTTCAAACTCACCCTGTACCTCTGTGGAAGAAAGAAACTGGTTATCTATCTCCATAAATATTACCGTCCTGAAAACCCTACAGGGCCTGCTCTGCTTTATCACAGGCTGCGGGAGTCCAGCTCTTGTAGGGTTGTGGGAAATGAGAGGAGACGCGGAGTTGGCGAAAATGAAAACAATGAAGAAGCCTCTGCTTAGTTGGCTGATGGGGCTCTCTTTCTCTGTCTCTCTGCTTCTCTCTCTGTTTATACCCCGGCTTAGAAAGTCTTTATTTTTATACTTGAAATTACACAGTACATAATGATTTGATACTTTGATTTTTCCATGAATTATTACACAGTTTCAATCACAACATTTCTTTTACTCTGTGATTATACAACTTTAACAAAAGTATTTCTGTGATGTCCAAACTGACCTTTCCATATCCTGTTCATTTTTCAACCACTGAACACTTTTGACATCATCTCCTCTCCTACATAAGTGAAATTGCTTCTTCTTATTCCTACTAAAAGATCAAGTTAAACCTTACACAAATCATTTCCACTTATCAGACCCTTGATTAAATCTTCTTAGTAACATAAGTTTCTATTAATCGTCAATGCTTACACTACTTCATTGTTCCTACTAGGTGATTATCAATCATCTATCCTATATACTACACTATTATATTCATAGTAAAAGTATTACTAACATCTACTTAATTTTTTTTTTTCTAAAAAAGTGTTCATTAAATTAGTTAACCACAGTGTTCTTTGTATTCCCTTTATTTTGAGGCTGT
Source organism: Chrysochloris asiatica (assembly GCF_000296735.1). NCBI lineage: Eukaryota > Metazoa > Chordata > Mammalia > Afrosoricida > Chrysochloridae > Chrysochloris > Chrysochloris asiatica. Next base: position 7,835,922 of record NW_006408639.1, on the reverse strand, counting down.
GAGGCGTAAGACCCAACCTGGCTAATTGCTGCAAGAAATGTAGATTATTAAGTTTTGACCATCTTTCACTTATATTCACTATTTTCTGCCTATTCACGTAGGTGCCTGTATGTAATAGTGGGGGTTTATAAATTCTGGCTGGTAATTGACTGTGGTGAGGTCTACAGGGGTCGGTCAGCTTCACTTTAGTTTGTTATCTGCTTTTGTGATCTCATAAATGCAGTTACTTTGTACTTAGGTTTTCTGTGAACGGGAGTGGCACATACAATTTCCTTTGAATTCAATCCACCTAAGCTGAAAACATTGCTATACCAGTTTTTTTTTTTCCAAGCTCCACAGAGCTCACAGTTAAAGCCTGTGAATATGGCAATATTATATATTTTTACAAGTGAATTCAGAGTTATCCTAAAAGGGAGCTAGAGGATGTTCCTCCTGAGAATCATCTACTTTGCATGATGTCTCTCCTTCTGCCGGGACTGTGTCAAACAGCAGAAGTGGTGAAACCGCTCCCCGCAACAGGCTATTGCTATGAGTCAAAATCAACTCCAAGACTCCTAAGAACAACAATATACATGTAATTGAATCTGCTATATAGCTAATGGGAAGGAGCACTGGTAGCGTAGAGGTTACGAGTCAGGCTGCTAATCTCATGGTCAGCATTTCAAAACTACCAGCTGTCCCACGGGACAAAGATGAGGCGTTCTGCTCCCATAAAGATTTACAGCCTTGGAAACTCTGTGTAGAGTCTCTATGAGTCAGAACTGACTCCACGGCACATAAAAACAACAACATAGCTAATGGGAGTCCTAGAGTTGTGCTGTAGGATAAGTACTGGACTGCTAACTGCAAGGTTGGCTTGGCTGTTCAGTCCCACCAGTCACTCCTCAGAAACACTATACGGGGTCATTACGAGTTGGAACTGACTTAAAGGCCCCAAACAACAACAACAAATACAGTTAATGATCCTTTGGGTGTAATCTTTAAGCCATTTTATTATTGTAAAACCTGAATTTTTCTCTTGTGTGATACTATATATTTCATGTTAGATCTTAAAATATTGCTAAAGTTACAGTAGGTTATATATCTTTGTTCTCTTTAATTTTGTGGTCTCATCTTGTTAAAGAAGAAAATTTATGTTAGCCTGTTCTGTATTAAGTCATACTGATTGCTATTTAGTATGTCGTTTCTACCAATTTCGTGCCTCTGAAGTTTCAGTTGAGTTTATTCTAGATTTTATGTAAGCATGAAGTCTATAACTTCATATATCTTAGCTTGTTCAGAAACTTTCCACCCACTTTCTGGCCTGCAGAATATCGCCTTGACCTTCTCTTTTCCTTCGGGTTTGTGTTTGATCTATTAGCCTGAACTTGCATAAATGTCAACAGCCAATTTTCTTTTAATTAATATCCTTATCAGAACTGACATTCTATCGCCCTCATTTATGAGTTAATCAGTAAATTCCCCAGCAGGGTTCTTAAGAAAGAAAGACGGAATCAAAAAAAAAAAAAAGACTCACCAGCTCTGTTGGTGCTTTTCTTTAAGACTTCTGGAAGTTCAAAATAAAATACCTGCTTTGTGGAAGAAATTTTTATCGTAACAAAGCCAGTTTATAATTTGTGTGGTTGGAACTAGACCCAGGAATTCACCAAGTCAGATGTCTACATTTTGAATAGTTTCCAAGCGTCTGCTTTGATCATACTCTAGGTGGCTGCTGTCTGGCATTTCATCTGCACCGTATCAAACTGAGGCGGCATCCATGGGTGGTTCTGCAGTAGAGGTTTCTGACAGTTCTTTTCATTTACTTTCCCTAAAGGCAGGCCCTTTGAAAAAAAAAAAGATAAAACCATAACTTTTACTGCAGGAAGAGTTTTCAACTTGAAAAAAATCAATTATGGTGCTGTTATAGTCGGCGTCTGCCTTTTTTTTTTTTTTTTTAAAGAGAGTATGCTAGTCACTTTGAACAATGCCAGCTAGTATTTTGATGATACCTTTGTCTTGGGAGGACAGTTATTTCAAATACTTGTCTACTTTTATCTTCATACTAGCACTTAACTTTGTCTCATTCTTTAATGGTCAAAACAATGTTCTGTGCCTAGTTTTATATCATCTCACAACTATCCTATAAGATTCACCCATACATAAAACTATTTAATGGCCAATTTCACTAGCTATCTGTTAGCTCTTGAAACCTACTATGCTTCCTGCTACCACAGGGTCTTTGAACATGATGCTTCCTCTTCCCCTCTTTGCTCCTCCCACCTTTTGCCTCATTAATGACTATGCATCAATCAAATCCCAGCTGAGCTTCAGTTATTCAAGACTAGGTCAGGTACTTTTGTTATATGCACTCAAAGGACCATAGTTATTTGTCTTACAATCCTCATCCATTTGGTGGTAGTGGTTATGTGCTGTGGAGTCAGTTCCAACTCATAACAACTCTGTGTAGGGTTTCTGAGGCTGTAAATCTTTATGGGAGCAGGAAGTCTCATCTTTCTCCTGGAGAATGGCTGGTAGTTTTGAACTACTGACGGTGAGATTAGTAGGCCAACTTGTAACCACTACTCTACCTCATCCATTTAGCTGCATTTATTTATTTCATGTTTATCTCTCCCTGCAGACTATAAATTTCATAAACTCAAAGGTTGTCATTGTCTATTTTAACCCAACATCATATGCCTGGCATATGGCAGGTGCTGAAATGCTTGCTGGATGAGTAAATGCGTGGTTTTGATGTTACACATTTGCAAACCAAGGTTACACATTTGTAAATATTAAATCACCTGACTAAGGTCCTTTAACAACTAAATAGCAGAGGTATGATTTATTAGTCTTCCTAACTTTGTGCTTTTTCTATAAATCACTGTTGTCTCATCCCTGTCTTTATGCTTCTAAGTCAACACTTTTAAAATTTCTGTTCCTTTTTAAAGTCCTTGTTTGTTTTGTTCCTTTTCGTTGATTAAGATAACTTAGATCCATACCTTGAATGTGATTGCAGCCTCATAGCAGAAAACAGGTATATATCAGTGTGCCCACATGTATGAGGGTAGAAAGGCATCATTCTTCTTTGAGAGGTTTTCCCTTCTACTAAGTTGCCATTTCAGAGAAGGGGGGATGCTGAGCTGTGGGACGGTACCCTAAAGAGATGCAGCAGGTTGAGCACTGGGGAGTTGGAAGCATTATTGAGAACTTATCTCGATAGATGTTCCGCCTAAAGTCTGTAAGATCTAAAGAGTGTGGTACTAGGTTCTACTGATTGGCTGGTAGATTTTGTGCAGGTCCCTTTATACTTCTGTCACTTCAATTTCCTGTCTAATAAATTGTGTACATATGTTGGTGGAGCTGGGGATGAGTTGGAGAATTGTTGGTAGAACTTCTGATTGAGGGTCTATAAAAATGACTTGTTCCTTTTACCTCGCTCTCTTTGCTTAGTGGATTAGAGGATCCTCATGAGTTGGGGTTCTATGATAGAAACTTATTCCACGAAGCAACCCAGATGTTCCAAGCAGTTCAGTCCAGAGCAATCAGTCCCATATGTCTTTGTACAATAGCAGTTTGTTGGCTTCATGTGGGTCATTTCTAATAAAGGAGGATTGAATCCTTGGGTCGTTTGTTTTTAGTTAGAATAGTGACATTTTAGTCCTGGAAAAGACCTTGGAAGCCATTAAATGCAGCCATTTATTTAATATATGAATAAAGCTGACGATCAGAGAGGGAAAATGACTTTTATAGGTGCTGAACTCGTACTCATAACAGCGGATTTGGACTTTAAGGTTAGTATTCTTTTCACTATTCCAAGAGGTTTATTTCATCCTACAATGTTAGTTTCATTTCACTTTTGAAGATCTCAGAATTGTATCTGATATGAATTCAAAGCTGGAAACTTAATGAAGGGTAAGAGTCTCTTCTTGTCTTCTTTCTATGATGGAAATATTCTTTTTTTCTGATGATAAAAACAATACTTGCTCATTTTAACAAAACTCAAACCATTCAGAAGTGCACAGAATAAACACTGAAGGATTTACCACAGTCACACCCGCTCTGAGTCATTCACTGATAACCTGGTTCATGATGTTTTAGGACTGCCTTTCCCTCCCTCCTAGTAGATGTATATACATCTAAACAAGAGACTACATTATATGCACTAGTTACACCTGAATTCTTTTTCTTAGCAATTGTGGATGGATGTGTGGACTGCCTCCAACATCTTTCCTGTCAGTCCATTGTGTCTCTATTCTTTACTTCAACAATCCTCACCTGATAAATATTTATGTTGTTTCCATTCATTGTTATTGTAGGTGAGTCTATCTTAAATATCCTTCTCCATGCATCTTTACATATTGTTACCTTGTGACACATGTCTAGAATCTGCTCTTCAAATGGACCACTTAGCACTTTGGGCACAAAATTGTACAAGCAGAGAGGACACAGTTATCCTCATATAGATTATCCTCATAGGAGTAAAGGTTGCAATTTCAGACTGAGTGTGAGTTAAGGCACAAGGTCAAAGAATGCAGGAGACTTTTCCTGGTAAAACGTTGGAATTTTATAATTGTAGTTTGGCAGTTCAGTGAGTTTCTCTGTAAAGAGTTGCTTCACTTGGGTAAAGTTCACTGTAGATGGAGCTAATCAGCAAAAAGATGCTTGTCCCAAACCAAACCAAACCAAACCTACCTCACTACCATTAAGTCAGTTCCAACTCATAGGGATTCTGAAGCTGTGAATCTTTACAGGAGCAGAAAACTTCATCTTTCTGCCATGGAGTGGCTGGTAGGTTTGAATTGCCAACCATGTAGCTAGCAGTCCAGTGCATATCTTTGAGAACTACCAGGGCTCCTTAAGATGCCTATGTTGTGGTTGTTGTTAAGTGCCATCAAATGAATTTCAATGCATAGTAACCCTGTATAGGGTTTCCAAGGAGAGTTTAGGTTATTCCAATTTATAATAATTATTTTCTTATTCATTTCTTTTTTTAATGAGTTCATCAGGTTTTGGAAGGGACTCACATATGTGTCAAGGGGTGAGACAAAGAGGAAAAATGTAATTTTTCTGCTGAGAAACTGTTGTTTATAACAAAGCACACTAATCCCCTAGTTAAAGTCACTTTATGCCCAGGGGATCACCAGGGAACAGAAGAGGGCCCCTTGGCTTGGATTTTTTATCTCAAATGTAGCTGAGTACTGCTTCAGAACACATTCAGTAGCTTCTTCACATCTGAGTCCCAACTCAACTGGTGGGGCCCATATCTAAGATGAAGGTTTCTATTTCTTCTTTGGATGAATCAATGATTTGCATGATTTAAGAGGGAGGAGAGATATCAGAAGTTATGTGGCAGAGCAACACTTTGCCTCTGAAATTCCTTTGGCAACATCTGTGTTGAGTCATCATTTTTGAATGCTTCCTGCTGGTCTTCAGAATAAAACCTATAACTTGCAACCTAGTGGATAGAACCATCTATGAATGAGAAACAAATGACTTGTCCAACCACATTTCCCAGCTCCCTACACTCCCCCTGTGCTGTTTTCTCTGCCTGTGCATAGTCTTTTCATCTTTCAAACTGTAGCTCAATATTCTTCTACAATATTTCTCTTTCTAGACTCCTTTGAACTCTTGCAGCAGTTTAAGTGTACTTTTTTTTTTTTAATTTAAATATTTTATTGTGAATTATGTGATAGTTTACATGGGAGAACATTGGTTTTACATTCATTCTATCATATGTCATCTCCTTGCCATGGTTACAATCCCCTCCATGCAATCCTTCCCCCGTGCCCCCCAGGTCTTCAGCACACACTCGCTCTCCCTTTCTGGATCTAAAGTCTCCAGCTGCTCCATCGCTCCACGTCATCATCTCTGACTCCATTTCAGGCATCACTGCTTCTCTGGATAGGATCCCAGTCTCTGCTCTTCTCCCTTGATGGTCCTAGGGACCTC
>NW_006408639.1:7809128-7821954 GCF_000296735.1 Chrysochloris asiatica | reverse complement strand
TCTAAATATTCCTTTATATGTGGTTCAGAGTACTGGGACCATTCCCTGAGCCTTCTTGGTCCTGTATTATGTGTTGTTCTCGGCAGAGCTCGTCACTACACTTCCACCCGATCCGCCATCTTTTTCCGGAAGCAAGTTTACTTTTTGTGTGTGTGTGTGGCACTGATCATTTTTTGAACTCTGTTGTTTTTTTTTCCTCTCTCTCTTACTTCATTTATTAAAATATAAGCTCTCTGAGAGCAAGATTACTATGACGATGACTCTTCACAACTGGATCAATAAATAGCATCAAGACTTCTCTGGCACTTTGGACATATTATCAGGAAGGCCCAGTCCCCAGAGAAGGACTTTATACTTGGAAAAATCAGCAAAAAAGAGGAAGACTACCAACAAGAATGGGCTCAAATATAATTACAGTTTTGAGGATGGTACAGTACCGACCTGGCAGTGTTTTGTTCTGTTTTGTGTAGGGTTACTATAAATTTGAACAGACTAGATGGTACCTAACATCAGCAATGAATTGGTGTGGTGTTATAAGATAAGCACTAACTGCTAATCACAAGGTTGGTGCTTCAAACCAACCAGCCACTCCTCATACAGGGTTGCTATGAGTTGAAACCATTCAAAAGCTCTCAGTAACAATGACATGAAAAACTCTAGCTCTGTGCTACTAATTCAGCATTTATGATTGAGACTAGCATATGCCTCACTCCAGAGTGATTGGAAGGCCAGAGCCCAAGTCTTTTATATTGCAGCTTTAATACCTACAAGCTATCAGCAGGATCTCTCACATCCTGCTAGGAAGCTGGTAGGATTGAGGATCTATCCAAGACTTGCCATTGTTGTTAAGTGCCGTTGAGTCATCATGACCCTGTATAGGGTTTCCAAGGAGCAGCTGGTGAGCTTGAAATACCAACCTTGCAGTTCAAACGACTTTGCAGTATGGCACATTAACCCACAGCATCATGTCAGCACTCCACACAAGACTTGCCAATAGCCAACATTAATTGTCTTAAGAAATAAGCTATTTTTGGTTTTCTTGGAGCTATGTAAAACGAGTTACCTGGGACGCAGACCTATAAGGGACAAGTCTTGGGCATGTTAACCCTTTCTTCTCAAGACAAGTGATAAGAGTGCAAAAAACAGAGATAGATTAGGCAGCAGGCAGCTTTGTGTTTGAGCAAAGATTCAACACATTAACCCTCCTGCCCAACCCTCTCAACTTTACTACCACAGAGCCAAAATTGGAATTAAGATATTTTTATTCCAAACTAACTGCTCTTTGCATATCCTTTAGCTCTTCACCTGCTTTTCTCAGGAATGGTTGTAGAGCTTGGGGGAGTTAGATCTATATGGTAGATATTAGGGTGTTGTTGTTGTTGTTAGGTGCCATAGAGTTGGTTCTGACTCATAGCGACCCTATGCACAACAGAATGAAACACTGCCCAGTCCTGGGCCAACCTTACAATTGTTGCCACCCTTGAGCCCATTGATGCTGCCATTTTACCAATCCATCTCACTGGGGGTCTTCCTCTTTTTCTGTGACCCTTTACCTTACCAAACATGATGTCCTTCTCCAGTGACTGGTCCCTCCTGACAATATGTATTAGGTGTGAAGGGATTATTCTTTTGACAACAGAAGCAGTGGCCAAGTCATCCCAAAATAAAGGTACAATTCTTTTCAGGGTCTAGAAGTTATCTTTCCTTATGTGGCAATTGTGAAGGACTTTTGAGGCATGTGAGCATTCTGCTTGATTTTTTTTTTTTTTTGTTTGCATGCTGTAACTTAAATTTATCATCTCTTTTAAGTCTTCTGGAAGAATCAATTCTTATTTTAAATTATGAATGGGAAACTGTATAGTTTTTCAAATGGTACATCTTGTGGATTTCCAGTTTCATTGCCCTTGCTGGCCAATGGTTTGCTTCTTGCCAGTCTTGGATAACCATTCACAATTCCGCCAGACTGCTTCCTGCAAGTGAAAATAACTACATTTGTCAGCTCAGAGTAGCGAGTTACAAAATCGAATCCAAATTAAATTGCACATTAGATGCCGTTTCTGAAATTGAAATGTTTATATGTCTTATAAATATTCAGAATTGCGTGGGAAGGCAGCAGAAACTATGAAAGAATCCCAGGGAGCCCTGCGATGGCACTGAGGCCAGTTTCCATTTGTTCTCCCACTTCCTTGAGAAACAGTCTAAGGAAAACCACCTTTATTTACACCCTTCCTTCTGCTTTGGATTTGTTATCCTGCTTTTAGGAGAGAGATGAGGATGCTAGTGTAAAGATGAGTGGTCTCTGAAACCCTAAGGAGCAATTCTACTCTGCTCCACAGGGTCTACACAGGGTGGCTCTGAAGAGGAATCCGCTCGATGACAGCAGTTTTGTGGTTGTTGTTATTTATCTATTATAATCACATTATCAATACTAGTCTCAGTATTTCTGCTATTACAAACTGTCACATAAGTAGATGATGTTATTGTTGTTGAGTGCTGTCACCTCAGTTTTGATGCACAGGGTTTCCTGGGCTACAGTTTCTATAGAAGCAGATCACCAGGTCTTTCTCCATGGAGGTTCTGAGTGAGTTCAAATCACCAGTCTGTCTGTTAGCAGCTGGGTACTTCACCATTGTGCTACCGTGCTCCTTAGTAAGTAGCTTGCTGTTGTCACTTGTTGTTAAGTGCTGTAGAGTCAGTTCTGTATAAGGCTTCCGGAGAGTAGCTGGTAAGATTGAACCACCAACCTTGTGGTTCAAACTGACTTTGCAGTCCAGTGCATTAACTCACAGTGGTAAGTGCTGTCAAGTCGATTCTACCTCATAACAACCCTGCATAAGGTTTCCATGAGTGACTGGTGGGTTTGAACCACCAACCTTATGGCTAGCAGCCTAGTGCTTATCCTGTGGCGCCACACGATTCTTATTATGGGAAGCATCGTGGCTCTGTAGGATAAATACTGGTCTGCAAACCACAAGGTTGGTGGTTGGAGCCCAGCAGCCACTCTGTGGAAGAAAAACCAGGCTTTCTGCTCCCGTAAAGAGAAATCCTAATCAAGGCTCCTATGAGTTGGAACTGACTCGACAGCATTTAACAACAGCAAAGCCCTTTTTATAGGGTTCTGGGTATGTACAAATGGTTAACGTGTTCAGCTGTTAACTAAACCATTTTTGAGGTGCCTCAAAAGAAATGAAACGGTTTGGTGATCAGCCTCTGAAAAATCCGCCTTTGAAAACCCTTTGGGTCTCAGTTCTATTCGGACACACAAAGGTTCATCATGAGTCAGAATTTGATTTGACAACAACTGGTTTGGTTTGGATTTTGTAATATTTATGGGTTAGGCATGGTTGTGGTGGTGTGCCATGGAGTTGGTTCCAACTCATAGTGACCCTGCATAGGATATCCAAGGCTGTAAATCTTTACAGGAACAGAAAGCCTCATCTTTCTTTGGTACAACCACTGGTAATTTCAAACGTCTGTCCTGGAGGCTAGCAGGGACTAACTTTTAGATGTTGTGTTAGTTTTCTAGGTCTGCTGTAGTAAAATACCATAAAGTGGGTGGCTTGAAAGAAGAGAAATGTGTTGTCTCACGGATGTAGAAGTTGAGAGGCTGAGATCTGTGCATCAGCCATATTGATTCCATCTGATGGTTTGAAGGAGGAGCTCTTCCATGCTTCTCTCTTAGTTTTCGGTAGTTCCAGGTGTTTCTTGGGTTGCAGCTATAGCATCACATGGTGGCCTTCTGTCTCTCTCTTTCTCCTCTTTTATAAGCACGTGAGTTATACAGAAGTAGGTGTAGGACTCACCCTACTCCATATGATTTTGTGTTAACCTAACAGAAAAAAATCTTCTAAGATTCATTTCCAAACAAAATCATGTTCACAGGTACTAGGAATTAGGACTTCAGCTTTTGTTGTTGTTGTTGTTAGTCCATAACAGATAGAGTGACTAATGCGAAGATCTAGGCAGAGAGAATCTCAAAATCTAAAACCGGAGACAGGAATAAATGTTTTAACAACCCTGTGAAGTAAATAGGTGCATTTATGCAACCTGGTTAATGTACTTGATGTCTTTGAGTCCCAGTTTCTTTCTGTTGCACAGGCAGTTTCATTAGATCATTCAGAAAAATTTTATTGGGCACTTACTATGTGCCAGGCCCCGTTTATACTTTTGTGAACTATCAGAATACACAAAGTCCCTGTCCCTATGGAGTTTACAATCTAGAGGAGACAATAAACAAGTAAACCTGAGAATTTAGGTAATGGTAAGTGCCTGGCAGAAAAATAGAGTAAGAAGACAGAGAATGATGGAGGTGGGTTATTAGAGGAGCGAGAGACAGCTTCTCTGTGGAAGTGATATTTAAGCAGAAACCAGAATGAAGAGGAGAGAAGCAGGCCATGTGGACATGTGGAAGGAACAGCATTCTGTTTGGAGGGGACAGCAAGGCCTGAGGTAGAAGGGATCATGGTATGGTCCAGGCTCAGCGAGGAAGAAAGTGAACAGAGAGGAAGGCAGGAGTCCCCTCATTCAGGGCCTTGGGATTTTATTCTAAGAGTAATGAAAAAATCCAGGATGATTTACAGCAAGGATGTGATGAAGGTGCTTGGTGCTGGGAGAATTTGGAGTCATATGAGGTCTTACCTAGTCCTGTTACACAGCAAGCATTCAAAGATCTCTTGTTCCCTCTCTCTCCCTCCTTCCTTCCATTGTGTATCAGTGCTGTTGAAATACATTTTCACATAAATTGCCTTAAAATGCTGTTTTCTCTTCAGTTGTCACCTTTATGCTAAACTATAAATTCCTTTAGGACAGGAAGGGTATCTTTTATTTCCTTGTAATCATCACCTCACTGGGTGCTTTGCAAATTGTTGGATTGCAACAGGATGTAATGAATTGGCATTTACAAAATCTACTCCATAGGAAATGGAGATGAAGCCTGGGAGTGGAGATCGGTGTATGGAGCAGTGGGACCTTATTGTTTGGAACCTAGAGTCCTGAGTTTAGCCACTGTGGATGATCTGCATTTGTTCACAAATCAGCTTTCTAGTTTGCCTGTGGCTAGAAACCAGGTGCCGATTTCAATGGGATTTGGGAAAGCCACTTAATCTTTCTGAAGCTCCGAATTCTCATCTGTAAAACTGAGAAAATAATCTGCAGGATTATTGGGGGATTGAATGAGATAATGAATATAAAGCCATAAGCACAGTGGACAGTTCTAAGTAAGTGATCAATAAATATTATCAGGTTTTGAAGTTTCTGGTCTAGTTTTCTGCCTTTCCTTCTGAAACAATCAGGTCAACTTCTAGAGTCTGCGTGGCAGCTGTGGAGCTACAGAGAAATCTATCCTTCACTGAAGAGGAACAGCCCAACATTTGAATTTTAGTTAAAACTGTGAACTTGGTGCTGGGCCACAGGTCTCCTGTTTGACCTTGTGTACCTCCCAAGTTCTTGGAAAGCGAAGGACTTGTTTTATTTATGTTTATGGCACAAAGGATAATAACTTACTTATGGTCACACATCTAATAGGTGGCAGTCTTGAAATACAGGTTGGTTCATTCCAAATGTTGTGGTCTTGACCATGAGGCATCATTCTCACTGGGGATGGAAGAAAGCTTACAGGAGATGTGATCAGGCCACTTAGTGTGTCCACTTGGGAAAATGCATTTATCTAATGCCCTTTCCACCAGACCTCCTTAAGTTTCTCCATGCACCAGATGATATTGTTGAAGTAGCTGGTCTTTGATTTTATTGTGTCTTTTCATGCCTAAGCAATGATGCACAGCTCCAGGTCTTTGTCCTGCAGAGTGAGCTTTCTGTTGAGAGAGCTGCAGGATTATTCCTAGGCACTGATCTCCAGTAATTGATAAAAAGCCACTTAACCTCGTCAGTAGTAGAGACATTTTGTGTGTTTATAAATGCAGCAAGGAGATCCCTTATGTTTCAACATCCTTTGCTCTCTCTCTCTCCCAGTCTTTTCCTCAACCTTCCCCAAGCCTTGCTTGCTTTCTTTCCCCATGTTCTCCTTTTAGTTCTGTTTCTCCCTTTGCTCATTTTGTTTCTGGTGGGGCCTTGGAAGGTAGGAAAACACACATTTAAAGTATAGATTTGTTGTCTGAGACAGATGAGAGGATTGTGTCTTTCCTTTTTTAAAAAAATTCTTTTCTTAACTGCATAATTAAATCTTGACTCTTTGTGGATAACTTTTCGAGATTGGATACTGCCTTTGCTAATTGAAAGGTTGGATAATGAGCATTTACTGTGGTGGTGATTACGGGCTTCTCTACCTGGCAGGTCAGTGCCCCCTGAATTAATTGGCACCTTCTCAGTTGGGTTTCAGTTCTTGAACTTCTTCTCCTACCAAGAACGGCATCCAGAGCTCTCTATAACCCAGCGTCATGCGGTGTTCTCAGCCTTTCTTCCCTCTTCTCATACGGCTTGAGTGAGTGATTCCCCCTTTGCCACCCTCTCACTCCGTGACTTGTGCTCCTATGCCGGGAATTACAACTGTAGACTCAGGAATCTGTCGGCATTGAAGTCATCACTTCTAACTCTGTGATGCTGGGCCAGTTGTTTAATCTTAGTTTTCTCATCCATGAGAAGGAATTGAGAACGGTATATCCACTGGACGATTGTGAAGATGAAGTAAGATTGTGTGTGTTGACACAGTATCATGTTCATAGCAAATGCTCAGTTAGTAGTTACATTGTTAGTTAATTAATGTTAATTGTTAAGTGCCTTTGAGTCAGTTCTGACTCAGTAATCCTGTATAGGGTTTCTGAGGAGCAGCTGACAGATTTGAACTACTGATCTTCCGGTTTGCAGACCAGTCACAGGAAGTTAATGTTAGTTAATTAATGTTGTTGTTGTTGTTGTTGTTAAGTGCTGTAGAGTTGATTCCAGCTCATAGCAACCCTATATAGGGTTTCAGAGGAGCAGCTGATGAGTTTGAATTGCCAACTTTGTGGTTCACAGTTCAGTGCTTGTCCTACAGCAATTTTTCATTTACAGCTACTCAAATCTCATTAATTCTTCAGAACTTCCATTCAAATTATAGTTTCCCATGGTCTTATTTTGGACTGTCTTCTAGTCCAAGATTACCTCCTCCTACTACTCCTCTTCTTTTTAAAAAAACAATTCGATTATGGTAAAATATGTTTAACAAAACACTTTCTATTTTAACCATTTAAAAATTACAAGTTAGTGACATTAATTACATTTACTATGTTGGGCGACTATCATTATCACTATTTCCAAAAGTTCTTTATCACCCCAAACAGAAACATAGTGTCCTTTAACAATTACACCCCATTCCTCCCTCTGGACAGCCCCTGGTGACCACTAATGAACTTTTGCCTTTATGCCTTCACCTATTCTAGATATTTCATATACTTGAAAATTATGGGTGGTAAGTGCCATTGAGTTGGTTCAGACCCACAGTGACCCTATTAGGTTCCCAAGGAGTGGTTGGTGAGCTTGAACTACTGACCTTGCAGTTCAAACTGATTTTGCAACCCAGCGCTTTAACCCACAGCGCCACACCAGGACTCCATACTTGAAAGTAGGAGCACATAATATTTAGTCTTTTTATGTCTGACTTATTTTACTGAGCATAATATTTTCAATGTTTCAGTATTTATTCATGTTATAGCATGTATCAGAACATCTGCCTTCTTTTGGGTGGAGTAATATTCCATTGTGTGTCTAGATCACATTTTGTTCATTTATTCATCTTTAGATGGACACATGGGTACTTGTCTTATTTTGAGCCTTACATGGAATTACCTGGTTGGTGGGATTTCATGATCAGAGTCTCAGATACGGATGTAATACCTTGGGGGATGGAGACCTATAGCCTCTAGAACCACATCTTTATAGACGTAATGGTTCTTTTCTTCCCTTAAGTTAAAGGCATTTCATGTTGCTCATGTGATCTTGGCTTCTTGAGTGTTTTGCTGATTTATTGAATGTCCCACTTACTTCTCATTATGTGGAGACTCTGGTGTCCCTGGTGAGTGGCTTCCTAGACTGTGATCAGTTCAGGCTGCTAAGGCTGCCATGTGGCTGCAGTTTTAACAAAGTCTCAGTCTATTTGGTGAGCAATGGTGAGGCCTGTTTTGCACCACTAATGACATAAATCTTTGCAATGCTGAAATCTAGGATGTTGTAAAAGAACCTGTAGGACACATCACAAGATCAGCACTGTGAACTGCAGTTAATGTTTATAAAGAGATTTTCGGTTCTGTATTATCTATAGCAATATTATCAGAAAAAAAAGCAAGATATGTCACATATATTTTGCCTTACAAATAACCTATAATTAGGTCAGAATTCAGAATTCAGTAAAGTGGGCTTCTATTTGCATAGAATGGCATCAATTCTGCATTCTCGCCTAACAAGGTTGAAAGAGGGGATTAATCACTTATTCATGCAAAACCAACTCACATGAATCATTTATTTATTTTGTTCTGGTAATTTTGCAGAGCTCAGTTTTACATGCCTCAGATTGCAGATACAGCTGAAATTGGAAGGTGATTTACCCTCATGATGGCCATGTAAACAGCACGCTTCCTATAGAAAGTCAATAGGTAGCTATGGAAATGACTGTAGAATGAGAAATTATATTTCGTTATGAACCAATCATCAAAAAGATCAATTGTAAAATGGAAAGGTTTTCCTTGTGCACTTAACGTTTCCCAAGTCCCTCCATCTATGTAAAAGAAGGAAGAAGCACACTGGTGTGAACAAGAGAACATCTTAAAGCCACATCAAGAATGAATATCACTTTTAATTTTCTAACACTTGGGCTAGAATTTCTTAAGTACAATTCTTGGAGGCCTAGCTAAGAAATTTACATCTAATGTTCCAGAGTGTAGGATGCTTGAATTCCTGAATTGGCTGTAATCCCAAGCCATGATGAGACCTTTGACAAGTAATTTCATGTCCCTGGGCCTCTATTTCATCATCGGTAGAATGAATGGATCAGAATAGCTCCAGGATGTAGGTTAAATAGCAAATCAGGACGTCATTTGCATGCTTGCTTCTTTTTCAACAGTAGAGGGCAGTACAGTTGTTTCCAAGTCCGCTCTTCCTGGGGAACCATTGTGCACATACATATGCTTTGGGTGCAGTGGACCCAAAGATGTGGGCTGTGGCAGTTTGCAAGAGAAGAATACGTTCACATGTTAACATGGCTCAGTTGTGGCACTGAATTTTTATCTTTAGACTCAAAATTTACAACCCATTATTTTAACCTGTTTGTAGAATAATTACATATTTTAGCATTTCATATTTATCTTTTAAATGCTTTGTTCTTTCTGATTGTTTTTCTTCACCGCATCTGATTTCACCTGAGAGACAGCACTTTATAGTGAAAACAACACAGCTTTTGGCTTTTGAAGGTGTGGACATGAATCCTAGCTCTCGTGCTAACTCGTGGCTGTGAGCCAACCAGCTACTCAGAGCTTCAGTGTTCTTCTTTGTTAAATACAGGTTTGCTTTATCTTGGATAAAGGCTAGTAGCGATGTCTCAAACCCCTCAGACATGTCTTTAAAACAGTTATTTGGCAATATCCTTTTTACTCCCAAAGACAATATAAAACTCATAGAAAAGAAAATCTGTCTGTAAATAGATCATCATAGGGTCTCTGGATAGAGCACAGGGTTTCCATGTTCTGCTACTGACCAAAAGGTTGGAGGGTTGATTAAACCCAGAGGCACCTCAAAAGAAAAGTCTGGTGATCTCCTTAAAAAATTAATCATTCAAAATCTTTTGGAGCTCAAAATACCAACAGAGAAGGAAAGAGTCTTCGCATCAAGGATCAAGCCTATCCCCTCAGTATACAGGTTCATAGGAATAGGTAACTTAGACATTGGCTGCCTAAAATGAGGGGAGGGGGGCTATAAAGGCACAAAGTGGCTGGGTTACAAGTTTTCAAGAGGAAGTCTAGCATCAGAGAGTGGGAGGGTGGGTGGTGGGAGGAGGTAGAATCCCCACTGAATAGTTTTTTTTTCTTGTCTAGATGGATCTGGTGAAAGGAGATGGGGATAGGATTCTTATGATTCAATAGTGAGTAATTGTTACCATGACTATTTGCTACTGTCACAACTGTAAAGGTAGAAATTTTGAAACATAAAGGGGGAGTAGTTAATCTTACATTCCAGGAATAGAAGACCCTAGGCTAATGCGTCAGACTGCAAAGTCGTTTGAACTTCAAGGTCCATGGTTCAAGCTCACCAGCTGCTCTTTGGAATTGCTATACTGGGTCGCTATGGGTTGGAATCAACTTGATGGCACTTAACAACAGTAACAACAACAAGGACCATTAAGGGAGAAGAGCATGAGTGGAATGTGGGACCCTAACCAGAGAAGCAGTGATACCAGAGATGGAGGCAGAGATGAGGACATGGAGAGAGGGAGCAGCTGAGGACCCTAGATTCATGGAAAGACAAAGGCTGTGTGCTGACGGCCAGGCTTGCAGAATGTGACCTTTGGTTGTTTAAATGTTTATATATTTGAGTGTTTTGTGTACATCAAAACAAACAAACAAACAAAAAACCTGAAGGAATGGAAACAAATACTGTTAAATGATGATGCACGAAGGGGATTGTAATCATTGCAATGAAACAAACTACAATAGAATGAGTGCAAAACCAATGTTCTCCCATGTAAACTATCACTCAACTCACAATAAGAGCTTTAAAAACAAACAAACCTTGTGCAGTATGGGTCTGCTCTGACACACATGGTCTTACCATGAATCAGAATGGAATGAACTCCACAGCAACTGGTTTGGTTCCCATATAATTTCATGCAGAAAATAAATCAATATAATGCTATTTTTAACATAAAGCATATTGTTGTTGTTATGCACCGTCCAGTTGGTATTGACTCATAATGACCTAAGTACAAGAGAATGAAACACTACCTGTCCTGTGCCAGCCTCACAATTGTTGCTACACTTGAGTCCCTTGCTGCTGCCCTGACTCTTGGTGCTTTTTCGCTGACCCTCCATTTCACTAAGCATGATGCCCTTCTCCTAGGACTGTTCCCTCCTGATAATATGTCTGAAGTATGAGAGATGAAGTCTGGCCATACTGGCTTCTAAGGAGCACTCTGGCTGTACTTATTCCAACCAAGATTTGTTTGTTGTTTTGGTAGTCCACTGTACTTTTAATATTCTCCTCCAGTGCCATAAATCAAATGCATCAATTCTTCTATGGTCTTCTTTATTCACTGTCCAGTTTTCACATGCGTATGAGGCTATTGAAATTACCAAGACTTGGATCAGGCGCACTTTAGTCCTCAAACTGATATCTTTGCTCTTCAACCTCTTTAAAGAGGTCTTGTACAGCAAATCTGCCTAAATATGCCAATTGGTTTTTTCACTGCTGCTTCCAAGAATGTTGATGGTTGATCTAAGCACAATGAAGTCTTTGACAACTTCAATCTTTTCTCCACTTATCTTATTGTTACTTATTGGTCTGGTGGTGGTCTTTGAGCTTCCTTAGAAAGTATTTTAAAGCCTCTTCATTTGCTACAAGCGACGTTGTATCATCTACATGTCATAGGTAGTTAATGTATCTTCTCTAATCCTCATGTCACATTCTTCTTCATATAATCAAGCTTCTCAAATTATATGCTCAACATAGAGATTGAATAAGTATGATGAAAGAATATACCCCTGGTGCACACCTATCCTAATAGTAAACCATTCGATATTCCCTTGTTCTGTTCGAACAACAGCCTCCTGGTCTATGTACAGTTTCCTCATGAACAAAATTAAGTGTTCTGGAATACTGATACTCTGTAGTGTTTTCCACAGCTTGTAATGATCTGCACAGCTGAAAGCCTTTGGTTAGTCTGGTGTTGTCTGCATTTAGTCAAGATCCGTCTGACATCAGGAATGAGATCCCTCATCCCATACCCTCTTCTGAATCTGGCCTGAACCTCTGGTAGCTCCCTGTCAATGTACTGCTGCAGCCATTTTGAATCACGTTTAGCAAGATTTTACTTGCATGCCATATTAATGATATTGCCTTGTGGTTTCTGCATTCTGTTGGGTCATCTGTTTTTGGAATGGACACAAATACGGATCTCTTCCAATCAGTTGGCCAGATAGTTGTCTTCCAAATTTCTTGGCAGAGATGAGTGAGTGCATCCAGTGCTGCATCATTTTGTTGAAAGATTTCAGTATTTCATGGACTCCCAGACTTTTTTTCTTTGCCACTGTCTTCAGTGCACCTTGGATTTTTTCTTTTAGTATTATTGGCTCCTAATCATAGGCTAACTCTTGAAATGGTTGATCATTAACCATTCATTTTTTGGTACGGTGACTGTGTGTATTCCTTCCATTTTCTTTTGATGCCTCTGCATCATTCAATGTTTTGTCCATAGCATCCTTCAACAGTGCAAGTCGAGGCTTGTATTTTTTCTTCAGTACCTTCAACTTGAGAAATGTTAGCATGTTTTTCCCTTTGTACATGTGATGCAAATACCAAGAAGGTCATTGTATTATTTGTGATGTGATTTTCTGAATGGGGTGTAATTCTTGATAAAGTTCCCAATTAGGCTGAATAGTCTGAAACTACTCTGAAAAATTTGTTGCATATGAGAACTTGTTTCAAAAATACCCACATACAACACCGTTTATGTTGTATGTACAATGAAGCTAGTCATTGCTGTTGTTGTTAGGGACCGTCGAGTGGGTAGTGACTTATAGTGACCCTATGCACAACAGAAGAAAACACTGCCCAATCCTGGGCCAACCTCACTATTGTTGCCATGCTTGAGCCCATTGATGCTGACACTTTGCCAGTCCATCTCACTGGG
>NW_006408639.1:7805849-7807068 GCF_000296735.1 Chrysochloris asiatica | reverse complement strand
AAACCAAGCAGGTTTTTCAGAGGAGCACAGGACAAATCATTCTTGTGTAGGCCTATCTGGTTGTTCATGGGATATCTGTTTTTCCTGACCCCCATCCTCAAAATGCCAGTAAAAACAGGGTGTTGATGTTTGTTGTAACAACCAAGCATACCCTCAAAAATCTTTAAAGATCTCTGCTGGGGACAGAAGCAGACCTGTTGAGAATCAGTAAGTTTAGTATAAAGAGTCATTGTAGCAGGTTAGGCATATAAGGAATTATAAAAAAAATGTAACCCAGACACTGTTAAATTAAATGTACAGGGATATAATCCAGCCCCAAGTATGGAGGTGGCAATGGCAAAGCAGAGTGTCAAGTCCTCAGCCAAGCAGGCTAGGGTTCCAGTGAGGGCTGGCCTAAAGAGCCAGAAACCCACACAGAAGAAACTTATTTGAATGGACTAGACCAGGTGGGAGGTGGAGGGGAAGGTTGCAGCTCAGCACACACAGGTACTCTGGACTTACGTCCTCCAAAGACCAGGACAACGACAATAAGATTGATTGTAAATTCTCACCAGCTCAGGACCCTAAACCTAATGATCTTGATTTGCCTTGGTCTGCTTTTCTAGGAGATCCCATAGGACTCGGGTTATAGGGGTAACCCCTATGAAGTCTTCCCCTGAAAACTTCTAGAGAAGGCAGGGGATGAAAAGTATAGATGTAATAGCACTAGAAGAAAGTTCTAGACACAGGTTTTGGACAGCATTTGGAAGAAATTCAAATGGAAAAGTTTGCCTTGTAAAATAGTGACCTACAGAATTAATATGCTTGGTTGTCACAACAAACATCAACACCCTGTTTTTACTGGATGGGGGTCAAGAAGGACTTCATTCTTCTTGGATCAGCTATCAACACTCACGGAAGCATCAGTCAAGAGATCAGACGACGTATTGCATTAGGTAAATCTGCTGCACAAGACCTTTTAATGTGCTGTTTTAAAATTAAGAAAGGTGTGCGACAAGGTTGTGTTCTTTCACCATACTTATTCAACCTGTATGCTGAACAAATAATATGAGAAGCTGGATTCTATGAAGAAAAACATGGTGTTAGGATTGGAGGAAGACTCATTAGCAACCTGCGATATGCAGATGATATAACCTGGCTTGCTGAAAGTGAAGAGGACTTGAAACATTTACTGATGAAGATCAAAGAACACAGCCTTTGGTATGGATTGCATCTCAAT
>NW_006408639.1:7804337-7805259 GCF_000296735.1 Chrysochloris asiatica | reverse complement strand
AGAGAAAAAGAGGAAGACCCCCAGTGAGATGGATTGGCCAGGTGGCAGCGTTGATGGACTCAAGTGTGGCAGCGGTAGTGAGGTTGGCCCGGGATCGGACATTGTTTCTTTCTACTGTGCATGGGGTCGCTATGAGTTGGTTCTGACTCAATGGCACCTGACAACAACAACAACAACAGAATTAATAACTATCTCTTGTATTTACAAGGCAATTTCATGTCTTCACCAGAATTCATGTACACTATCTGAAATTTCTCATGCTTCCTTTTGTCCAGTAGTCTCCCAGTGTCCTGGATCATTTTTTATAGAAGAAATGTAACGAATCTGCTCACACTGAATTAGTTGGATCATCTAGTATTATGTTCCAGAGGCAGTGCTGTTTAGAATAAGACTGATGCTTGTCTCAATAGACTGAATTGAGTTTCATAATGGCTATATGTCAGAATCACCTGGAGAGATGAAAAACAACAACAACAACAAAAAACATGCCAAGATCCCTTTCAGGGTATTTCGATTCAGAAGATTTGGTTAAGGGATATGCATTTTAGAAAAGCCCCACAATACTGCTCTTTGCAAAAAAGATTAAGAACAACATTCATACTGTATAGATTGTTTCTTTCTTTTAGACTATAAGCATTTTCAGACAGAGATTCAGTTAACATACACCGTAACAATGAGCTCAGTTCCAGATACAAAGTTCTTGCTCAATAAATGCTTATTGAATGCTTGAGTAATGTGGAATTTCAGACTCCATAGAGTGTGTGTGCACTTGTGTAGTATTTTTTTTTTCTTTTAAAGCAGTGTGGAGCTTTTCTAACATCTTTTAGTTTTAAGGCTAACTCTAGTCCTAAATTCTACATCTTTAGAAAGTTTGTGGTTTATCTATGTATGGATGTATGTGTGTGTGTATGTATGTATGTAT
>NW_006408639.1:7800724-7804157 GCF_000296735.1 Chrysochloris asiatica | reverse complement strand
GGAAAAGCAATGGAACTTATGATCAGTTTGAACTGCAAGGTTGGTGGTTCAAACTCACCAGCTGCTCTTCAGAAACCCTAAACAGGGTCTCTATGAGTCAGAAATGGCTTGAAACCACTTAGCAACGACACAGCCAATCGTCTCTCTGCCTACCCATTTCCTTATCCAGTTATCTGTTTTCAGTCACTGGGACTGAGAGGTTGTAGCTTCTTTTCCATTAACTCAAAGGCATTCCAGAAATAATTAAGTTTTTGGAATTATTATTAATAACAATTCCAGGCACCACAGTTTCTGCTATTATGTTGCAAAGAAAAGTGGGCAACATAAAAGATCGGGTGGCCTAAGTATTTATCTGTGCTGTAACTTGAGTGGCAGGCATTTTAATAACACATCTGCTGACATCAGGTACTGCTAATGAGATATTTATTTAACCCTGGGATTGAATAGCTTTAAGTAGCTCATGAGGCCGCAAAAGAGGCAGTGTCTTCAGGCACTTCTATGCATAATGGAGTTTAGTAAAACTTCTATTTTGGGGAGCAGTAACTGTGCTTCATCGCTGATAATTCATGAGAATAACAAATTGAGACAATACGGCTGAGAAGCTGAGGATTTGTGAAGCATTAATTTTAGTTTACTGTCTCATTGCATTTTTTGTCAGCAGACTCATTTCCTCTCATTTTCACACTTACTGATGAATTGAACACCTTTGTAATGGTTTACAAGCCTAGTAATGAAAGAAAGACCAGACAGTCATTTTCTTCCTCTCATGCTTCTGGTTAATGTGACTAAATTATACCTAAAGAACTGCTTTCAAAGGGCATCCTTTATAAGCTCTAAGACTGTAACAGGAAAAGGATCTTGAGTTATGAGTCTATCTAGCAGGAGTTTTAAATGAATGGTGAAGCTGTTTGTTGTATGTGAAAATCTTTGGGTTACAGTTAGGACTCCATTTGAGTGCAAAAGTTCACTGGGGAATTTCAATTCTGAAAACTCTTATTCTTCTACTTATGAGTTATCCATGTGCTTATTTCCTTAGAGGATTTGTACCTTGCACATCATGTCTGCCCCACGTTTGATGCCTAGCTTTCCACTTAAAAGGTCATACATTCATTCACTTATTAATGTTTATCCAACATATGAAACACTCAAACAGTGTAATAATCTACAATATACACAATACAATTTCATATGATACAATTATCCAAAGGCCTATTGTCTTGGTGACCTTCACAGACTTGTTCAGGGGATGGACATGCCTGTAAACAAATAATTAAAATACTCTTTAGCAAGTGCTGTGTGAAAAACGTTACAGGAGCACAAAGAAAGGAATAATGAGCTCTCTGGGAGGTAGGAGAAGTGGTAGAGACTCATCAGGAAAGGAAATGGAGAGTTGGCATAAGGGGAAGGACATTCCTACAGAGGGACCAGCAGGGAAAGGCAAGAACATAGTGACGTTCCTTAGAAAACAGACATCAGTATGGAAGGCAGAGATGGCTTAAATATACACAGTGTGAGGATGCTGTATTATATTGTTGTTGTTCAGTGCCCTCAAGGTGGTTCCAGCCCATAGTGACCCTGTATAGGATTTCCAAGGAATGGCTGGTGAATTTGAGCAGCTGACCTTTGGGTTCAAACTGACTTTTCAGTCCAGTGCTTATCCTACAGCACCATACCAGGACTCCTTATTGTATTAGAATTGTGTATAAAGCCAAGGCTGTTTGGTTAATAATGGGGAGTATCTTTCATGCATTATGCTTGCTGCACTCAAACATCCATGCCTCTGCTCTCAGGATTTCTTGTGCCTGAAATACCTCCTACTCATCCGCAGAGGCTTAGTTTCTCTGTGAAACCTTCTCCCTGTCTTTAAGCAGGCAGAATTGATCACTCCCTCTTCTGAGTTCCCTTACCACTTTGTACATGTTGCTACATGGTTACCATATAAGCTTAGTGTTTATGTTGACTTTTCCTCATTGAACTGTGAACTCTAAAAGTGCTGAGAATGTATATCTGTAAGTGCTGAACATTAGCACATACACACAAATATATATATATATATATATATATATATATATATATTTGTATTCCTAAAAACTAGCATAATGTCTGTAAAGTGGTTTATGCTCAGAAAATGTAGAATGAATATAATAATGAAAACTAGGGGTCAAACAGCATAAGTTTTAGCAGAGAAGTAGCTTGGTACAGTAGGAAAATGCTACAAGGATTCTGAAAATTGAAATCTAACTTCCTGTTGCTTCTTGGAGCTAGCTAGCTGTGTGCCAGTGGGCAGGGCTGACGCATTTCTCACATGCATACAACAGCACCTGATGTGTATATAACTAGTGGAGGCAGTGAAATGATCTTTCAAGATCCCTTCTGACTCTAACAGTTATAATTTCAAAGATGAATTGATTTTATATTTACTCACATTTTCATCATTTTCCTTTGATGTGGCAGGAGACTTAATTATTTATCTGCTTAACTGTTATCATCAATAACACACTGAGATTTTGGTTCATTTTTTCCATTAGAAAGCTAAAATCCTGAGTTTGTGCTCAGCATAGTCCTAGGGTCACGATGGACCTTGGGATCATCTTTAGAATATTTTGCTCTCTTTAGACTCTTCTTAAGGAGCTCTGGTAGCGTAGTGTTTACGAATCAGGCTGTTAACCTCAAGGTCAGCAATTCGAAACTACCAGCTGTTCCGCGGGAGAAAGATGAGGCTTTCTGATCCCGTAAAGATTTACAGCCTCGGAAACCTTGTACAGGGTCACTATGAGTCAGAACCGACTCCATGGTACTTAACAACAATGAGACACTTCTCAAACCATGTTCCAACTCATCTTTAGGAAAGCAATTTTAGCATTCTATCTCCAAGATTAGTCTGTTTTGAATTGAACTTTTAATGAATTTATTAGTAGACATTTGACCAGGATATAGAAAAATAAATTGTTTTTATTCAGTATTCATAACCAAAATCCTTTCAAATTCGGAAGGAAAAAGAAACCAACTGAGAATTCCTGTTCTGTTTTAAAGTATTGGTGAAGCATGGCCATAGCTAGAGATGATTTTATAAACTATTAGACAACAGACTAATGAGTAATGTAAAACAAAACAAATATTTAAAACATTGCTTTCCATGAAGTATGTAAATGATCTTAGTTGTTCTGATATCTGGGAAATATATGAATCTACATATATCTTGAGATGATTTTTATTATCAAAATGTATTGTGAACAGAGCCCAGGAATAATAAACAAAAACTCTAATGAGGTGGGTTTGTAATTAATCATGAGTAATTAAGGGAGACAATGGTGATGGGAAGGCCAAGGATGAGGACCTGTGACTTCAGGGCATTTAGGTGGTCCTCAGAACTTTGGAAAGGAGCTCTGGTAGCGTAGTGGTTACAAATCAGGCTACGAACCACAAGGTCAGC
>NW_006408639.1:7792663-7798476 GCF_000296735.1 Chrysochloris asiatica | reverse complement strand
TAGTCTGAGTTGTGTATCTCTCAAAAGAAATGTGGAAGCCCTACCTTCTGTACTTGTGAATATGATCTTAGTTAGTAATGTAAGGTCTTTGATGGTATTATCAGTGAAATCATACAAATGTAGGGTGGGTCTGTATTCCAATTCCTTTTTAGTGGTTCTTACAAAACAGGAGAATGGATAACAGAGTCATAGGCAAGGTGAAGACAGACACTGTAAGATGTGTCTACAAGCCAAAGAACACTGTGAAACATCTCAGATTCCCAGAAGCTGGAAGAGAAAAGGAAGGACCTTCCACTAAAATCAACAGAGAGAATAAATTTCCGGTCTTTGACTTTGTGGTATTTTATTACGGCAACCCTAGGAAACTAAGAGAAGCCCACTGAGAAAGGAGTGGTATCTAAAACACAGTACTTTCCCCACTCTTTGAAGAGAGTAATTGTGACTTTGTTTGGCTTTAGAATTCTGTTTTGGATGTTCGAGTGTTCTGCAGAGAAAAAGAGAACTGGACTTCTTCAATGCTACTGACCTCAAGCCCACTGCCATTTGTTTTAGTTATGTAGAGCGGCTACAATGGGTGGTTTTAACAACCAGAAATTCATTCCCTCACAGTCTAGGAGTCCAAATTCAGAGTGTCAGCTCTTCGAGAAGGCTTCTTCTTTGTTGGCCTTGTCTCCTTTCAGCATTTGTAGGTACAGTATTAGTATTACTTGGCGATCTCCCTGTATGTTGGTACCAATCTTCCCAAGGAGCTTCCTGATATAGGGACCCCAAGTCCAAAGGACTCACTCCACTCCTGGTTCTTCTATCTTGGTGGTAGTGTTGTTGTTGTCACTGCTGTTGAGTTGGTCCCAACTCATAGACCCTGCATTGGGTTTCTGAGAAGCAGCTGGTGGGTTTCAACTGCCAAGCTTGTGGTTAACAGTACAGTGTTTATTCTACAGGACCACACCAGTAGAAACCTTTGTTTCCACTCATGTCTTTCTCCTTTTATCTCTTATAAGATAAGAGGTGTTGTATGCCACACCCTTGGAATCTCCCATAAATTGGGTCAGGCTGGTGATGATATTGTGGGTATTTTATTGTTGTTTTTGTTAAATATCATTGAGTTGGTAGTTCTGAGAAGGAGAGGCTGGTGAGTTTGAACCATCAACTTTGTGGTTGGTGGTCCAGTGCTTATCCTACAGTGCCACAGCAGGTCTCAAGGTATATCCCACCCTTAATATACTCTTACTGGTTTATCAATCAAGTCACATCATGGGGGTTAGCTACATCTCAGCTGGCAAACCACAATGAATCGTGACCCAGTCAAGTTGACAGAAACCCATAGCTATAATACCATTGAATCAATTCTGAGTCATAGCAACTCTGTATGTACAGAGCAGAACTGACCCATAAGGTTTCCAAGGTTGTAAACTCCTGAGGAATATCTAGTAGGGTCAAACCACCAACCTTTCAGTTAGGGGCTAATTGCTTTAACCATTGCATCACCAAGGCTTCTTCACCTCTTCCAGGCTTCCCAGATTTACGAGCATGCCACTATACTATTGCTGGAGACAAAGATATTACCCTCTTAGAACCTGGGTTAGAGTTTTACTAGTATTACCACCTTCATCTACCTCTACTAACTGGTCCAGAAACATCAATTCAGTTCATCTTTTTGTAATCATATTTAAATATAAGATTTCAGTATTTTTTTGGACTATAAAAGTAATAACATTCCTATTGCAGAGAATCTGGGAAATATAAAATATAATGTATAAGTACGACAATGAAAACCACCCAAATCCCACCACTCAGAAGTAACTGTTAATATCCTGTCAAATTTAAACATAATTGAGATCATGGCTTATTTATATTCAGAAAATGCTGAACATTATATCCTAAATACTTACTAAGGACTTAAAAATGCTTCTTAAACATTGTTGTTAATAGCTGTTTTACATAGAAGACACATAGTTTGCTTAACATATCTCCGTCTACAGTATACTTATATGTTGGTACGTGCCATTGAGTCAGTTCCTACTCATATGACCCTCTAAGTATAGGATTTCTGAGGAGTGACTGATGTGTTTGAACAGCCAGCCTCTTGGTTAGCAATCCAGGGCTTATTCTACAGGGCCATATCAGGACTCCACAACATATTAAGGTCACTTAACCAGCCGCTCCGTGGGAGAAAGATGAGGCTTTCTACTCCCGTAAAGATTTACACCCTCGGAAACCTGTACAGGGTCGCTATGGGTCGGAACCGACTCGATGGCACTTAACAACAACAACAACAACAAACATTTCTCAGCTTATGTATTTTGTTGAGAAAAATAACTTTTCACACACAGTTTCTTCTACACATTAGATTATTGTAGTAGGATGATTTCCGAAAGATAGAATGCTTTTTTTCCCCAAGAATATGAATGTTTCTAAGACATAAAACTGTTTTTGTCAACTGTCCATCACATAAGGATACATATTGTATAATCTCACTAACATGAAATAGCTAGTATAGATAAATCAGAGTTTACTAGTGGTTGAGAGGAAGGGGAAAGGAGAAAGAAGAAATTCTTAGCTAAGAAGCATTGAGTTTCTGTTTATGGTCATGGAAAATTGTTAAGGGATATGGTCACACAGTGGCAACAGCAGTGGGCCCCAGCATAACAACAACTGTGAGGATGGTGCAGGACCGGGCAATGTTTCGTCCTGTTGTGCATGGGGTCGCTATGGGGTGGAGCTGACTCAAAGTCACCTAACAACAACAGTAACAACAAATGGTTGCACAACATAATTGATGTAATTGCTATTAATGAATTGTACATGTGAAAAATGCTGAATGGGCTAATGTGTTACTCACATTTTTATGAGAATTGAAAATAAAAAGAAGTAAAATATGATTCTTTTGGACTTGATTATAGTCCAACTGAAGAAATAAAAGGAAGCGTGTGGAAAACTGGACAAATAATTCAAGACAAAATCTGTGCACTCTTATTTACATGTTGTATTCCTTGTTGTCTTTGTGTGGCATTATAGGATAAGTACTTGACTGGTAACCATGAGGTTGGTGGTTCAAACTCACTAGCTGCTCCTTGGAAACCCTATACAGTGTTGCTCTGAGTTGGAAACTGACTCAATGGCACTTAACAGCAACAAAAATTTCCCACTGGGAATCTGAGATTTCTACACTCTCCACTACTGTCTAGTCAGTTATGACTCACAGTAACCTTGGAACTAACAAATAGTGTTTCCAAGGCTGTAAATCTTTTCTTCTTGGAATCAGACTGACTCCTGTTTCTCCTTTGGAGCACCTGGTGAGTTTGGACCGGCCACCTTTAGGTTAACAGCCTAGTGCTTTTAGCCAACTGTACCTCCAGGGCTCCTCCTCTACCACTTAAGGTCTCCATATTCAATGTGAACCTGATACTGAGCCTGGCTCTCCAAGTGTGCTGGGTCTCTGGGGAAGATTTGTCATCCTCTCTTCTCAGTGGTTGGTATCCCAAAAGACCAACAGTTTCTAATCCCCACAAAGTTCCCCTGGATAATGACAACAGAGGTGATGGGAAAGCCTAACATTTATTGAGCATAGAATTAAATACTTTATGCACATTATCTCTGTTCTCTGCTCAAATACTTGTGTTGCTGTGTGCCGTTGAGTCGATTCCATCGCATAGTGACAGATAACTTAGGAGATGGTGTTATTACTCTTTTTTTGTGAATGATAAAACTGGGACTTAGAGTGAGTCAGATAATTCACCAAAGTCGCACAGTAATCACGGGCAGAGTTATTATTCCAACCCAGAGTTCTTTATTGGAATACATGCCATTTGGCTTTCAAATTGGAATGGCTTAGAAGCTGAGTCTCTAATGGGAAATGTTCCCTCGAGACAGAGTTTAGAGTCTAGATGTTGTTCCCAAAGGCAGCTCCACACAAAGAATATCCCTGTTGTTTGTGACCAGAGCCCCAGAAGCTGCTCTCCTTGAAGTGCTTCTGGTTGGTGGTACTTCCAGAGACTCTCTGATCACAGCAGTCTCATTGACTCCTTGGGCAGCCGGAGTTTCACTTTCTGGACTCTCAACAACTATACAAGTGGCCTTACTCTCAATAACACCTCTAGAGGGCATTTTACAGACGACATCCACAGTTCTGCACAAGGTCAAGGTCCTTTGGGAAAAAGGAAGGAAACCTGCAGAAAGATTTACTCTTGGCTCAAGGTGAGTGCTCTTCCTTCCCCAAGAAGCCTTCTACAGAACGGCAGAATGATACACTTTTAGACCCTATCATTATCTCCTTACACTATTAAAATCCAGACATCTTATAGATCTGGCCACTATCATACCACCATCCTGATGTGGCATTGTAGGATAAGCAATGGATTGCTAATCAAAACGTTGGCAGTTCAAACCCACCAGCCTTCCTCAGAAACCCAATACAGTGTTCCTATGAGTTGGGACTGGCTCAACGGCACTTAACAACAACAACACGGCCATCGAGTAGATTCCAACTCATGGGGACCATAGGATTTTCGAGACTGGAAGTTTTCACAAAAGCAGACAGCAGACAGTCTCATCTTTCTACAGTCCACAAGCTGGTAGATTTGAACCAACCACTTTGTGGTTAGTCCGCCAATGCTAAACTGTGATAAGAGCCTCCAATTTCTCTTTTCAGTTCCTCCCCATGGGCCTGCAGCATGTGGGAGAATCAAGTCTCAGACGAATGTTCCTAAGTTAGATATACAAATTAACTTCTGTGCCTGGATGTCATGTTGGTGGTGGGAGGCGGCATTCTGGGAACTCAAAGAAGATGCCAGTAACAGCTGCAAGGACTGGGGAGAGTCCTTGGAAGAGATGAAGTTGGCGGGGAGGTCAGAATGAGAGGGATTTGAACAGCTGGACTTGAAGAGGAAGGGCTTACATGCATGGAATCAGGAGAGAAGAAATGACAACAAGCAGAATGTGAGAGCATGAATCTATCAGCGGATCTACTGAGATGTGCACACAAAATGATTTAACCTTCTCTTTTGTTGCTTAAGTTCCACAGCTGCTCTATGTAATGTACTATTTACAAGACCAACTCTGAGCATCTCTAAGCGTGACAGCTCTTACCGTAGTTGCTGCTTGTAGGCAGAGCTCGGCAGTGACAGCTGTGGGTACAGTTGCTGTGTTGCTCCTATAAATGTATCTTTTGCTGGAAGGCGAGCTAGATGTCTACTCGGCACTTTTCTCATTGCTATTCGGATAGGTGTTTTAGAGTTTCCTTTCTCAGAGGTGGTTTTCTTTTTCTTTCTTCTTTCATTTTTGATGTCAAATATTCAAAATAACTTAAATATCAAAAACGATTAAATTATTTGACAGACTTGGAGCCATTAGTGTCTGCTTCTCAGGTTTCCACTACAGATACTTGACAAAAGTTCTTTCCGCTTTCTGTCTGCCTGCGTGTGGCAGCCAAGATTGAATTGGAGAATATGGGAATTGCTAAAAACCCTGGGGAGGGAGAGAGGGTTAGATCATTTTTGCAACTTGGAAATCACCTTTTAAACAATCAAGAACAGTTTTGACTCCATAAATCTGAAAATGTGAGCTTAAAAATAAATCTGAAAATGCACTGGCTTCTCTTGTTGTTGTTGTTGTGTTGTTAGGTGCCATCGAGTCGGTACTGACTCATAGTGACCTTATGAACAGTAGAACAAAACACTGTTGTACTTCCTTATTTCTTCCATTTGCTTTAGCATCTCTTCTGACATCCATTTTGATCTTTTCCTTCTTTCTTGTCTTCTTAATGACTTTTTGCTTTCTTTCTCTATGATGTTCTTGATGTCATCCCACAACTC
>NW_006408639.1:7780579-7786993 GCF_000296735.1 Chrysochloris asiatica | reverse complement strand
AATCTTTGCACTGGACTGAAAAATTGGTTTGAACTGCAAGGTTGTCAGTTCAAATTCACCATCCATTCCTTGGAAATCCTATACAGGATTGCTGTGAGTTGGAACTGACTTGATGGCACTTAACAGCAACAACAACATATACATCTATCTATAAATATACATCTATCTATCTATCTATCTATCTATCTATCTATCTATCTCTATCTCTATCTCTATCTCTATCTCTATCTCTATCTATCTATCTATCTATCTATCTATCTATCTATCTATCTATCTATCATCTATCTATATACTATGCATTGCACTCATGATGTTATGCTGTTGGATCAGCACTGGACTGTGAACCATAAGGTTGGTGGTTTAAACCCACTAGCTGCTCCTTGGAAACCCTATACAGGGTCACTATGGTTTGGAATGGAGACAGCACTTAACAACACCAATACATATATATGTATATATAGTTGTTAAGTGTCATTGAGTTGGTTCCTACTCATAGTGATCCTGTCTAGATTTCTAAGGAATGGCTGGTGGGTTTGAATTACCAGCCTTGTGACTAGCAGTCTAATGCTTATCCTATAGCACCACTCTTAAACATGATCCTGTTTTTGATACTTCTGGGGTTATACTGTTCGTATTATTGTGTCTTCCTAGGTTGGCTTAGATCAAATCTACTTGTAATTGCTACACAGATGTAGGAGTGACCATTCTTCTTATCATACGCATTTTGTTGATTCTTGAAAATTTATCTAAATAATGCTTTAATGAGCATCCTTTTATTTTTTAAATGAGCATCCTTAATAAGCATCTTTCTGTGAGTATCTCTAGAATACCTGTAACAGGAAGCAGTGAATTTAAGGGAATATGTGTTTTACATTTAACAGATTCTATGAAAATACCTATTAGAAAGGTTGTACAAATGTACACTTTCAGTAACAATGAATTTCCATTTTCTTGCATACCGGAAAACAGTCAAACTTAAGCATTCTGCCTATATATTGAACAAAAAGAGCATCTAATTGCTGTTTTAAATTACTTAAAATTGTTTCAATATCACAGTTTCCATATTTTCATTTTTTGGTGTTCAGTGTAGTACCTGTCTCTCATTTATTCTGTAGATTTTCCTTCACATAGGAGCCCCTACATGACACAGAAAGGAAATGATTAATGGAGCTAGGAGAGGTTGGATTTATATTCTAACTGCTATGCATGGTGAGACCAACTGGAGCAAAACATGGTTCTTGAAAAGCTTTCTGTTGTATTTGGGTCTGACCGGACTTTTAATGGCAATCCAGAGACTTTTAACTTCACAAAAATGTGGCATTTTATTTTAATAAAGCTATTGACAGAATCACCTTTTCGAATGACTTTTCAAAAGCATATTTTGTCAGAAGAGGGCTTGTATTAGCTAATGCAACCTTGCTGTAATCCGTGCTTAGAGAGAAAGGAAATGTCCTTGGGAACTGAATATAGGAGGTTGTACAAAGACTTGCAATGGGAAAGTCACTCTATGCTGTATCTTAACTGAAAACAATGATGCTTTCCAGTGTTAATGTCCTGAAGGTAAAGGCTTACAAGATTAAGCCTACAAATAATTGAAAATCAACAGCATATTGCTTTGAAAGAACAGGGTAAAAGCCGTATAACTTGGATAGACTTTACTGCAATACTTCTGGGAATGAGCTACTGAAATGGAGGAGTCAGCTAAGAGTCTTAGCCAGGACAGCAACAGTCTTGAATGTCGTTCTCGTATCTGGAACTTAATCTAAGGCATTCCTGATAATTAATAGGGCAGCAGTATAGTTTAGGGATTATGGGTACTCATAAGGTTGATTGGCAGTATGGTGGTTCCTTTGGTGTAGGAGCTCAGTCAATAATGGAAAAGGTTGGGAGTAGAGTTTTGACAAGGTACAAGGGTCAGAGAAGGTAGATGGAGACTAGGGAAAACATTCCATTGCTGTATGAATCCAGTTCTGTGACCGAGGCCAACATAACAAGACTAGAGAAAGTCAGACCTTACAGGGAATCTGTTCAGAGTGATTAACAGAGTGGCTTAATTTCAAAATGCAAATACAAAATGCGTTTTTCTTTCTCTGTTAAGGAATGCTTCATGAACTGAGGACGGCTCTCAACGGAGACCTGTGAGCTCAGGGTTCATAGCGTAGAGTCACCAGAAAAGGCTGGAATGGCATTCTATCAGCACTGTCCAACTGAGTCCCCCCAAATCACTACAACTTTCCTCTCATCTTTGCTGAGAAGTGGCAGATGGTTGTGCTAGATGTGTATTAAATACTAATTCAATTTTGAGGTTCATAATTCAATGGGAACAGATATGAAAAGGGTTCCTTTTTTCATTAAAAGGGTAATTACCTAGTTATCAGAGTACTAAGGAGATGAGAGCTTATGGATTTTTCATAAAATTATAAGTTTGTAAGGGACTGGATGAAGTCATCTTGTTCTGTCTTAAGCAGGGCTGGATTTAGTTCGCTTTTGATAGATGGTGCACTCTTTCACAAAAATCTCTAGACAATTACAGTTTATGACCTCCAGTGTTGTCATGACTCAATTACAGCCTTTCTTTTAGCATATGGGCATGGAACCGAAGCCCATAATCTGTTGTGTACTCTTTTGGTAGAGAGTTCAGTGTTACAATATACTTTATTTTCATTAATTCAATGAACACTTATTGAGCACTTTTTAAGTGCTGGGTATCACTGTTACAATGGTGACAAAGTGAGAAAGACAGACTTGATTGTGGCTTAGAATTTATCTTGATTTAACTGAGAGAATTAAAATAGAACATAACCAGTGACCAAATATATAAATGATTGAAATTGTTTAAAGGAAGCAAGTAGGGTGCCACTGGAGAGAACAGAAGAATGAAGCTAAGACCTAGTTTAGATGAGTCAGTAAGAGGAGAACCCTTTTATAGGTGATACTTAAAATAAGCCCAGAAGTATAATGAGAATTAGACATTTAAAGAATAGAGAGAAGAATATTACTAACAGAAGAATCTGCGTGTGCAAAGGCCCTAAAGTAGGAAGAGGTTTGTGTGTTTGAAGTGTTTATAGAGGAGTTCAATATGGCTAGAGGTGAGTGACCAAGGAAGAGTTTCATGCAATGAATTACATAAATACAAGGGACCAAATAATGCATGTCCTTGTTGGCTATGGTCAGGAAGTTAGCTTTTACTGTAAATGGAATGGGGTATCTTGGGAGATTTATATTTTTCTAAGTTAAGAACAAAGCAGTCAGTTAGGAAGCAGTCAAGAAGGAAGTATTAGTGACTTGGTCTTGGATGTTGGAAGTTAACACTTAGGGGATGCCACTGAGAAGATTTTACCAATGGCTTAAATGTAAGGCAAGAGTATTCGCCAGATAGGCTTCAAGGCTGAGCTTTGGGTTCTGAATGGAGGAATTGGTAAGATGATATAGTTGTGTATATTAGATGGAGGGAAACTTGGGAGGCACAGGTTTGGTAACAAAACAGTGGGAATCACAAAATTTTGTTTGCACTTAACAAATCTAAGATGCCTATGAAACACAGAAGGAGAACTGTTGACCATAAGTGGAGTTCAGAGAAGTCTGTACTAGAGAAATCCTTTCACAGGACATTAGTCTTCTGGGGTAAATGAAGCGATGAGAAAAGAAGGAGGTCATGGAGGGGAAGAGCAGAGAGAAGGAAAGTGGACCAGGTTAGAAACTCCAAGAAAAATCTAAGATTCTCCTACAATCTTGAAAAAGAAGCGATTGGGTAGAGAGTGATTAAGACAGAAAAAGGTGTGAGTTTTTATCTTGTTTAAAACTCTGGGACCTTGGGCAGGAGTCCTTAGGTTGTGCAAATGGTTAACATCCTCGGCTCCTAAGTGAAAGTTTGATGGTTTGAGTAGAGCGAAAAATCATACTCTGGACAAAGTCCTAGTGAGGAACTTTCAGAAAAAAGTAAAAATTGAAAATCCTATAGCGCATAGTTCTCCTCACTCTGATACGATGTGTCAAAATCAACTCAGTGGCAACCCTGGGATTCATTTGGGCAAGTCTTTTCTCTGACCATCAGTATCTATTTTTTAAAGTGAATATTCTGGATTTGCTGTTTCGTAAATTTCCTTGTATCTCCAACATTCTGTGATTTCTTCTCACACTTAGTATTAAGATCAGTTTCCAATATAGTGTAACTTCCTTTAACTATCTTGAAATGACATGCTCAGAATTTTTCTAATTCATGATTAGAATTTTAGGTCCATTAAAGTTGACATTCCTCTAACTCTTCTCCTTCCCCTGCCAAGTTGTGATTTTGTAGACCGTTGTATGTGTTGGTACTGCATTCCAATCCAATATTGTGTTTCTATGGTGTGGTGCTGTGGGCTAATGCACTGGACTGCAAAGTTGGTTTGAACCTCAAGATTGGTGGTTCAGGCTCACCAGCCACTCCTTGGAAACCCTATGCAGGGTCGCTATGGGTCAGAACTGACTTGACGGCACTTAACAACAGCAATGTGATACAAGAAGGAAGCTATTGGTAGGTTTTCCTTTTCAGTAAAAATGAGTCTCTTTCTTTTTGCCCTCCCTTTTCAACTTAATTGTCCAGTTTCTGGTAAATCTGATTTATAGATCTGAGAACTGCATTGCATATTCTGTTTGTCATCATTTAATGTGTATGTTTGGTCCAGGTCATAATGCACACCAAATTGACTGCCTCTGTTTAGTACCCAACAAAACTTAGAACTCAGGTGAAATTTGGGTTGAAAGATGTATTTCCAATTGCAGAGTAGTGAATGTGTTTGTAGAAAATTATCTTTAGGTCTTTCAAAACACTGCTGAAGGATCTCAGGGATGAATCCATTCTAGAGTTATTTTTTCCTTAAAAAAACACACTCAAATTATTCACGTTGGAATGATTTCTTTATAGAGGGCCTTGGTTGCCTTGTCACAATACTATATTGCTAGTTTTCTTGTGAGATGATTTTTTTCTGTTGTTTTTGCCTTTGTCTCACAATGTACCATCTGAACCTGCTGAGAAAGTTGGAAGAAAAAAAGATCCAAAAGAGCTCATGCTAAAAAACAAAGGTCATCGCTTAATGGAAAATGATATACAAATTGCAATTAGATGCCACACAATAGACTTTCCTTTATACCTTCCCTTACTCTGAAATTGATATTGGGTTATCTCAGCAAAGAAGGATCACAGTTATGACATTCTTCCTGTTATAAGTAAGGGCTTGTCCATAACTTATTTGTATTACATGTCCATGTTTGCAGGGTTCAAGCATATTATCATGACTGATATGGTTATTAGAGAAAGAAGAGGTTACTTTAAATGAAAGCCATCATTCTTTGTTACATCTTGGGGGATTCAGCCAAATTAACAGTGGTGTTAAATGCATAATGCAGAAAGCGATGAGAAGGTGTGAGCTGGTAATGTGATGATGCTCAGACAAAATGGAACATTATCAATCTAATTTTGCATTCTCACTCATGGTCCTAGCGCCCAACATGGAAACTCTGCCAAATTCTGTAAAATAGACACAGCTGAGGTCAGTTTCAATGTCTGTATTCATATGATGCAAACATTTTAAAACTCTACGATGTGTCTTTGGCTGTACTCTTTGCCCTTCCTACTTCCATTGAGTTGAATTTCCAAGTCCTGGTCCCTAGTAGCTGTGAATGTGACCCTATTTGGAAAAGAAGTCTTTGAAGATGCAATTAAATGAAGGCTCTCATGATGAGATCATCTTGGATAAATTGGGTAAACCTAAATCCAGTGATAAGCATCCTTATAAGAAGTGGAGAAGACCCAGAAACAAAAGAGGTCAGCTGAATACGAAGGCAGAGATTAGAATGATGCATCTACAAGCCAAGGAATGCTGAAGAGTGCCAGAAACCACAAAAGCTAAGAGAGAATTGTGAAATAGATTCTGTTTTCAGAACCTTCAGAAGGAATCAACCCTGCTGTCAGCTTGATTTCAGTCTTCCGGTCTTCAGGACTGTGAGAGAATAAAGCTCTGTTTTTTAAACCTTGATACTTGTGGTAATTCATCATGGTAGCTCTAGGAGAACAACACATAATCTTCCATTAATCATTAGGTAAGAGGCAGCATGCGGCAGTGGGAAGGACACTGACCTTAGAGTTTAAAACATTGACTCTGAGCTTACTCCTACTAGTAGCTGTGTGACCTTTGATGTGTCTTAACCCATCTCTGAGGATCTGTTGCTTTCTCTATAAAATAAAGATTTAAAATTCCCTTTCAAATGCTTCTAGTTCAGCCCTTGTACTCCCATCACAAACAATTAGAAAATTGGACAAGCTATTAAAAAATTGGATATTGGACAACAGGCAGTGTAGGGTTTTGTTCTTTGAGAAAAGGGAAACAAACAAGATCATCTCTTTAGCTTCTGTCCTGCAAGTCATTTTCTCCA
>NW_006408639.1:7777335-7780479 GCF_000296735.1 Chrysochloris asiatica | reverse complement strand
TGACATCCATTTTGATCTTTTCCTTCTTTCTTGTCTTCTTAATGACTTTTTGCTTTCTTTCTCTATGATGTTCTTGATGTCATCCCACAACTCTTCTGGTCTTCAGTCTTCAGTGTTTAATGTATCAAATCTCTTCTTCAAATGATCTCTAAATTCAGGTGGGATATATTCAAGGTCATATTTTGGCTCTTGTGGACTTGTTTTCATTTCCTTCAGCTTCAACTTGAATTTGCATATGAGCAATTGATGGTCTGTTCCACAGTCTGCCCCTGGCCTTGTTTTGACTAATGATATGGAGCTTTTCCATTGTCTCTTTCCACAGATGTAGTTAATTTGATTTCTAAGTATTCCATCTGGTGAGGTCCAGGTGTATAGTTGTGTCTTATGCTGTCTAAAGAAGATATTTGATATGAACAAATCATTGATTTTGCAAAAAGTCTATCAAGTGATCTCCAGCATGATTTCAATCACCAAGGCCATATTTTCCAACTACTGATCCTTCCTCTTTGCTCCCAACTTTTACATTCCAATGACCAGTAATGAACAGTACATCTTGATTGCATGTTTGATCGATTTCAGATTGAAGAAGTTGGTAGAACTCTTCTATTTATTTCATCCTCACTGACTTTAGTGGTTGGTGCATAAATCTGAATAATAATGGTGTTAACTGGGCTTCCCTGTAGGCACATGGCTATTATCCTATCACAGACAATGTTTTACTTCATGACTGATCTGGATATGTTCTTTTTGGCAGCGAATGCAACACCATTCCTCTTTAATTTTTCATTCCCAGCATAATAAACCATGGGGTTGTCAGTTTCAAAATTGCCAATACCAGTTGATTTCAGCTCACTAATGCCTAAGAAATCGATGTTTATGCGTTACATTTCATTTTTGACAATTTCTAATTTTCCTACATTAATACTTCGTACATTCCATGTTCCGATTATTAATGGATGTTTACAGCTGTTTCTCTTTCATTTTGAGTTGTGCTCCATCAGCAGATGAAGTTCCCAAGGGCTTTTCTCCCATGGGCTTTACTCCATTCTTGTCATCACAGTCAAATCTACTTTAAGGTGGCAGCTCTTCCCCAGTTGCATTGTGAGTGACTTCCAACCTGAGGGGCTCATTTTCCGGCACTATTCATAAGGTTTTCAGTGACTAAACATTCGGAAGTAGTTTGTCACTCCTTCCTAGTCTGTCTTCATCTGGAAGCTCATCTGAAACCTGTCCACCATGGGTGACCTTGCTCGTATTTAAAATACCAGAGGCATAGCTTCCAGAATCACAGCAACTCACAAGCCACCACAGTACAACAAACTAATAGATGTGTGGTGGATTGGCTTCTGCAACCAACTGAAAAGTTTAGAATAGGTTTCAGGAATGGCTTGATTCAGGAGCTCAAAGATTCCTTCTTCCCATTGATCAACACTTCATCCTTCTGTTTCACCTTTCTACTAACACAGAGTTTTGCCATGTCAGTGTCCTTGGAAGCTTCAGACATTCTTTCTTATTAATTCAAACATAGTCAATAAAAGGAGACTTGGTGGCACGATGCTTAAGCTAGTTAAAAGTTTGGTGGTTAGAACTGACCCAGCAGCTCTCATGACGATGACACACCCTAGAAAATCCTATGGGGAAATTCTACTTTGATTTCTATGGAGTCAGAATAAATCAAAATGGACTTGATAGCAACTAACAACAATACAGGAAATAGAGAATTTTCTTTTAACTGCTCAATTTCATCAGACATCGTGGGTCTGATTTTCATTGTACTGTATTGAGTCACATGCTCAATTTGGAACCAATACTGACACTAAGGAGATAAGATGTGTAATTAGTCAGGTCTGTGTCATTCATTGGCCCATTCTTAAAGGAGTGATTATATACATGAAGTCCAGTCATATGGACTGAGCCTCAGTCAGGTGTGGTACTCCAGAGAAAAATGGGACTGATGTTAACAGAAGAGACACAAATATATGATAGTGGCAATAAACAACTGACGTCTGCATTCTAGCCAGCCTCTTGAATCCCCAAGTAATAATAGGCTGAAGAGTCCGTTTAGCCTAAAGGATCAAGCATTTTCTCTGGCAGACACTTCATTGGGTCTTAGATCACTGGACTGGCTCTACAGGCTTGTTGCTTGTTGATGGATACAGTCACCTCACAAAGCCATTATGAACATCCCGGCAGTAACTAAGAAGACTGAAAAGTTACTTTGATCACAGCTGGGAGAAAGGGAAGGATGCTTTAGATGTGCATTTGATCTGGATTGTATGTGAGCTGATTTGGCTTTGTGGATGTATATGAAACTGTTCTAGTCAGCTTCTCACTGCCATCTTTGTCAGAGACAGGAGATTACAGTGGTCAAACACATTGACTGCTAAAGTCATACTGTCTGGGTTTGACACCTGTTGCTTAATCTCAGGTAACTGCAGTTTTCTGTCTCTACAAAGGTATGTCCTGAGGACCAAATGAAATGATGCTTGGAAAGTACTTGGCACAGTACATGGCACATATATATCTAATTATTCTTGGCAAATACTCGTCACTCAAGCGCATAATGTAACAACGGTGGGAACTCAGGACACTCAATCTCCTCCAAGCATGCAAAGTGCAGGGCACATTTCCTTCTATTGGGTGTTATTGTTACATGCTGTTGAGTCATCTCCGACTCATAAGGACCCTGTATAGGGTTTCTAAGAAGCGCTGGTCAGCTTGAAACACCGACCTTGCTGTTCAAACTGACCTTTGCAGTCCAGTGCATTATCCCATAGAGCCATGTCAGGATTCCTTTCTGTTGTGTATGAAATGCTTTATTTCGCCTCCATTTGGTTTCCTGAGGGGGAAGTAAATATGGCTATGACCTTCGATGTGCTTGAGCAACTAATGGCTTCTGCAGTCACTACCATGCCCCCTCTTCCTCCCACATCAGCCAGTCAC
Organism: Chrysochloris asiatica; assembly: GCF_000296735.1. Lineage (NCBI taxonomy): Eukaryota > Metazoa > Chordata > Mammalia > Afrosoricida > Chrysochloridae > Chrysochloris > Chrysochloris asiatica. The sequence continues at coordinate 7,777,536 of NW_006408639.1, read as the reverse complement.
TGAGCTCTGTCTTGTAGCTCGGAAATGCTCTAGATCTGAACTCCCTTGTCACTGACACTGCCTCTGTTTTTGTTCACAATCTCCTCTCTCCTGCCTGGTTAATTTCAGACCTCCTTACCCTGTCTCTAGTTTCTTCCCAACTGTCTAGTCCCTTCCTGTGCTCTCATACCTTGCTCTTCTCCCAGAATTAAGTGCTAACTC
>NW_006408639.1:7744760-7746352 GCF_000296735.1 Chrysochloris asiatica | reverse complement strand
TTCATGTCCTGTGCCCTTTTTTAATTGGGTTATTTGTCTTTTTCTTGTAGAGGTATTGTAGTTTCCTATATATTTTAGAAATGAGTCCCTTGTCTGATGTGTCATTGCAAAACATTTTTTTCCCATTCTGTGAGCTCCCTTTTTACTCTTTTGATGAAGTCTTTTGCCGCACATAATTTTTAATTTTTAGTCTGTCCCATTGATCTATTTTTTCTATTTTGTTTGTGTAAGTTTCAGAATGTTTGCTAGTCTGTGTATGCGCTGTATTAGAGCTGTCACATTTGTCCCTATTTTTTCATTGATCACCTTTGTAATTCTGGGATTCCTATTTAGGTCTTTAATCCATGCTGAGTTGGTCGAACACATACGTTTTAAATTGGTTGTTGTTAGATGTAGTAGGTTCCGACTCCTAGCAACCCTATTCACAACAGAAGGAAACACTACTTGTTCCTGTGCCATCCTCAAGATTGGTGTTCTGTTTGAAACCGTTGTGGTTGCCACTATGCCAGTCCATCTTGTTGGAGGTCTTTCTGCTTTTAGTTGACTCACCATTTTACCAAGCCTGATGACCTTCTCCAAGGACTGATCCCTCCTGACAACATGTCCAATGTGTAAGAGACAGCCTCCTCATCCTCCTGTCTAAGGAGCAGTCTGGCTGTACTTCTTACAAGACAGAGTTGTTTTTTTCTGGTAATTTAATATTCCTGATAAACACCATAATTCTGATGCATTGATTCTTCTGTGAGCTCTTTGATTCATTCTCTCACTTTCACGTGCATATGAAGCAATTGAAAATACCACGGCTTGGGTAAGGTGCACCTTAGTCTTCAAACTGCCATCTTGGCTCTTGAACACTTTAGAGAAGTCTTGTGCAGCCAATTTGCTTAATACAGTATGCCATTTGATTTCTTGGCTGCTGCTTCCATGAGTGTTGATAGTGCATGCAAGCAAAACAATGTCTTTGACAACTTCAGTCTTTTCTCCCTTTATCATGATGCTATTTATTGATTCACTTGTGATCTCCAGAATTATTTACTTCCTCATGTCTTCCACTTTCTTTAGCATCTCTACACTAGAGAGTAAGTTTCAGAGTCTCTTCTGATAAATTTTTGGTTTTTTTCCCCCTCCTTTTATGTTGTTTAAAAAGTATTTGCAATGAAAAAGTCACTGGTCTTCCAAAATTCAATCATGCTGCCATCAAGGCCATATTTTCCAACAACTGATCCTTTCTCTTTGTTTCCAATGATTGCATTTCAATCACTAGAATTATCAATACATCTTCTTTGCATGCTTCATCAATTTCAGAATGAAGAAGTTGGTAGAATTCTTCAGTTTCATCCTCCCTGGCTTCAGTGGTTGGTTGTTGTAAACATTTGAATAATACTGGTATTAACTGGTATTTCTTGTTGTTGCTAAGAGTATTCAAGTTGGTTCCAACTTACAGAGACCCTGTATAGGGTTTCCAAGGAGCACTTGGTGAGTTTGAGTCACCAAACTTGTGGTGATTGCAAGATCCAGTACTTTGTTCTACAGTGCCACACCAGGTCTCCATTTTTCTGGTAGGTGTATGGTTATTATTCCATCACAGACAG
>NW_006408639.1:7738509-7743400 GCF_000296735.1 Chrysochloris asiatica | reverse complement strand
CCACATTTTTCTTCATAGAACCTAGCTTCTCAGATTATTTGCTCAGCATACAGGTTGAATAAGTATGGTGAAAGAACACAACCTTGTCACACACCTTTCCCAACAAACAATAATATATCTATGGATGATAGCTTAACAGACAAAGTTGGAATAATCTCTGGTTCTGTTGGCAAGAGTGATCTGAATTTAGGGGCTCAGTGCCTTGCTTCCATTCAGGATCCCATTTTTTTCTCAACAAATTTCTTTACTTTAGATACTGGTTGATGTTGGAAATTCAATTGGTGTTACAATTCAGCTACTCGTAAGAGAAAACTCTGTTTATGGTTTTCCACAATATCAGCTCTGCTACTACAAGAAACAAGGAGCTCTGGTAGCATAGAGGTTACAAATCAGGCTACTAACCTCAAGGTCGGAAGTTTGAAACTACCAGCTATTCTGTGGGAGAAAGATAAGGCTTTCTACTCCCATAAAGATCTGTAGCCTTGGAAACCTTGTGCAGGGTCGCTGTGAGTCGGAACAGACTCTATGGTACTTAACAACAACTGCCAGAAACTAGGCTTTCTTTCTCAGCACAAGTGGCAACATTCAGTACTTGAGCAGAGACTCTGAAACTTTGAACTAATCCTTTTCTTTCGCCACATTGTCTAGTAAAAGTAGGACCAACCGACAAGCTTCACTATACTTCTCAGACTGACAAAGCATTAGAAAAGCATCAGATATGCAATTACCCAGACCCTCGTCTCTCACAAATATTTGAGCTAATGGTGGTGATATATTTTGGGGTTTGTTTGTTTTCATTTTCAGGTTTTGAAATAGAAAGCTGAGCAAGAGAAGGAAAAGCCACCTACAAAAAAGAGAAAAATTAGAAGCTACACAGCATGGTGGGCTGTGTGAGGATAAGTCACAAAGTATTGTTACAGAATCATAGACATCTGCAGGAAAGAAAAAAGAAACAAAATGAGAAGCTATTTTTTCCCAACATAGCCTCCCTCTAGGTCAACACACTTCAGAAGGTGATGTTTCCTTCTCCTGGTGTGGCATTGTGGGTTAATATGCTGGACTGCAAAGATGGTTTGAACCACAAGGTTGGCAGTTCAAGCTCACCAGTCACTCCTTGGAAACCCTATACAGGGTCACTATGGGTCAAAACTGACTCGGTGGAACTTAACAACAACAGAAGCAACCCATTCTTTACATTGAGGTGCAGTCCATACTGAAGGCTTTGATTTTCATCAGTAAGTATTTTAAGTCCTCTTCACTTCCAGCAAGCAAGGTTGCATCATCTGCATATTGCAGGTTGTTGATGAGTCTTCCTACAATCCTGATGCCAGGGACTTCTTTTTGGATTATTTGCTCAGCGTATAGATTGAATAAGTATGTTGCAAGGATACAAATGTGGCACACATGTTTCCTGACTTAAACCCTTTGTTGTTGTTGTTATATGCCATCGAGTCGGTTCCGACCCATAGCGACTCTGTATAGGGTTTCCGAGGGTGTAAATCTTTACGGGAGTAGAAAGCCTCATCTTTCTCCTGCGGTGCAGCTGGTAGTTTCGAACCGCTGACCTTAAGGTTCGCAGCCCGATTCATAACCACTACGCTACCAGAGCTCCTTTAGTAGCCCTTTATTCTAACCATTGTCTCTTAGTCTATGCACAGGTTCCTCATGAGTACAAGTAAGTGTTCTGAAATACCCATTCTTCACAGCGCTGCCCATAGCTTGTCAAGTTTCACACCGTTGAAAGCCTTTGCATAGTCAATAAAGCGCAGCTGGTCACCTTTCTAGCATTCCCTGTTTTCAGTCAAAATTCATCTGCCATTAACAATGATATCCCTGGTTCCACACCTTCTGAATTTGACTTGCATCCCTGTTGATGTATTGAGTTATCATCCTCAAAACTCTGCTTGCATGTTATATTGATGATATTGTTCAATAATTTCTGCATTCTCTTGGTCCATCTTTCTGTGGAATCAGCAAATATATGGATATCTTCTAATCAGTTGACCAGGAAGCAGTCCAACAAACTGGCAGATGGGTGGTGGTGGGGAAAGATTACAAAGAAGGAATCACCACCAGCAGAAGTGTATAGACCTAATGGAGGATATGCTGAGAAACAACAGCATCATATTTTGATATTTTTTGCTTAATAAGGGTTTCTATGAATTTGTGGCAATACTTTTGACTTACCCTCATGTCTGTGTGTATGTGTATGTTGTTATTGCTAGTGGCCATGAGTTGATCCTTATTCATGGTGACCCAATGTATGACAAATAGAAGTGTTCCATAGAGCCTTGGATGGTTGATGTTTTTGGAGGTAGATTGCCAGGCATTTCTTCTAAGGTATTTCGGGGGGATTTGAACCTCCAGTATTTCTGTTAGCAGCTGAATACTTTAGCCATCGACATCACTCGTAATCTGCAGAATAAGTATGTTACCATCCACTGATAGCAGGTGAAGGGGCATGACATGCATTCCTAGTGCTAACTTCCTTCCTGGCTTCACCCTGCTTTTATAGCCTTATTTTCCTTTTGCTTTTTCTTTGTTTATTTTATTGTACTCTATTTTTGGCGTTTTTAAGTTTCCTTAAGTCCCTTTCAAACAGAATCTGTCATACATAAATGATAAAACATATTTATTTTCTAACTAAATACTTATATTCTATATTATTAGTTATTAAATATTAAGAGACATATTTAATAGTTTTAGCCTAAAAATAGATACTTGCCCCAAGTCTGTTTCTAGTCACATGGGAATCTGAAATTGGGGGAATAAGAACAGCATTAGATTTTCAGTTTTCAAGGCTTTAAACTCTGTGGTATATTAATTGTCCTAAATTTGTTCTGGAATGGAATAGTTTTTCATCTTTAATTATTTTGGAGAAACAGATAAAATATCCTAAAAGCATTTCTTAGAAAACATTTCACATTGCCCTGCAAATGTAGTGGGCAGCAATGTATGTATAATAAATGTATCATTATTTAGGAAGAAGACCCAAAGGCTATTTTCTATTTCAACTAGAAGTTGTGAAGAGATGGATTTTTCCCTAAGGAGCTAATTATTTGCTGAGATTACTATGGTAGCGGGTTTTACAAGAAGTTCAAGATCTCTGTAAATAGCCATAAAAAACCCTATCGATGTTGTTTAAATGCACCTCTGAAACTGTATACATCACTTCATTTTTTTAAAAAATGGCTAGATTTATAAATGATTATTTAAACTATGAAGAATTTTCTAGTTAAAAAGTTTCATAGGCTTTATACTTGAAATGTATTCGATTCTCTATGTTCTTGGCTTGCTGTTATAAAGTAGATAACAGTTGTAATTTTTGAATTGGTAATGGTGGGGCACTGTAGGCTAAGCATTGAACTGCTAACCAGAAGGTTGTTAGTTCAAATCCACCAGCTGCTCTAGGAAAAAATATACAATGTCGCTGTGAGTTGAAACCTATAAAACAACAACAATAATAGCGCAGAGTCTTTTAGGAGATGACATCTTAATCTGTAAGGTACTAAGAGTTATACTTGTGCTCATTCATGGCTTACAGTATGTTGACATCTTCTTCTAATGCTGTCATATGTGTTCCATGGTATCATATGTGTTTTCCTGTGGTACCAATGACCAGCTGTGATCAGGCTGATTCTGGCTTATGAAGAGTCTGTGTATTACAGAGTATTAATGTACTCCACAGCATTTTCATGGCTTTGATGTTTCAAAAGGAGTTTACCAGGCTGCTCTTCTGAGTTCCCTGGGTAGGTTTGCATTACCAGTCTTTTGGTTAGCAGTCAAGTGCTTAACTGTTTGTGCAGGGACTTTTTTTCATGAAATATATGTCTTTTTTAGAAGATGTCTCTTTGTAGTGGACATCTGGGTTTTTTTCCCTCCCTGACCAGCATTAATTTTCTTTTCTTCTGATAAGAAAAAGGTTTTACAGGAGAAAACTGTTTCCTCCCTCCTTCTCAGTCTATAGGCTTTGATGGTGCTAAGTCCACTTTCTGACTCCAAACCAAGAATGGCATGAATCTCAGGGTTGGCCAAAAAGAAAATTACATCTGCTGGTCACATACTTTGTCAGGGTTGAATGCAAGCCCCAAACCAGATCACGATCAGGGAGTATGACTACAGGAACGTTTTTCCTGGAACTTCTGAGTACGAGACGCTTCCTCTCCACTGTGATTACTGAGTTGGGAGAATGTAAGCATGAAGCCTCTGTTGCTCACATTTACCACAGATGAATAAAGTTTCATAACAATTCCTATTCCAGTCACCGGTAATCATCAATACATCTTGATTGCATGTTTGATCAATTTCAGATTGAAGAAGTTGGTAGAATTCTCCTATTTCATCTTCACTGGCTTTAGTGGTTGGTGCATACATTTGAATAATAGTGTTATTAACTGGGCTTCCCTGTAGGCGCATGGATATTATCCTATCACAGACAGCATTGTACCTCATGACTGATCTGGATCTGTTCTTTTTGACAATGAATACACCACCATTCCTCTTCTATTTGTCAGTCCCAGCATAGTAAACCATGTGGTTGTCAGATTCAAAATGGCCAATACCAGTCCATTTCAGCTCACTAATGCCTGAGATAATTGATGTTTATGTGTTCCATTTCATTTTTTGACAATTTCTAATATTCCAAGATTCATACTTCGTACATTCCATGTTCTGATTATTAATGGATGTTTACAGCTGTTTTTCTTCATTTTGAGTTGTGAGAAGGATATCATGCTTGGCAGGGTGGAGGGTCAGAGAAAAAGAGGAAGACCCCCAGAGAGATGGATTGGCAAAGTGGCTACATCAGTGGGCTCAAGCATGGCAACAGTAGTGAGGTTGACCCTGGATCAGGCAGTGTTTCATTCTGCTGTGCATAAGGTCGCTATGAGTC
>NW_006408639.1:7733050-7737068 GCF_000296735.1 Chrysochloris asiatica | reverse complement strand
TTTTGAAGTTTCAAAATAGTAGAACAATTTATCTTTGACTAATATTAATCTTGGAAGAACAAAAAGATAAGAGCAGCAAGGTAAAGTATAAAAAGCTGTAGGCTGTGAGTGAGAAGAAGAACACTGTAGGGCAGACTTAAAAGGGAATATTCAAAAGGAATCGAGATAGAAGGATGCTATAATGGGCTACTAGCTTAAGACCCAGACGTCTGAACCAGCAGACAATCCAAGCCTGTACTATGTCTCCTCTTTATTCTCTTAAACTGTCTTTTACATCTTCGTGATATCTCTCTGTCTCTTTTTTTAATCATTAGCATGATTTCCTACAGACCTTTCTGTTTTAGAAAATTTTTTACGGTCTCCTTTTGTGATTAAGATTTAATAATTTAGTTAAAGCTGGGATTCTTCATCTCCCCTTTCTTTGCTAAGCAGGATTCCCATAATTGTGGGGTTATCCATAATTATGACTTATGAACATTGTGGATGCGCATAGTGGGTCTCAGTAATATCTAGGAGCCAGAGAAGGTCAAATTACCTGCATTCCAATGGGAACGGTTCGGGGTTTTTTTTTTTTGTTTTTTTTTTCTTCTTCTTTTTCTTTTGAAGTCCTAACTAGATTGTGCTATCTCAAATGATGTCAAACATTTAGAAGGTCCTTTGATTTTTGAGAAGGGATATTCGAAGTCCAGCTCTTTTACCTCTCTTGATAATGACCTCTGCTCTACTTTTTATGGGATGTGGTTTGCTAAGGTTATAGTCAGAGGAAGAGTACATCCCAGAAGTGGATTGGAAAAGTTGTTTCTATGTGTAATGAATAAGGTGGTTCTGCAGTAGAATTCTCACCTTCATTAAAGGAGACCTGAGCTCAATTCCCAACAAAAATACCTTCTGCAGCCATCTAGTGGAGGCTTGTGCATTGCCATAATGCTGAACAGGTTTGCAGACTAAACAGATTAGGAAGAAAGGTCTGGTGATCTCCTTCCAATAACCAGTCACTGAAAGTCCTATAGGTGACATTGGGCCAATCTCTAAGTGAACATAGGGATGGCGCAAGAATGGGCAGATTCTTACTTAGTTGTGAATGGGTCCTCACGAGACAGGGACCAACTTGAAAGCAGCTAACAAAAACAATGAAGATCTATGATTTCTAATCTGTATCTGATATCTAATCTATATGCTATCTAATCTATATCTGTCTCATTTTATGTGCTACTTTTTTGGACAAAGTTTGGGATATTGCCTTGCCTACTAACATTAAGGAGTACTGATGTAGTATTGTGGGTTAATGCGCTGGACTGCAAAGTCGGTTTGAACTGCAAGGTCCGCGGTTCAAGTTCACCAGTTGCTTCTAGGAAACCCTATACTGGGTCGCTGTCAGTTGGAACTAACTCGACAGCACTTAACAAGAGCTGATATTAAACAATATGAAGAAAATCTCTTACATACCTGAAAAGTAGATGTGTCTGTGTCTTATCTGTTGCTCACTAACCCATTGGTGGTGTAAACAACTGACCAGTGTCTGTTCTTGGTAACAGGACCTGGTCCTGACTTTGCCTTAACTGGCTATGTGACCTTGCACAGGTTACTTAATTTATCTGGATATTTGCCACGAAGATATCTTTAGTTCTTCTTTCTTTCTTTCTTTTTTTTGTTCTGAGAATTATTTTAGGTCATTCTAATATTAACACCAGAAACATTTAAGGCTGAAAAGCATGAGTAGTCATATGATTTCAGTTTCTTCTGCATTTTGCTCTTGCTTAATTATCTACTGTTGTTCTCTATATCCTTGGGGGAATACAGCACACTACCTTAACATAGACGTTCTAACTAGAGAGAAAACCAAGAAATGAAGCTATCATTCGGTATGCTGATCAAGTAACATTCCAGAGGGGGGCTCACGGCATCCTTTTGAGACATTTTGTTTATTTTTGATAAAAATTGTCCTTCATGTCTTGCCCATCTGGAATTATTTCCCTTTCTTAATTTCTACATTTCAACAGTAAGAGCTTCCTTTTATGTTGCCATTTGTTATAGAGGTAGACTGCTTCTGACAGTAGCTTGTGCAGATTGGGGACGTGTTTGAAAATAGCGTAGCATTTCCTTTAAAAATTTTATCTTTTGGAAAAGTCATTAATTTTTTTTTTATCCCACTGTTTTGTTTCCTACCAAGTGCACTATTAGATTGCTTATCAATATTATCAGAGACAGGTGAGAACCCAGTATTCCTTTAGGGATATGATTTGTATTATTTCTCTTAGAAAATGCAATGAGAAAGGTTTTACAACTCGTATAGGTTTTTGAAGGAGCGTAGTGGGTTACGAATTGGGCTGCCAACCATAACGTCAGCAGTTTGAGTCTCCCAGCTACTCCTTGGGGGGAAATGAGATTTTCTGCTCCTACAAAGATATGCAGCCTCAGAAACCCTATATAGGGTCGTTATGAATCCGAACTAACTAGATGGCACTTAAACAGTAACAGAAGTGATGTCGCTAGTGATGAGATAGGCTCACAAATCTTTTCACAACTATTTATTTTTTCATTCTTTGAACATTTAAAAAATAGATCTCTTTGGGAATTTCACTTATTTAATAATATACACTTTAGTGACAAATGGAAAATAATAGTTTTCAGTTCAAAGCTACCAAAGATCAGTTTGTAATTAACTAGGTTAACGTATTTACCAATCGAGGCCAGGTATTACAGCCCTTTCTCAGCCCCCAAAACTCATGTGGTCAAAAGGAAATGTTTTTTGTTCTTTTTTCTCTCTCCCCTCTGTAACTAGGAAGGTTGGCGTCTGAGTCTGGGTTCTCTAGACGAGCAAAACCAGTGAGCTATGTTACTATATAGAGAGTGGTTTACTTCAAGGAAATGACTCATATAATTTGGGGGGCTAAGGAGGGTCAGGTGGCAGGGTGAAATCTCCTGCAGGCTTATGTCCTGATAACCAGAGGGCAGGCGGTAAGAAGAGTGGAGCTAAAGAGAAGAGAATGAAGAAGAGAGGAGGGATGGAGGAAGAGGGAGAGGGAGAAGAGTGCTTTGCTAGAACATCTATTTATATACTGGACACAGACTCTATACCCCAAGGAAACTCCCCTTTCATCTGATTAGCTGATGACATCAGACTGCATCCTGGAAGAGGATTATTTTAATTACATTATGGAAGCATCCACTCAAGTATCTGCCAACACCCTGAGAATGATAGCCTAGCCAAGTTGACACATAACATTAACCACCAAGGTTAGTCATATTTCTTTAGGTCTGTAGGTGCTAAGGAGTTCTGGTGTGACACTGAAGGATAAACACTGGCCTACTAATCACAAGGTCAATGGTTCCAACACATCAGCTGCTCCTTGGAAACACTATACATATTGTTGCTACGAATCAGAGCTGACTCAAAAGCACTTAACAACAACAACAACAACAAATAGGTGTTAACATCTATATTCACGATTTTATTCACTGATTGAATCCGACTCGTAGATACTCTGGATAGGGTTTCTGAGGCTCTAAATCTTTGTGGGACCAGAAGCCTCATCTTTTTCCCACTGAGTGGCTTAACTGGCTTTAGCCATGGACCCTGGGGCTCGAAGTCTAGTGCTTATCATCTGGAGCCACCACAGTCCCTATGTAGATATAGGGAAAGGTTTAAATCAAGGAAATGGTACACACAGTTGTATAGGAGGACAAGTTTCAAGTTTCTGAGCCAGATGTCAAGCTGTAGGCGTATTCAAACTTCTGTAGCTGCAGGAGTTGATGAACCCAAGCTCACAGGTCATACAGTAGGCTGCTGAGGACATGAGGCAATATGGCAGGCTGCTGGTGCAAATCCAAGGAAAGAGGGGTCAAATGATGAGCCCAGTACAGGATCTACACTCAACAAAGAGCTTTTACCTCACTTTGTAGTTGTTGTTAGGTGCCATCGAGTCGATAACAACTCATAGCAACCCATGCACACCCTAACAAAACACTGCCCAGTCCTGGGCTAACCTCACAATGGTTGCCATGCTTAAGCCCATTG
>NW_006408639.1:7718177-7728935 GCF_000296735.1 Chrysochloris asiatica | reverse complement strand
CCAGTCATATTCTGAGTACCTTACAATCTGAGGTGCTCGTCTTCCAGTATTATGTCTGACAGTGTCTCACTGCTATTTGTAAGGTTTTCAGAAATGGTCTGCCTCTCCTTGTTCCTAATCATTGTTAGTTTGGAAGCTCTGCTGAAACCTGTCTGCCATTGGTGATCCTGTTAGTATATATACCTGTGGTGCAGTTTCCAGCTACACAGCAATACACAAGATCCCACAGTAAGACAAACTGGCAGATGAGTGGTGTTTTATTTTGTTTTGTTTAGGTATCCTTTGTCAGAATATATATGATCCTTTTATTTCCTAGTGTGCTAAGAGTTTTTATCTTGAATAGGTACTAAATTTTATGAAAAGATTTTCCTCTATCCATAAAGATGATCATATGATTATTTTCTTTTAATGTGATGATTCTTATGGATTAATATTTTGAATGTCAAACCAATCATGTATTTCAGGATCAAACCCAACAAAAAGCTGAAATAGGCTGGAGATTTCTTTGTGGAAATATTTATAAATGATGGATTCTATTGTTTAAAACAATAGCAATTTAATTATTTACATTTTGATTTTTTCTTTTACTGGTATTTTAGGGATTACTTACTTTTACTTAAAATTTCAACTTTTTTTGGTGTGAATTTGTTCTAATAAATCATCTTATTTAATTTCTACAGAACATGTTGTAACATCCTTTTTATTTTTGGTATTCTTAATTTACATCTTCACTCATTTTTTTCAATCAATTTTGTTAGATGTTTATCAGAGTTAATCATTTTAAAGAACTATTACTTTGCTCTATTTATTTTTTATATTGAATATTTTATTATCCATTAATTTTTGTTCTTATCTTTATTTAATTTCCTGTAATTTCTTTGAGTTTGATTTGATAGTATTTTTCTAATTTGCTGGCATGGCTCTTCTCAGCAAATTAGAAACTGCCAACCTCATGATTCAAACCGACCTCGCAGTCCAGCGCATTATCGCACAGAACCATATCAAGGCTTCTGCTGAACCTATGGCTTGATGGTTTTCACTGGTGGTGGTGGTGTACCATGGACTAGGTTCTGACTCATAGTGACCCTGTATAGGGATTCCGGGCTGTATATCTTTATGGGAGCAGCAAGCCTTACCTTTCTCCTGAGGAACCACTGATAGTTTCAAGCTGCTGACTGTGAGAATGGTCATAACCACTCCACTACCAGAGCTCCTTGATGTTTTTTATTAGTTTTGGGAAGTTCTCAACCATCTTCTCATCACATATTACAGTACTTCCCCATTCTCTTTGCTTTTCTATTCTTGGATGCAATTACACTCATAGTAAATCTTTTCACCATGTCCACCAGAGTGAGTTAAAGATGGCCTCGTATTCTATGCCAGCCTTACCAACATGGGGTAGAATCTATTCCATTTCTCTTTGGAATCTGGGCTTACCCTGTGACTTGATGTGACTATAAGCATCTCATCCTTGATGTCAGTACTACACAAAGTGTAGTTCCTAGACCAGCAGTATTATCAACATCTCAGACTTGTTAGAAATGTGAACTGTTTGCCCCCATCACATACTACTTCATCAGGAACTCTGGAGTTGGAGCCCAGCGGTCTATATTGTGCTGATCCATACTAAAGTTTGGAGATCATTATCCTAGGCAGTGGTGATTGGCCCATAGGGGTGGTTAGATGAACTGTACCGTCTAAGAGTCCTTTTCTATGACTGTGAACCCTGGAAGGAATAAATCCCCTTTTCCTACTGATGTTGCTAAACTGGTGTGATGGCAGTTTGGAGCAGTTGGCAGTCATTGTCTTACACTGTGCAGGAAAAGTCCCTTTGGATCAGGAGAGACTAAGACTGCACAAGGTAAGATAAAGCCCAGACAAAATTGCTTGAGTCCTGAATCCAGCTGTGCCTGCAGCTCCAGGTGAGCCTTTGACTTCTTAGTTATACAAATACTTTCTGCCCCCCACTCAAGTTAAATTTGATTTGACTGTCTCCATTTCATTTTTTGATGACTTTCAGTTTTCCTTAGATCGGTATTTTGTACCTTCCATGTTCTGACTATTAATGAATGCTTGCAGCAGCTTCTTCTCATTTTGAGTCATGCTCCATCAGCAAACGAAAGTACCAAAAGCTTTGCTCCATCCATGTCATTACCGTTGTCTCTACTTTGAGGAGGTAGCTCTCTGTCAGCAATATTTTGAGTGCATGTTTTAGGCCTCCTTCAACAACCCTTGACGCTTCTTTGTAAAATGACCCTGGAGCTCTAAGTGACATAGTTTAAAATCACTTGTAGCAGATAATTTTAGTGGCCTGTGACACAAATCTTGCTCCATTTGATTTCAGCTGCAGCTGCCATTAAGAGTTGCTTGTAATGGCCTAACTTAAGCACTCTTCTGTGTCTCTCTGCTTTTCTGTTCCAAGATTTTCTATGAAGCTATTACCAGCTGCTCCTTGGAAACCTTATACAGGGTCACTGTGGGTTGGAATCAACCCAAAGGCATTTAATAACAATAACAATAACAACAATAAACTTGCTTAGCACCGACACTGGCAGCTTGAAAGAAAGCTCAGGGGCGTTAATGCCTCTTGGGTCAGTCCTTTACAGGAATGGGTGGGTAAGTGTTCTGGCCCTCCATGCTGTAAAGACACAATTCTGAAGAGCAATCTTTATGATTCCAGAGTGTCCCTCTTGGACCCTAGTATCCAGGCCAATTTTACTTCTTTAGATTTTGAACTCCCTGCATCCAGTTACACACCAGTGCTTTTGTTAGACTCTACCTTTGGTGTTGGAGAAGAATTCTAAAGGTACCATGGACTTCCAGAAGAACAAACAAATCTGTGTTGGAGGAAGTACAACTAGAATGCTTCTTAGAAGCTAAGATGGCTAGGTTCATCTCTCATACTTTGGACATATTATCAAGAAGGACCAGTGCCTGGAGAAGGACATCATCCTTGGTGAGGAGGAAGGATAGCGTAAAAGAGGGAGACCCCCCATTGAGATTGATTGGCACAGTGGCAGCAACACTGGGCTCAAATGTAACTACAATTGTGAGTATGGCACAGAAGCAGGCAGTGTTTCATTCTGTAGTATAGAGAGTTGCTATGGGTCAGAACTGACTCGACGGCACCTAACAACAACAACCTATGGGGAAGGCCAACCTAAGGCATAAGTGTTACAAAGTATTATACTGAGAGTTACGAGTATTGGACATGAAGTTGTGAGTCTCTGCAGGCCTGGTCACTTTCTTTCTATGGCTCGTAGTTGTGTCTTCATTGAAATTGTTGTTGTTGTTAAGTGCCGTCGAGTCGATTCCGACCCATAGCCCCCCAGTATAGGGTTACTGAATAGCAACTGGTGATCTTGAACCACCGACCTTGCGGTTCAGACTGACTTTGCAGTCCTGCGTATTAATTCACAGTGCCACAGCAGGACTCTTTCATTGAAATGTTATGTTGTTGTTAGGTGCCATCAAGTTGGTACTGATCCATAGCGACCGTATGCACAGCAGAATGAAACACTGCCCAGTCCTGGGCCAGCATCACTACTGTTGCCACGCCTAAGTCCATCAATGCTGCCACTTGGCCAATCCATGTCATTGGGGGTCTTCCTTTTTTTCTCTGACCCTCCACCTTACCAAACATGATATCCTTCTCCAGTGACTGGTCCCTCCTGACAATATGTCTGAAGTATGAGAGACGACGCTTGGCCATCTTGGCCTCTAAGCCAAGGAGCACTCTGGCTGTACTTCTTCCAAAACGGATCTATTGATTCTTTTGGCAGACCATGGCACTTTCAGTATTCTCCTCCAACACCATAACTCAAAAGCATCAATTCTTCTATGGTCTTCCTTATTCACTGTCCAGCTGTCGCATACATATGAAATAAGGTCCAGCTTTCGCATTCATTGATATAAAGGGACTTCATTAGAGGTTTTCTCAGTTTCTTCCAGTTCTGACTTTCTGAATATGATCTCCATGTAATTGTTTCAGAAACTGAACAATCACACATGCAGCTAGAATTATGAGAATGGTTGGACAAAATGGTCACACCATCAGCATGTTTCCCTCTTTTTGACTTATCCCTTTAGATTTTCAACAGGTTTCCCCCACCCCCACCATCACCCCATAAGTATCTACATATTCTGTCTCCTCCTTTACCTTGTTTGGTATATGTAGATACAGACTGAGAAAAACAATTACCTAGGCCAGAACAGACTGTTATTTTGAGAGGTAAGAGACTCTCAAAACCCACTGCGAGTCAGAGCCTAATGTTTATGCATACAGACTGAGAGTGAAAACAAGTAGGTCGAATATGATCAACTCTCTGGATGACTAAATGCAGAACAACAGAGTTGGTACTTTTAGGGCTGGAGCCAAAAATACTTACAGAAAAATGGCTTCAGTTTCATATTGATTTTTTTAAAAATGAAGTGCTACACCAGGGCATACAACTATAGATTGCAATCTCATTTTCCTGGTAATTTGAGATAAATTGATATCCATGATAATGAATATAACCAGAAAGGGAAAGTCTATTCTTTTTTCCTTCAGTAGCTAGAAATGATCAATTTAAAACTTTATTGGCTTTTGTGCCCAGTGGTTGGCTTCCAATGGGGACCTTAATACAATGATTGTATTGATTCCTGATGCGGAAAAGAAGAGAGGGAAGAAATGCTTACCCTTTTAAAAGCAAGCAGGAGAAATGTGGAAAGTGTGATGGGGAGGACATTTCTCTTCCTGCAGTACTGTCACATAAGAGAGGTTCCCCCATACACATCAATGGCTGCCCTCCGCACGGCTGGCCTTGTTGTTGTTGCTATTAAGTGCCCTTGAGTTGGTTCCAACCCACAGTGACTCTGTAGATGGTTTCCAAGGAGCAGTTGGTGAGCTTGAACCTCAGATCTTGCATTCCAGTGCATTACACAAGACTAAAGAAGGCAGTCACCTACAAGTGTTCCTTAAGTAGTTCATGCAGGACTCCTGTGTCCCCATATTCTTTCTATCTTTAGTCCACAATATGTGAGATTCTTTGAAGTCAGAGCCAAGTAAATAAGAACTCTAACAGAAACCGCATTTGTGAAAGTGGAGGTGATATGGAGGAAGGAGACAGAACTCTGAACTCAGGTGGGTCACTTAACCTCTCTGTGGCTTGCTTTCCACATCTATAAAACGATGAAGTTGGACAAGATGATCTCTGTGATCCTTTCTAGCTCTGAAATATGAACTATTGATGAAAATTTCTGCTAGTATGTACACCCTTGTGGCATCGTGGGTTATGTGTTGGGATATTAACTACACGGTCCACGGATTGAATATACCAGCTGCTCTGGGGAAGAAAGATGAGGTTTTCTGCTTCTGTAGAAATTTACAGTCTCAAAAACCATATCCAGAGTTTCTGTGAGTCAGAAATGACTTGACGGCACACAGCAACAACATCCTAAATGACAGATATTAGATTCTCTGTTAGAGTAAATATGGTGACAGGAGAGAGGTAGGCTAAAAGACAGAGGTGAATATCAGGTCATGGAAATTCTGGCACAGTGGCCAGACGATAGATAAGTCACGACTGAGCTGAGTTTCTACACAATGTCCTGGCTCATGTTTATTACCAGCTCATCTTCAAATTGTTTAAGTTGCCACCTAGCATGAAATACAACAGGAGACTTGGGATACTTGCAAAGTAATGGCTTTTGATGCTGTGCTACTTACCTGTAACCAGCAGCAGTTTCCTATCATAATCTGAGCCGCAATTTACACACCTACAAAATTTATACACCTCATGGTTCATGGGTTGTTCATGACAATTAAAATGGACTAAATATTTGAAGTACCCACAGCAATGACTGCTGTTAAATAAATGCTTTGTCATTATGCAGTGGTTTTAGGGAGAAAATAGTGACTAAGGGAGATTAAAAGGTTTTCAAGCCAGTTCTTGTCCCTTGGATGCCATCATGCCTGGCTGGTAGAGTAAACCATAGCACTCTGCTATCTGCATGGTATTAACATGAAAGATGGGAGGAATCATCAGGCAGACTAATGCTTTAGCAATTCCAACAAAACAGTTAAGCTGTATTATACCTGCTCAACACTGTATCATTTTAAAGATGGCATTGATAACTTATAACTTAAAACATTTTTCAAAGGCAGTAATGCATGATACAACTTATCAGTATCACTTTGAGGAAGGACTCATATCCAGGAATTTGGAAAGCAAAAGCATAGTTCCGTGTCATTGCCATACAGCCAGTATAAACAGGTAGGTTCACGCCAAAGAAAGCCTTCTATAACGAAAACCACCATGAAAAGCATTGTCAGCTCAAACCCAAAGTAGCTATAGAACTTTCATGATGTTATTTGAAAATTGTAATATTTTCTTGTATCCTAATTTGTAGGAGCCCTGGTATGATGTTGTAGTATATGCACTGGACTGCTAACCACAAGGTTGGAAGTTCAAACCCACCAATCACTTTTCAGAAACACTATACTGGGTCACACTGGGTCAGACCCAGCTCAAAAGCACTTCACAATAAGCGATTTGTAAGTGCATATCTTCAGCAATAGAGGATAGCAGACCAACTCAAAAACACATTTAACTAATTATGGAAGCTCATCAGTTTTTATACCTTGGAGATGAATAGATAATAGGAAACTCCTTTTGTCAACCCTGATATCTTATGAAGAGTCCATCAACCCTTCTTTGGGCTCTTCTGCCTCAGCCTTCTGCTGATGACAGTATTTGAGTACTCCCCAAATCAGGAACAGTTAGAAATTAATTTAAACTCTGAGGATGATGGATTTGGAAACTTTGTTCAAAGTCTAGAGTACTCTGTACCTAATTTATGGGTCATTTGAATTTAAAATGCTGTGACTTTTCAGCTGTAGCTACTATAAAGACAACAGAATTGGTTTTCCTTTGTATTTCTACACAGTAGAATAATATTCAAAGTTCCTGCAGCTCATTCCTGCAGAGTGGGAGACTGAGATGAAGCCTATCTGTGCCTGCTCTGAAAAGTAGACTGTGGTATAGATAGTTCACTGCCTAACTATGAGCAGAAAAGGTGGTGATTGGAACTCACCAAAGGCTCCTCAGAAAATAGCCCTGGAAATTTACTTACAAATGGTCACAGCCTTGAAAATGCAATGGGCTTTTTCTAGTCTGCATTCCTGGGATCCCCATGAATCAGAATGGACTCAGTGGCAACTGACAGCAGCAACTATGAAAACCATGTGTAGGAAAACGTACAAGTCTCCAATAATCTTTTCCCCTATGATCTAGTCATAATAAATTACTAAATGAAATACTGCAATATATGCTTGTCAGATAGTATATGAGCCCACATTAGAACTGGAAAGGAGAGCTATCAAATACGACAGGCCGCTCCTTTCTTGTTAATTATAGTGCATCTGCTGGTGATACTATAACACTGGACTGTATGGGTAAAGAATGTTGAAATTGCAAATATTCTGCTACATAGATATTTACCACAATAAAAAAAAAAAAAAAAAAGAAACATACATTAAGCTACTCTCCAAAATATTCTTTTCCGTATGAGAACAACATACACATTTTCCATCTGATCATAACATTGAACGGTTGCTGTTGGTGGTGTCAGGTGCCATCAAGTCTGCCCTGACTCATAGAGACCTGGTCCTCTACCGTCCACACATTCGTTGTTGTTTCAGCCCATGATTACAGTCACGGTGCCAATTCAGCTTCTGAAGGGTCTTCCTCTTTTCCATGAATCGCTGACTCTCCTGATAACATGTCTAAAGGATTTGAGATGAAGTCTCAGCACCCTCACGTCTAAGGCGCATTCTGGCTGTATTTCTCCCCAGACAGATTTGTTCAGTCTTCTTATAGTCCATGGTATAAGCAATAGTCTTCATCAACTTTGTAATTCAAAGGCATCGTTCTTCTTCAGGCTTCTTATTCACTGTCCAGCTTTTGCATGCATGTGAAGTGATTGAAAATACCCTGGCTTGGCTAAGGCTCACCTTAGTCTTTAAAATGACATATTTGCTGTTTAAGGCTGTAAAGAGAGCTTTCATTTTGTTTCTAAAGACAGTTTTCTCAAAGCATTTGATTTCTTGACTGCTGCTTTCATGACTGATGACTGCAGCTCTCAGTAAAATGGAATCCCTGACAACGTCAGTCTTTTCTCTGTTTATCACGATGTTGTTGATTGGTCCAATTGTGAGGATTTTTGTTTCCTTTACCTTGAGGTGTAATCCATACTGAAGGCTGAAGTTTCTGACCTTCATTATTAGTAAGTGCTTCCCCTCTTCTTCATTTTCAGCAAGCAAGGCTGTATATTTCAGTTCGCTATAGACTTCCTCTGATCCTCATGCTTCATACTTCTTTGGAGAGTCCAGCGTCTCAGAATGTGCTCAGTACACAGATTGAATAAGTATAGCTAAAGGATATAAACCTGATCCATACCTTTCCTGATTTTAAATCATTCAGTATTCCTTTGTTCTGTTTAAATGACAGCCTCTTGGTCTGTGTGCAGCACCATTGGTGTATGTTGTTTTAGGTGCCATTGAGTCGGTACCAACTCACAGAGACCCTATGCACAACAGAACAAAACATTACCTAGTCCTAGGCCAACCTCACAATTGTTGCCATGCTTGAGCCCATTAATGCTGCCACTTTGCTAATCCATCTTGTTGGGGTCTTCCTCTTTTTCTCTGACCAAGGATACCAAACATGATATCCTTCTCCAGCAACTGGTCCCTCCTGACAATATGTCCGAAGTATGAGAAACGAAGTTTGGCGGGGGGCCATCTTGGCCTCCAAGGCTGCACTTCTTCCAATACAAATCTGTTGGTTCTTTTGGCAGCCCATGGCACTTTCAGTATTCTCCTCCAACACCATAACATTAAATGGTCTGGGTTTCGCATTCTTCACAATGTTACCTATAATTTATTATGATGCACACAATTGAAGGCTTTTGTACAGCAAATAGAACACAGGTAAGCATTTTTCTGGTATTCTCTGCTTTCAGTGAGGGTCCATCTGATATCAGCAATGATATCCCTCATTTCATGTCCTCTTCTGAATCCAGCTTGAAATTTTGGCAATTCTTTGTAGATGGACTGCTGTAATTGTTTTTCATTTGTCTTTAGCAAAATTTTATTTCTGTGTATTATTAATGATATTGTGCAATATTTTCTGTATTCTATTGGATCACGGTTCTTTGAAATGGTCACAAATATTCATTTCTTCCTTTTAGTTGGCCAAATGACTGTCTTGGCCTAGAAAACGAGCACCTTTAGTGCTGCATCAGAATCCTGGTATGGTGCTGTAGGATCAGAGCTGGACTGTGAACTGCAAGGTTGGCTGTTCAAACCCACCAGCTGCTCCTTGGAAACCCTATACAGGGTCAGTATGAGTCAGAACTAACTCAACAGCATTTAACAACAACAAGTACTGTATCAGTTTGTTGGAACATTTCAAGTAGTATTCCTCAACTCCTGGAACCTTGCTTTTCACCAATGCCTTCAGTTCAGTTTGGATATTTTTTTTCAGGATCATCGGTTCTTGTTCAAATGTTACCTCCTGAAATGGACCTCATCAGATGAGATACACAGAAATCAAATTGGCTACATCTGTGGAAAGAGAAGATGGAGAAGGTAGATACCATTATTCAGAACAAGACCAGGGGCAAACTGCAGAACAGATAATCAGTTGTTCATATGCAAGTTCAAGTGGAAGCTGAAGAAAATTAAAATAATTCCAAGAAAGCCCAAATATGACCTTGAGTATATATCCTGCCTGAATTTAGAAAAAATCTCGAGAATTGATTACCAAAGACCATAGGAGTTGTGGATTACACCAAGAACATCATCCATGAAGAGAACCAAAGGGCATTAAAAAGACACGAATGGAAGCAAAGACCAAAGTGGAATGTCAGAAAAGACTCTGAAACATGCTCTTGAATATTGATGGTGGTTGGTGGTTGTGTGCTGTGGAGTCAGTTCTGACTCATAGTGATCCTATATAGGCTGCAAATCTTTGCTGGAACAGAAAGTCTTATCTTTCTCCCATGGAGCAATTGGTAGTTTTGAACTTCTGACCTTGCAGTTAGTAGCCCAACTTGTAATTCACTACACTACCAGCAGCTAAGGAGAAAGGGGGAAAAAAAATGATGTCATAAAAAAGCTGAACAGAATATTTCAAAGGGCTGCTAGAGAAGAAAAAGAAAAGTATTGCAATAAAATATGCAAAGACCTGGAGTTAGAAAACCAGGAGGGATGAACACACTTGTTTATTTCTCAAACTAGACAAACTGAAGAGAATATTCAAGGCTTGAGTTACACATTAAATAATTCTATGGGTAAAATATTGAATGACGCAGAAAGCATCAAAAGAAGATGGAAGAAATACACAGAGTCATGTATCACTTAATATCATGGCCATGTTTAGTGAATACAGTGATCTACCTAAAGAAGGGAAATACAAGTATCTAGCCACATTTGTATGATTACTGACAAGCCTGACAAATACTGAACTTGCAGCATCCACACAAAATCTTTTTTTTTTTTTTTTTGCTGTTGAGTCTACTCTGACTTGTGTGTCAGAGTAGAACTCAACTCCAAAGGTTTTTTTTTGGTGTGTTTTTTTTAAGTTTTTATTGTGAGTTATGTGGGTTTACATGGGAGAACATCAGCTTCACATTCATCCTATCGTATTTCGTTTCATTGCAATAATTATAACCCCCTCCATGCATCATCACACAACCAAAGGATACACCCCA